>NC_028646.1:74645881-74744558 GCF_001406875.1 Solanum pennellii | reverse complement strand
AATCGAATTGTATAAAACGAGAAAGAGAGAAATTAGATACAATTTGAAAATTGTATAAAACGAGAAAGAGAGAAAGGCAAAAGAAACTGGGAAGGGGAGTATTTTTATTGTATAATTATAGGTGTATAGGACGAAAATATATGTACTTGCATGTGTATATACAATTTTCTCACGCTTTATACAAACAGAAACGCAATTTATATATTTCGCTTCTGTTTGTATATGTGAGAAAGGCAAGGGTGGCGAGCGAGATTTGGGAGAGTGGCGAGCGAGATCTGGAAGAGGGGAGAGAGGGGAACAAAAATATATGTATTTATACAATTTTCTCTGCTTTATACAATTAGAAACAATTTTTATACACTTGTGTTTGTATAAAAAGTGAGGAAGCGAGCGAGAGATTGGAGGAGAGTGGCGAGCGAGATATTTGGGAGAGAGGCGCCTGACAATTTTTTGCAAACGTTTGCTATGGAGCACAATTAAATCAAACCTAGCTACTCCATTTATTTTAGGTTATTAGTTTGCTATTATATATAATTTTCCCTTTTTAATATGTATAATTTGCCAGCATACACAAATACATAAGTATAATTTGCCAGCATACACAAATACATAAGTATAATATACAGTTATCTAACTGATATACATATACAATTAATTCACCTTTCTCCCACTCTCTTCCCTCTCTCTCTCTCGCATCTCTCCCCCCTCTCCCAATCTCACTTGCCATATATACAAATACATATGTATAATATGCAATTATCTAACCGACATACATATACAATTCACCTCTCTCCCACTTTTTGCCCTCTCTCGCTTGCTCTCTCTCCTCTCTCTTCCAGTCTCGCTCGCCTTTCTCCTCTCCATAACATGTAGCTACGAATTGTAGTTATCAAACTATACATATGAAAATTAATTAGACTATTTTTGAGTGAATACATGTGAAAGTTTATCTTTTCTATTTGTCTACCAATTATGTCGTTATATGTAAATAAATACGTAAATAACTTATTTCATATTTAAGTATTAAACAATCACTAAGTATATTAGAAAAATTCAATTCCTCTCCGACAAAAAGTAATTAGAAAAATGTTAATCATATAGTTAACTCCGAGTACCATTGATATAAGTTAATTTACCGTAAAGCAATTCACAAATGATTGATTATGTTATTGTGGGTTATTACTTATTTGTCTGGTCCATATAAAATTCGTTCCAAACATACTATCTATTTATAAGTACTTACTATCTATTTATAAGTACTTTCTTGACACTAAAAATAATTCAATATTGAGAAATTTACGTAAATATACTATAACAAAAAAAATATTTATCATTTATAATAATAATATTTTTTTTTATCAACTGAGCATGAAGTGCAATAAAGATTTAGAGTATATTTGTTATGGTTATGTGGTAGATCAATATTTTCGGATAATTCTAATAATAAGATTAATTTGAACATCTTGATTGACATGAGAACTTTAGATTTAATGTCAAACACAAGCATGGGGAGCAACCGCATTATCATATTTGTATAATTGCTTATACCGTGCATCAATAAAAAATCAAATGAAGTCTGTAGATTTCTCTCTTTAGTGCAGGTATACAAATTTTTTAATTAAATATTTTTTATATACTAGCAATATGCACTTTTAAAATTTAAGAGTATTTTAAGTAATGGTGAATTTTATTTATTGTAGATTTGGGCATGGGAAAGAATTATTCCCCTGCAACCATTGTCAAAGCCTTTAAGGACTAATCAACTTGAGGCTTTAACTGCGCTTGCACGTAAATGGACGCGACATAGAAATCATCAAAATGAGGCACGAACTGTAATCGGTGTGATTAGGGATGTACTAGATAATCTAACCGATGAACAGGTATTTAATATTATTAGTATTTTAAACTATTCATATTTTTATTCCATTTTAAATAAAAATATGTTTCGTAGATCTTTATATGAGGCACTTATGTTTCACTACCCAAGAAAATTATGTGAGTAAAATGACGTATACATAGATTCTTGGTAAGTCCTTAAAAGCAAGATATTATATGACATAATGGTACAAAAAAATTATTTTGTAAGATTGTTCATTTTCACGTTCATATTTTTTTTTATTTTTCTGCCAATGTTGTTTTTATAATTATCTTACTTAATTATTTTTTATAGTTTATTTGGCAACCTTATTCGTGAGATGTTATTAATGGATTGCCTGAGTGGTGTCGATCGGGACAACATGTCTGGATGGCATAGGTACCACTTATTTATGGAATTTATCGTGAGTGGCACATGGTTGATCGTGTTGTGAGACAATTTGGTTATTTACAACATATTCCTGGATCGTGTACCCAATTTATCGAATATCATTTTAAGCGTGATAAACGATCCAAAATAAAACAAGAAGATATAGATGCATTTAACTACACACAATATTTATGGGAACAACGTCAAAATCGTATATTTCGACCTCCATTTGTAAGTGATCAAACGGATTACTTTTGTTGGTACATGAGGCATACCTGCATGTTCATTGGAAATCCACAACATGTTGTACAAAAAGAGTACAACACATGGCAGGAAGACATGAGGTATTAGTATGTATATTATGTAAATTTAAATTATTATGTCAATCTTTTTTAAATTTTTTGTTATTAATATTTTTTTTTATTCATTATAGGCTAAGGGTCATGAAATTCAGCATCCTCGAGCTCTGATGATTGAAAATGACGAAAATCAATCTAATGAAATAAGAAAATAAGCAGAGGAAGTTGCTCGTATTTCAATGGAGTCGATGAATGCGGCCTTTCAGGGAACGCGATTGAGCTTTGATCCTGATTACAATCATCCCACTCAATATGATGAACCACCACTAGTACAAGTATCTCGTCAATCATGACAAACAACACCAAGAGAGGGTGCACGTCGAGGTAGAAGGAGCGCTGGTGAAACAGTTGATTTTTCTGCAGGGCCCTCTAACACTAATGTGACGTCCCGAGCCTTATTATCCCATGTTTGATTTTTCTACAGGGCCCTCTAACACTAATGTTAATTTTTCTAGTCAGCATTCAGTTGGTTTTGTAACTCCACATGTTTCGATATTTGATTTTGCGCAATTTAGTTGAACTCAATATGGTATTCAACATGGTATGCGTGAATTTCCTATACATAATTCTCCATTTGGTGGAAGATTGAATTTTTCTACTGTAAGTATGATAATTTTCATAGAATTTTTTTAATTTTTTGTAAATTTATTAAATTTTTTTGCATATTTATTTAATTATAGTATTTGTATTGTATTATAGGTAACTGTGTCCGATGATTCAAGATTTAATATTGGGGCTTCACAAAATTTAGTTTTTAATAGACAAAATCTACCTCGGAGAACATCTAGGCTACACAAATCAACTAGATGTGGAACAGGCAGTCACTATCAAAATGAAGAAGATTCTGAAAATGAAGATGAAAATAAAGAGAAAGAAGATTCGAATTTAGAAGAATAATTTTTATGCACCTTTATTCTAAAAGGCTGAAATTCTTTTACTTGCAGAATTTTCTTTTTCTTTATGTCATACATCAAATCATTACTTTTTTATGTAAGGTCAAATTAATTATATAATGATGTTATAAAAATATATTACTTACAATATTTAAAATGCAGCAAGACAAATTAAATTCATGTTAACAAATAAATATAAAAGATATATTATAATATTAATAACAAGAAATAAAAATTCATTAACCTTAAAAACAAAACATAGTCAAATATATTTAAATCGAGTACGACATCGTGCCTTTGTGTGACTTGTCTCCTTATAAACACTACATTTTCTTTACATGCGAGCTGGAGCAATATCCATATCATTATTAAGTAGGCTTCTTACTTGCGTACCGCTTGTCCGCAAATATTCAGTATTTGCAATTAAATTAAAAGGAGTTGGTGGCCAATACATTTCATCACCCACTGTGTTAAATGTCTCAGTATGTTCACTGGGTTAAATGTCTCAGTATGTTCGTTTGTAATATTTTTTACTTTAGAATTTACTTACATATTTTGACTTGATTTCGCGAAGTCCACAAAATTTGATGGTATGCGAGCAAGGCATATGATAATTTCTCCATTTTTCACAAGAACATTTCTTACCTTTTGCAGTAACCTTGTGGACATTTCCACCTTTACCATCATGAGCAAAAGTAAGAATTTCAAAAACTCCATCACCAGTGTTGTAAGTCATCATATCTATGTGCCCTTGAGCGCTTTGATAATAATCATTAAATTTTTTATCTATCGCAAGAGGTCATGTCATATTATTTTAAAGTAATGCAATTGCAAGCTTGTTTCTTTCGACAAAACGATCAACGAGAGCTTTGAACGTCATTCGAACCATGGCAGTCATAGGAAGCCCCCGAGCTTTTTTCAATAAATCATTATATGACTCAGACACATTTGTCGTCATGGCACCCCATCTACGACCACCATCCTTATACATTGTCCATTTTTCCAAAGGAAATTCATTTAACCATTCATATGCTGCAGGAGACAATGTTTTCATTTGTTGCATCCGTTGTACAAACTTTTTCTTCTGATGCTCAGTAGCAGCCAACCATATTAGTTTTTCGATTTCACTATTTACAAGTTTTTTATTAAAATTTGTTTTTAACTGTCGTACATAAAATCTATGATATGTGTTGGGTGGACTCAATCAATCATAAGATTGAACACGTTGCAAGATTCCTTGATGACGGTCAGAAATGAGACTAATTTCTTATCGTTCACAAACAACATGTGTCATAATAACTTGAGAAATCATGACCAAGACTCAAAACTCTCACATGCAACTAAAGCATATGCAAGTGGAAAAAAGTTTTCATTCGCATCAGTCCAACCACAATTAATAATTTGATATCATACAAACAATAAAGATGTGGGCCGTCGATAGAAATGACCGGCCTACAACTTTTGAAATCATCAATGCTCTGTTTAAAATCCCAAAAAAGAAATTTAAGAATTTGCTCACCTTGCATTGTTGTAGAATAATGCTCCCACTCGATAATAGTGCCTGGATTGAATAATTGTAGTGCAGCCATGTATCGAGGTAATGCCTTAAATGAACTCTCAAAATCACCATAAACCATTCGAAATGCTTTTCTACGATCTTTTTGTGTTTTTCTATAACTAGGAGTATAGTGATGCTATCCTTTATAATTTCACGGATTATCTTAATATTATGTCTGGATTTTGCATAACATATGTTATTAATGAAGTGGCAATCATGTTATCATTCAAATTGAAATGATCCTCCTTATAATTATCTGTAAGACAAGTATGTGGTTCAACCAATTTTCCCGTCTTCCACATACCTCTTGAAATCTCTCTAAACCGAATCATCCAATAACACCCTAACTCATGACGCTTGCAAATAACTCTCCAACTTTTACTCTTGGATTGATCACAAAGAAATTCTTTTTTAATAGCAAGACTATATGCGCTTACTGCAGATTTCATTTGCATCTTATTCATAAATAACATACCTAGTTGCATATACAAAATAAATTAATCAACATAAAATAAAAAAATAAATAACTACAAAATATTTAGTTTCCAACAATCGAACCTGACTGGATTTGTTTAGGATTGTTTGAATTTCAAAGTGTCGTTCGAAGGATCCGTCATCTCTCGTATAGATAAAATCTTCTGCATTTTCTTCAGTGTGATCTAAGTATGAAATCGTTGTAGAATGATAATTAATACTTTGATATTCAACGGATACATTAGGTGCATTAGGTGCATTATCAGATCATCATTATCATCGTCATACATATCATCACTGTATCTTAATTCATGCTCGAAAGGTTCATCATTGTGCAACTCATCGACTCGTTCATCATCCATAACATTATTATATACAATTTGTGTACAATAATTCACTGCATTTTGAATTTGATCATACCTATAAAAATAATAATATAAATATATTACATATAAGAAAAATAATTTTAAGAAGTAAGAAAACATTACTTTATTTACCTATCAGTTGAATCCAATGACACTTCAATTCGAAGTAATGATCGTGAGTATATGTATGAATATATAGGTACATTGTTGTTTATGATATCGCTACATGAAAAGCGATATTTAAAAATATTTTTAAAAAAACTAAAATCACTATAGTAACAGCGATTTAAAAAAAAGTAAAATCGCTACAAAGACATCGAATTACTACCATTAAAAAAAACTAAAGCAGGCAGGATTTACTACCATTAAAAAAATTAAAGTAGATTAAAGTAATTTGTAGAAAATCGAAAAAAAAATTTACACAAATTTTACTACACAAAAGTACGGAGAATTATTTTTTGAGCAATTTTAAAAAAAATTAAAAAAAAATTATGAAAATCGCTGCCAGCGCAGCGATTTAATTAAAATTTTAAAAAAAAATTAGGAAATCTCTCCAAGAGCAGCGATTAATTAAATTTTTTTAAAAAAATGATACAAATTGCTGCAATGGCATCGATTTAATTAAATTTTAAAAAATAAATTTAAAAAAATGTAAAATCGCTGCAGTAGCAGCGATTTATTAAAAAACATATAAAATTTTTTAATCAATAGGAAGCGATTTAATTTAAAAAATACTAAAAAAATTTTAAAAAAATTTCAAATAAATAATAATAATAAAAAAATTTAAGTTAAATCGCTGCCTAGGCAGCGGTTTATTAAAAAAAGATTAAAAAAATTAATAAATTTTTTTAAATAGTTAAATTTAGCATTGCAACGATTTTGCTTTTTTCGGCGAGCAAAATCGCTGCTCTACCAGCAATTTTGCCGTTTTGGTTAAAATGAAAATTTATATACCGGTTTGGAATTTTTGTAAATATTTTATACCCTTTAGGCTCCGGACTCGAAATTTCACCATGTGTTTAACCATAGTATTTGGGAAACATATTTCATTTTTTTTAGAAAAATATAATTTATACCAATAAGTTTTGAAAACTATCAAAACTAACCATAAAACTGGTGCAATGTGGTAGTTTGGAGTGAGAGCAACAATTATCATTTCATCATGAAGTAGACAAAACATATGACTTTATTACCCTGAGCCGATTATTCATCATTTTCATTAAAAACCATATCATCACTTTCATGTTCACTGAATATTTCATTACTACTTCGATGTTCACGTAAAAAAAATGTAATGCAACGCAAACAACTATTATAGAGAGTATTTTGGTAAAAGATAAAAGTTTAATGTAAAATTTTAAAATTTGAAAGATCCCAAATAATAAGATTTGGTCTAAATAGATATTTGCCAAATAATGAAAAATTTTACGGACATTTTGAAAACGTATAATACTTCTTTGAAAAGAATATTTTAAAAATATTGTATAAACAAGATGGTACTTATATTTCTAGAGGGGAAGATATATTAAAAGAAAAAAAATACTATAATAAATTTGTGTCAATTCAAGTTTTTTTTAAACAATAACTTTCAACATATTTTAACAAATTACTCTCATAAATGATGAATTACATTCACGTCAAGCTCTATTCCGACTCCGTGTCTTGCTAAATTGATAAGAAGCTAACATTTTAGTAATAGTAATATGAGTTCTCCTTGTGCTTCCGTTTCCAATTATGGTGAGATTGTCCATTTTGTTGTAGCAAAATTAGATACTTTAATTCAAGCTAGGCTTGCGCTTTGCCCAATATGAATTGTGTTGGTGTTAAATGAATCTATCCAACTGCCCTTCTCTCACTAGTACCAGTAGAATTCACCTTTTGCTTGATATAATATTACAAACCTTTTTGAAGATACACTTGTTGAGGAATTGGATAAGATAACAGAATATGTGGCATGTATTCTTGTTGGCGAGCCCTTCCCGCATCAAACTTGGAATATGAGACTTCAATATGGGTACAAGTGTCACTCTTTATCCTGCAATTTGTTATGCACGTGAGAGTTTCAAAAATGTCAAGGACTATCCTGTCAAATTAAGTGCAATAGTCGGATATAGTGGTTGGCTACTCTGTTCAAAGCTTCCAGAGGGGATAGAAAAAGCTGCAGATCCATGATCATTTTTATTTTCCTTTCTATTTCAAAGATGATGGTCTCGTTCCAAATAGGTATACTAAGGAGTCTTCCCAGAAGTTGAAAAAAATCAAATTCGATATGACTGTTAAACACTAAAATCATTTTGGGCACTTCTCATATATGGCTACAGTCTCACATGTAAGGTGGAGATTGGTTCCATATGAGTAATACAAAATTTAGAGGAAACACATGAAACATATGTAGAAGAATATTTTTTAGCATAACTTTTCATTTTTAGCGACTTTTTGAAAAACATTGTTCGCGTGGAAACCTTTTTTTGGTTGAAGTGGAATGTGGCTAGGAGTTGAAGTGGAGAACTCCTCCATTTTAATTTGTTTTACCTATTTTTTTTTAATCCAATAAAAAAAACTATCTTTTTTTAATAACTTTTTAATATCAAAATAAAAAAATAATATATTTATATGTATATATATATATATATATTAACAAATTGTTGAACTGATAATTCACATTTTTTGTTACTAAAGTATTGACAACATTAATAATTGAGAAGGTGATATATAGATTTGAATGTGTTGTTTTTGAGGATATCATGAAAAAAATTTCATCGAGAGAAGTAAATGCGTTAGTACTATTTTTTCTTGATTAAGATTGTCATATTTATAGTTTTTTTGCAAGGTTTTTAATCAGATAAATTTTAGACATATTGTAAAATGTGTATATTCTTTTATTTTTAGATATTTTTTCTAAAATTATTTTAATAAGATACATTATTTATGAATATTAAAAAGAAAATATTATAAATTCAATGAAGTTAGAAGTTTTTTCTTAATTATTTTTACAAACTTGTGTACCAATTGAATAAGACAACATAATATATAAACATGAGTCTTAAATATGACCTTTAACTATGAGTTTGCACAAGTAGACACTTAAAGTTGTATAAAATTGAACAAATAGACACATTTATCCTACATGACATCATACATGTCAAATTTGTATCCTGCGTCTATTATGCCATATAGAACACGTGTGTCTACTTGTTCAATTTTTTACAAATTCAAGTGTCCATTTATGCACACTAAAAAATGAAGAATATAATTATTGTTGAAGCTAAGTTAAGAATAATGTTTATATATCAACAATAAGCTTATTAAACTTTGTGATGATATTTTGTACTCTATAGATACGATGTCATAGTCTTATGAAAGACACAATGGAGAACACCGAAATAAAATCTTTATACTCTCTCTCTCTATTTGTATATTCTCTTTTGGAGCTTTACNTAAGGAGGGATTTGTTAGTGCAACCTTTTTTCCTGTGTATATGAAAGATAATGACAAATTCATTTTTCTTTGGCCATAGATTGGTCCGAAGAACGAGACTCAACTTTTCACATTAAGTCTGTTGTTTCTTCGTAGCTCAATGGTAGATCAATCGCCTGTTTAACCAATTGGTCGTGACACGTCGCATAAACATGATAAATATTTATTTGTATTTTGTGTTATTATCAAATTAAATTATTTTAATTAAGCGATTTAATAAAATTTAATTTATATCAACTATTTATAATTAAATGAAATTAATATATTTACAACCACAAGTCATGCATTTAGATGTCTAGCTAGTTTACTAACATAATCTAAGTATACACAACTTATATAGTTTTGGTTATATATGTTGTGTATAGATATATATACAATATAACGTATATACCATTTATATATTGTGTGAATAGTTTTTAAACTAGGTGATACAATTTAGCAATATATTATAACTATCACTAATTCAAAAAAAAAAGGAAAAATCGTATGAATAACAACATATTAATTCAAATTAAATGTTATAATCATAGTTTATTTTAATTGTAATTCGCAGCAAACATATCCTTTTTTTTTGTCATCTGATTCGATATACAATTAGTCATTTTATACATTTTGGTATAAAGTGTATAAAATGAGTTTTTGTTGGTATAAAACGAGAGAAAAGTGTATATACAAATACAAATACATATATTTTCGTTCTATACACTTATAATTATACAAATACATATCTTATTATACAAATTACAATGCATAAATGAATTTATACAAAACTGAACAATTTACATAAAACTGAATGTTTGTAGTGAATTATACAAATCAGAAATTTCATAACAAATATAAAATTTAATATGTAGTGCACTTTTACAAACTATAACTATAATATATCAATGTAATTTTTATATTTATTATACGTGAAGCTTGTTGAAAAAAAGAATTGGACGTGGATCTGTAGATGTGCTCAAACGCAAATTTAGTTTTGCAGGGACAGAATTAGAGTAACATGATCACAGCCATGTGAAAAAAAAGGAAGTTCTTCATTTTATTCTTTGAATTACTAATTAACCTTTTGATAATTTGAGAAATGATAGCATCTAGACAATTTCATAATGTGATTACCTATACCTTATTTAAATCATGAAGAAATTGGAAAAGTGAAAAGAAAAGAAAAGGAAAACCCTACAAAAACAAAAATAAAAAGGAGAAACAGGTTATTTATATTTAATTAAATTTGGTTTTATACATTTAGCATACTGATACAATTAATATAATCAGGGGGACCCACATGTAATGGTGGGGTGTACGTGCACCCATTAACTTCGAAAAAAATTATGTGTATATATATGTCTATCTTGAGAAACTGATAGAAAATGGAATATAATAAAAAGTGCACCCATAATAAGCATTCAATTGCTCTTGGTTTGCTGGTAGAGGTAAGGAAATAACTCCTTGTGTACCCAAGTTCGATCTTGGTCAACAACACTTTTTTTAAAATATTATTGGTATACTAGACTCTTCAAATCCTGGGTACGCCTTTGAATATAATTATTTGAATAAAACCGAAAATTACAATTATAAGTCCTATGAATTTCACTTGGTTGACATTTTCAATTCAAACATTAATAAGACAGTTGAACAATATTTGGTTGAAGTTGATAAAAAGAAATAAAATATTTGTTAACACATAAGATTAGTGTGGAAGTAAAGCTTAATGTACACACAACCCTAAAAGAGAGATTTCACGTATCTTGCATTCTATTTTCTTAAAAAATAGGGAGATGAAATGGATATTAAAATTTAGAGATAAGTTTTACATGGTGATAGTTAGACTTTTATGTTGTATAGGATCAAATGTGTCAGTCAAAAAATCTCCGATTTATGAAAATATTGACGGATGTGCGGTCATACTAGAAAAATAGATTAGGAACAAAGATATGGATTAGGTAGGAGTGACCACGGCGGAAGGCAAGATACAAAAAACAAGATTGAGATAGTTCGAGTTGGATGTGTGAAAAAATAGTTATGAATGGTTTCAACAGAGATAGAGGTAGCTCGAGAATTATTGGAAAGAGATGATTAACATGACATGACACAATTTCAACTTAATGAGAACATAACTTTGATAAGAGGTTGTCGAAAATACGAATTAGGATGGATAATTAGTATGTAGTATGTTAGTAGTAATCATTCTTAACGCACTTCAATTATCCTATTATTTTATCGTGTTGTTGACCAGGTTCGATCCTGATCAACAAAACTTTTTTTTAAATATTATTGGTGCACCTAGACTCTTCAAATTCTGGGTACGCCTCTAAATATAATTATTTAATAAAACCGAAAATTACAATTATAGGTCTGATGAATTTCACTTAGTTGACATTTTCAATTCAAACATTAATAAGACAGTTGAACAAAATTTTTGGTTGAAGTTGATAAAAAGAAATAAAATATTTGTTAACACATAAGATTAGTGTGGAAGTAAAGCTTAATGTACAGACAACCCTAAAAGAGAGATTTCACGTATCTTGCAGTTCTATTATCTTAGGAAATAGGGAGATTTATAATGATGCCGTGTATAATAATGTTGGATTGATGAAATGGATATTAAAATTTAAAGATAAGTTGTACATGGTGATAGTTAGACCTATTATGTTGTATAGGATGAAATGTGTCAGTCAAAAAATCTCCAATTTATGAAAATGTTGGCGGATGTGCGGTCATTCTAGAAAAATAGATTAGGAACAAAGATATGGATTAGGTGGGAGTGATCACGGCGGAAGGCAAGATACGAAAAATAAGATTGAGATAGTTCAAGTTGGATGTGTGAAAAAAATAGTAATGAATGATTTCAAGAGAGATAGAGGTAGCTCGAGAATTATTGGGAAGTGTGATTAAACATGACATGACACAATTTCAACTTAATGAGAACGTAATTTTGATAAGAGGTTGTCGAAAATACGAATTAGGATGGATAATTAGTATTTAGTATGTTAGTAGTAATCATTCTTAACGCACTTCAATTATCCTATTATTTTATCGTGATGACTTTTTCTCCCCAACATGCTTTGAATGCTGTTTAAATTGTTTTGTCTTACTTTCTTTACTTGTGCTAATTTTTTTCTTAAGCCAAGTATCTAGCGGAAACAATTTCTTTATCTCTCTAGTAAGATTGAGCTTTGCATACACTTTGTTCTTCTCATACTCTATTTATAAAATAGATTATGTATGTTTGTAACGATCGATTTCCGTCGCCATTGAAAAGCTGAAGCGGAAAAATTTTGGACCAAAAAACTTTTTCGTAGTAACTTGAAATTTTTCAACTTAGTTCAGATTTGGACGAAATCGGAGTCAATGAGGTCTAGAAAAATCTGCTAATAAATCAGAGATCTAATTATGATTTTGATCATATTAGTAGATAACTAAGACGTTAAGGAATCGTACGACTTTATGAAACTGAATTCGGGTGAGTAGAATTTTCGAAACTGATCATAGCATGAACGAGTATTTTCTGAGTGTCATGGGATGAAATTGTGTTGTGAAATGGGGGTTTGAAATTCTTAAATTTGCTCATTATTTCTGTGCAAGCTGCTAAGACGAGATTTTTCCAGCGAGACGGAGTCGCTGTAGCAGGATGAGGACCACTGTGGGGGGATAGATGCGACTCAAGTCGGAAATAAATCCCAAAAATATTTTATCATGCACTTTTCGACCTTGGGAGATAAGGAACGACCCCGTGTCTTTTCTTGACAATTTTCCACCATTCTTGAGGTTAAAGGTAAGGTTTTCACTCTCCAAAAATAATTTTTAATTCGTAAAACTTAATTTCTTGTGTAATTATCGATGAGGGAAGGTTTTGATATGAGATTTATGTTGCGAAACACCCTAGTTTGGATTTTGAGCTCATGGGTTTGATCTAGGATTGATAATGTTGATTGTAATTCGGGCAATTAAGTCTTGTTTGTTGATCCTCGTATTATATTGATTGTTTGTAAACCAAGAACAAGCGGAAATAAAGAATCATGAAAGAGAAGAATCAAGTTTCTTAGGGATTCAAACTTTGTTCGAGGTAGGTGATAGTTATGATTTTATGTCTGTGTGATATTTATTTGTAATTACTTCATTATAATGCATGTATGTATGTGAATGTTGCTTTACTGATCACATTAATTGTTAATGAAGATGATTGAATAATTGTATGCCATGAATTATGACTTGATTGTATGATTATGAGAATGTATATTGTGATTGTGATTGTGACTTGTTGAATGGATCGGGTGTTACGTTTTGACACATTAACTTGAATCGGGTGCCACGTTCCTACGAATATATGGGATCGGGTGTCACGTCCGACACACTAGTTTGGATCGGGTACCACGGTACACTAACACTTTGGGTATAGGTTCCGTGAGAGGACCAATGACTTGGCATAATTGTATATTTGAGATTGTGAAATTATAAGTTGTTTGTAAGTGATAATTGATATTGTATATGTTCGGTGTATGCATGTTTGTTATTATTGTAATAACTTGTATGTTTCACCTATTGAGATAGCGACGTGATCTTACCAGTACACTGTGATTGTGTGCTGATATCGCACTTGCTCTTTATTTGTTGAGTACAAGGTATCTTCAGGCGGCTACTGACATACCTCATTTAGAAGACCGGTAATCGATCAAATTCAAGGGTGAGCCAGTTCTTTTGGGCTGCCATGAGTTCTCTTTTTGTTTATGTCCACATCTTCGGACTTAGACTAGTACTTTAGATTTTCTTGTGTTTAATTGGGTTGTACCCATTTTGTTAGTCTTGCGCTCCTTGTTAGAGTTTTGGTACTTTGAAACTTTCAGGTTTTAGACATTATTTTCGCATTTGGTTGTTAGACTTCGGTTGGAGTTTATGGGAAACTCCCTATTTTCCCTTTCTTAGACATTTAAATTTGTTTTCGTATCTTTAAATGCTTTAGTTTTTGATTGAATTCGTTAGTTTGGGTTGTAGTAATGGTTGTCCCACTGGAGGATTAGTGTGGGTGTCAATCACGACGGCCTGGGTCGTGACAATGTTGTTGTAAAATTATGTTTCAAAACATAGTTTTCTTAACAAAACTTAAATTTTGTGAACTAGAGATTTCACCAATATTGTGATTGTTTGCGACAAACTTTAAATATATGAAAATAAATCAACAGAAGCAAAATCTGAAGAAATAAAAAATTTTATTGATAAATTGATGTGGGTACAATTTTGTCATATTTTAATCTCTTTATAAATATCCCATCCCATGAATCTGTGAAACATTCAAAATGTCTTTTAAAGAGAATACTCCATAATATTTCATCTGTCCAACAATAGTTGTCCATTATATTATTTTGAAAAGTCCAACAATACTTGTCCGTTTTATGAAATCAAATAATCGTTTGGTAGGGCGTATTAGGAAAAATAATGCATGTATAAATCTTGTATATTACCAGTACCTTGTTTGGTGTTCAACCATTAGTTATACACTCTATTGTATATTAAGGTGTGCATTGCTAATATCATGGATTTCTAGGTATTACAATGCAATGATTTTAATGCATGCATTAAAATGATAAAAGACTGGAGGGTATCTTTGTATATAATTTTTTTGACGCAATACATACTATTTGTAGTGCATCAAACCAAACAATGCATTAAAATAATCAATATATAATTAATGCAAGCATAGCTAATACATGCATTACTAATTAATGCAAATATTATTAATACACTCTATTTAATATTATTCTTATGCACTCTACCAAACAACTCCTTGTCCTAATCTACCCTTATCATTAATTATAGTCATTTTTTTAATTACATTTTTCAAGACAATATTGTATTTATTATATTCGAAGGGCGATATAATAAAATTATCCTTTTATTTATAGTTTTTAAGGAGTGTATCAAGTTAATAGTGGACAACTAGTGTTAGATAGAGAGTACCTTTTACATAGGCATGAGTTAGAATTTAGAGTAAAATAATCTTCAAGAACCTAACTCAAATAGAACTCACTCGGTAGAGGCGTCCAAAATTTGATATCTACAATGATGTTTCAAAACATAAAAACTCATTATTTACATATAGTGATAACCAGAGGAAGCGCCAGTCTTATGTTAGGGTTTATTCGAACCCCAACTAATAAGATATGGTTAAAATTATTTTTTATGCATATACAATAGATATCAAATCTTCATGTGAAAGTTTGTGTGTTTAATTCAATTAAAATTTTTAGGTCCGTCACGGATGATAACCGACCATTATTTGCAAATATTGAAACTCTACGAATAATGAATTACTAATAAGTGCGTAGGTTATTTAATATTTTCCAGTTTTTTGTTCTTTTATAAGCAAAAGTTTATTTTTACACGTGACAAATTTAAAAAGAATAATTTTTTATTTATTTTTATGAAATTTGAGGAGTAATTTATTTTCCAATCATATAAAGTTGAGGGACTATATTGGCATATCCAAAAAAGTACCAAAATAGTTAGTGACCCTCAGATCTTTACGCTTTGTTATTTGTTTTTTACTTTTTCCAATCAGATCGATCTCTACTTCTCGGCTCCACTCACCGGGCCTCGGCCGGACGATTTACTTTCGACGGCGCCGGACATACAACTACCGGAAACGGACATTGTCGTGTTGTGTAGATTCGGAACAAACGCTGTTTGGCAGTTGAGGAAAGGAGGACAAATCAAAGCGAATTGCGAAGGTGGAGAAGGCAAACGAGAGGAGAAGGAGGAGGATTAGGCAAGGGAGGAAGAGATGAAGGGTGGTATACTTCCGGCGAAGAGGCGATGGAAAGGTTTGGTAATTGCGGTGTTGGGTCTCGTTTTACTTTCATTGCTCGTGCCTCTAGTGTTTCTGCTTGGCCTCCATAACGGTTTTCACTCTTCGGGTAATAGTAATGAGCCCTGATTCTTCGCTTGTTCAATGCTAAAAACTTTTTTTCATTGCAATTTGGATCCATGATTGTTGTTTTGAACCTGCTCTCTTCTAATGCAAATCTGTAGTGCAATTAGGCAATCTCTATCCTTTTTTGGGCAAATTTCAAGTTTAAATCCTTTTTTCCATTATATGGTAGGAAGAGCATTCAAGTTTAGCAACCCAGACAATAGCATTTTTAGTAACTTTAATTGGCTTCCCAGATCAAAGAATGGTTCCTGATCCCCATCGCCCATGCCGAAAAGAGAATATCAATATGTATAAAGAGAAAAGAAGAAGAGAGATAGAAAAAATGTCATTATGGATAGGAAGAAGACATATCTTCATGAAGCTTTATAGTTCTAGCCATTTTTAGAAGGTTTTGCTCTAACTTGATCTGGCATTTACTTTTTGCAGGATATACAACACCACAACAAAGTTCAGCTTCAGTAAGTAACCTGCAGCATTATAATGATACTGCTATTTAGTAACTACTTGTTGATTTTCTAAACTGGGGAACTCCTGATTGGAATCAGGTGGGACTTAGAATCTACGGTCGACATTATACTCCTAAGATTGAGAATCAGTCGGAGGTAATTTCTTCTCTATAAGCAACCTCATGAACTGCCTTCATCATTGGTCATTTTGAAATTTTTAGCTAGTAGAAGAAGTGGATATGCTAGGCAACATATTTTTGTTCGTTGTTGCATTTTGTGTGTACACAAAGAGAAAAAGGTGGTCATGACGCATCTAACAGTTATCCGGTATCTTGTTGCAGGATGATGAATCAACACATGTGGATGACCTAATGCAAAGATTGGAACCAACTTTTCCCAAGGTTCTTTTTTCAATTGTTTTCTGATTATGTTTGTTAAGAGTTTTACTTTTGCAATTTGAATAGACTGTTACTGACTGGGTGAATTTCTATGATGGATGTTTTACCTTGAGAATGCCCATACACATAAACTTACTAGTCAGGCTATTCTGGAAAGTTCTCCTTAAAATTGATTTTAACTGTGAATAGGTTAGCATAACTTGTGATGAGTGTTATTACAACCTTCATATTGTTAATGGTGTACCCATGCTTTCCTTTTCAAATTAAATTCATCCTCATATTTGTTGGTCTTATTGGCTGCTATTTTTTCTATACAAAATTTGTTGTTGCAAATAAAAAGTATTTAAACTTGGAAAACTCTCTGTGATGTATGATTGAAGATCAAACTGAGAAAGATAGGATACTAGATGTATTGAAGCATAAGAAGCAATAATCAAATCCTAAATCATGATTTCCCAATATCCGTTGTTACCTCAACTGATAAAGTAATTTTAATGGTCATATAAACAAAATGCTGTAATCATTAACTTAGTGAAGAAGAAGGATGGTTCTATGAGTATGTGACTGACTACTGATAGTTGAATAAGGTGATGATCAAGAAGGTTTAAGATCTATACATATAGGACTGCGGACTGCTTGATTTGTGCTAATCCTTGTTTGTTAAACTACTTGAGATATGCTATTAAACCTTTCAACAGATGCATGCCATTCTTTTTTCTTATTTCTCCCATTTTCTCAATATTATAACGCTGATAATTAACTTAATTTTCAGACCTTCAATAATAACTAATAACAAAACTTCATATGTTGTCAATTAGTTGTACTTAACATGGCAACTGTAACTATCATACTAATGCAAATGCAACTTCCATGATTTAAGAAAGTGGTCCTGTCGCTATTTCTTTTCTTTTCCATTCCATATAGTTTGCTGTTTGCATGTAGTACTAGATCTAGAGCTAATATTGAATCAAGTAGCAACCACATTCCATTTGTCATTCCATGGTAAGAACTGATGATTAAAACTTGTGTGGGTTGTCTAGTTTATAGTCGTTCCAGCACAAGCTAAAGACTAGTAAATATAGTTTTGTATCTGAAAAGTGCATTGAGTAAAAAGTTCATGTTTGGGAGGACGCACCGAACTGCTGCTTGAAATGCACAATTTTGCTGAAAATCTCCATGGTACTTCATAGGGAACCTAAAATTATTCGCTACTAGTGTCTTCCAGTTTTAGGTGTAATTGGATGTATTTGTTGGAATATGAATGGAACAAAGAGAAGACAAGGATAAGTTGAGGGGAAAGAAAGATGTCATGTCACATCCTGGTTGGAGAAAAAAGATTTTGAAAGGACTGAAAATAATATATGTTTCATTTGGAGAACAAGTTTTTCTGCCATCAACCTGCTGATGACCCGAGAGAGTTAAAGCAATAACTTTTCATGTTATGAGTCTCCATATAGCATATATTGATGTCTTTTGTCATGAAACTTCTATTGGAATATCATTTTATTGATTGAAGCTTGTTTGATTTGAAAAATCCCCCCCCCCCCTTTTTTTTTTTCTCTATGAAGAGATTTGAAGATGCCCCTCTTATTCCCTTTGATGCGGGGCACATATAGGAAGTGTCCAACCTTTTAATTCACTTGGAGCTAATTTTAAAGCAAAGCTTCTCAATATCACTCTTTTAGTACTACTTGACCCCCCTTGTATGAGCCGAAGATATTTTAATCTTCCAATTGCCAGTTTTATCAAAAGCAAAAAGCACAAAAAAAGCTCTTAAGGTCTGTTGGTTCCTTAAGCGCAAACAAAGTGTGGGCTTTAATGTAAAAAAAGTGCAAAGGGAGAAAAAATTACAAATATATATTATTAGTTAAATTATAAGCATATATGACATGACATACATGAAAAGGAAATTGAATATTTTTACAATAAAATGTAATATCAATTGCTTCATGTTGCCTCTTCAGAAGAGGCTCATTGGCAAGGGAAAGCATGCCCTTGATGATGACAGTGAAGCGCACATCAAGTGAGGTGAAACGGCAACACGTTTTGAGTCTCGCTTCAGGGCTTAAGCACCTTCGAGAACCCAGCTAATTACTGCCAGATATGGTTAGTGTCTGAAATCTTGGGGTACTAGATGTTGGCAGTTTAAATGATAGATCATGAGCATACATGTAAAGACGATAGATGCACAAATTCAATGTTTCACAATGATGGCCCCAAGGCCTAGCTCGAGTGGCAAAAGGTGGAGGATTTGTGGCTTAGGTTGCACGTTCAAGCCCCACACCATGCAAAGCGAAACCTGGTATTTAAGTGGAGAAGGGTAGAGGGAAGGGCCCATTTATTCACCCAGTTTAGTCCCAGGCAGATTTCTCGGTTATTAAAAACAGTTTCATAATGATGTAATTTTGAACAATGTAGAGGATGTTCCCCTTTAGTTTGTTTTTTCTCCTTAATAAATGTTGAAATTTTCAAGTAGTACCTGAGAATTTCAGACATGCAAGCTTTCCCTACATTTACATTCCTTTTTTCCACCATTGACATCAATCCTGATACCTTCAAATTTTAAGTCACGGGGAGTATTCTTGTCATTTTATGAACATATGAAAAGTAACACCACTAGGATTTTATTTTTTTTTTGAAATCAAACTAGGATCTTTTATTTGGTTCTACTTAGTTTCATTGTCGCTTGTTGTGGGGATTTTGTGCCAAGTGTATTGCAACAATAGTCTATATTATAGTAAAACTATTTCCAGGTACCTGTCTTTAACTACTTGACTATCTGTTTTAACACTTCTCTTCTCTGGAATGATTTCGAAGGTAAACATTTCTCTATATAATTTTCAATCGGGATAAAAGATACTATAGAAGTTTCTTTTTGGCTCGACTCTTGTGATAGTTCGTTTACATTTTGAACTTTGAAATACAAGGCTGTAATTTACCTTATAGAGTTGAAACTACTTCACAAGCAATTTAAGACAAGAAGACATAAGATAAGCAATTATGAGGAATCACGGATGAGAAGTTGCCAATGTGCTTATTATAGTAGCAAATAACGGAAAACTTAAAGAATAATGTTACAACCAATTCAGGCAACCATGCAAGTGAATGCTCTAGATTTATTGATGCTTTGTGTGCATAGATATTAGAAGTTTTAGTATCCTCTCGTTGAACTTGCATGTGATTTACCTATATAACACAATTGTGGACTCATGCGTAGGTACTGATCTAACAAAGAAGCTTGCAGTTTCACATGAATAGACATTTGTAACACTATCATTTCGTCAATCAGCATTCAACAATAGCTCATTTGGGTCTTCTTACTCTAATTAGTTTGCTGTAGATGTTTGATCTTGCTTATCACCCATTTTGCTTTCTTATTCTACTTCATGATACCAATTCTTCACTTAAAAGTTCTAAAATACCACACCCAAGGGTGTGGCGTAGTAGTCAATGAAGTGGGTTAAGAACCATGAGATCTCAAGCTCGAAATCTAGCAGAGACAAAAACAGTATGTGATTTTTTCCCATCTGTCTTGGTGTTGGCCTTGGTGGACTGAGTTATATCTGGTACCTAACTCTAGTACTTGTTGTTGGTTAGAGGTGGCTGATATCCCGTGGAATTAGTCGAGGTACGCACAAGCTATCCTAGACACCACGGTTATGAAAAAAATAGAAGATACTGATTTGACCATACTATCAGATGAGGGAGGAGAAAAAGAAGATGAGTTTTATGCTTTATTAAAAAAGAAGAGAGAGAATGAAGCTTGATGTTAAAAATATATATTATTGAGAAGCTTGAGACATGTGGACTACATTAGTTGTTCAATGTTCAAACTTCTGTTGCTTGTTTCAATAATTTCAGCTTCTTTTTGAAAGAAAACTGACATAATTGAGACATGCAAAGGTAGTTCTCAATAATTTCAGCTTCTTTTTGAAAGAAAACTGACATTATTGAGACACGGAAAGGTAGTTTGAACATTGAACAATTAAAGTAGTCCACACATCTCAAGCTTGTCAATAATTTCAGCTATGGGTGTCAAATGGGCGGGTTGGATTGAAATTGAAAATATTAAAATGGGTTGAAATAGAATTTGGGTTGGGTCTTGACCCGCCCAAGTTTACTCGGGCTCAAATGGGTTAGGCTCAAATGGGCTGAAAACGGGTTGGGTCTTGACCCGCCCAATTTGACCCGATTAATCTCAAAATCTAACATATTGATAGTTAATTTTTATAATCACAATTTGAATTCCCGCTCAAGATTTTTTTTCAAAAAAGTAACAAATAGATAGATAAATCCTAAAAGATGTTAAACAGATAATAATTTATACCTTCAATATAGGAATATATGTTGATAAAAAGTTTTAAAACGGGTTGAAATTGGAGATTGAATTGGGCTCAATTGAGAATTCTCTTCAAATGGGTTAGGCTTGAATGAGTTGAGATTGAACCCAATTCAAATTATCTTGAGCCCAACCCTTGAAATTCTGGGTGGGTTGAGCGGATTACCTGTGTTAAGGTTCATTTTTGACACCCCTAATTTCAGCTTTCGTTTATAATTAGTGTTTTTGATCTTGGATGAAATCACATCTTACAGTTAAAATGGGTATAGGATACGTCCTCCAAAGTTTCGGTCTTTACTTCACATATAAGTTATTTGACTGATTTTTCTTCACCATTTTCTCAGGATTTTGGGGAAAATATTGTTGTCGGGAAAGCGGAGAACAAGACTGCTGGTAGGATATTCCAACTTAATTCTCTGAAGAGGAACATGTCTCTCGCTTTATAATGTGTAACTATGTCTATGCGTGCTACATATTCAAACAATTTTTGTCAATAGATGTAGACAAATTCTATAAATATGCACATTCACGTAGCAATCACGGTGTGTTTGGTATGACCAAAAATACTTTCCAGTTTTTCCATGTTTGGTTGGTAAATTTTTTGGAAAACAAGTTCCTTAAAAAATGAGGAAAATGACTTTCCTAGTGTAAATAGAGTACAAGTTCCATAAGTGGCATTCCACATTAATTGTCTCCTCTCCACCCTCCAACACACCCCATCTCCACCCCCATAGTGCTTGCCGATTATATAAAATATGTTTGGGACGATACATTCTTCTTACTCGGCAAACACCAAAAATAAATAAGAAATTCATTTATCTTCCATGGAGAACATTTTCTTTCATACTAACACACCCTTTGGTGTTAAGCCTTCTCTTTTTATATGATCCTGTCTCTTTCCTTTTTAGTGGATGAAGCTAATAATTTAAGAGATTTGTTCAGATTAAATACAAACACATATAATTTTGGAACAGAGGAAATAGTTGATTAGTTTGCATCAACCATGATTAACTAATCTTTAGATCTATTTAGATTTTTAAGCTATTCCTTTCTGCAATATTGTTTTTCCAGGATTTCCTTTGTTGGATGGATTGCCCAAAGAACGCTTAGGCGTAAATGTATGTAGATCTGCAACCTTATTTTTTATCAATTCTCATCACAAAAATGAATTTTTTACATGTTGTTTAATTCTTTTTGTCTCCATCTGATACAAAATAAGAAGAACCTTTGATATGTAACAGAGCACAGGTGTTGGCGACTTAACCAAAAAAAGACACAGCACAGGTGTCGGTGACTTGGCAAATACAAAGCAGAGCACAGGTGCTGGTGACTTGGCAAAAGCAAAGCAGAGCACTGCTGTTGGTGAGTTGGGAAAAAAAGAGCAGAGCACAGATGTTGGTGACTTGGGAAAAACAAAGCAGAGCACAGGTGTTGGTGACTTGGCAAAAGCAAAGCAGACCACGGGTGTTGGTGACTTGGCAAAAGCAAAGCAGAGCACAGGTGTTGGTGACTTGGCAACAGCAAAGCAGAGCATAGGTGCTGGTGACTTGGGAAAAAAAAAGCAGAGCACCAATGTTGGTTCTACGCCTGGTGCCACCGAGAATATCAGAGACATTGATGAGGGTGAGAAATTATGTGAGCTAAAATTTGGGAGCTACTGTTTGTGGCGTCGCAATCACAAGGAGAAAGTGAATGATTTCACTGTTAGAAAGATGAAAGACTTGTTGTATGTGGCTCGGGCATATTACCCTAGCATCGCGAAGCTTCCGGCTCTTGACAAGCTGTCACATGAAATGAAGCAAAACATTCAAGACTTTGAGCGGGTGCTTAGTGTAACTACGGTGGACAAAGATCTTCCTCCTCTGTATGTACAAATAGATTCCTTGCAACACTGCAACAAAACAAATGTTTGGACTCAGTCTTATTTTTTAAATGATCATGTAGTGTCAAAATGTTTAATCTTATCTTTTTGTGATTAAGATTGTGAAATGTGTGTAGCTTGCTTTATATGTTATGGGAAGAGTCTTTGACCTCTGTTGTTGGTTATTGCTGTCTAGATGTTATGCCTTCATGCAATTTAGACTTAACCTCAGCTCAACTCAAATAGACCAGGAGTGAATTGTTTGATACTAGATGCAGAGTTCAACATTCCTCAGTATCCACTTATCAGGCTTGATTGTCTCCTTTCCTTCTTCTCCCATCTCTTTCCCTCTCTGTTATTCTCTTCCTTTAGTGATGCTAATAGAAGTATAGAGGTCACATACGAAGATCCCTAACATTCACCTCTTTGAATCAAATTACTTTTAGCCTGGCCTAGCTCGAACTCCAGTAGTTGAGCTTCACTTTTAATCTGCCTTCTAGTCTAATTACTTTTGTTGCATATGTTTGTTAGCTTTAATCAGGCATAGAAGTTTCTCAACGACTTGTTTCTTGTCTTTCACTTATTCCTTTGCCTGTAGCTAGAAGAAATCTGTAAATTCGTCTTTTCATTATATTCCGTAAACTTTTCACTGAAATTCATGCTTTTGCTTTTTCACCAGGACTGATCAGAAGCTACCTAAGATGGAATCTGTAATTGCTCAAGCAAAGGCATGCCGCGTAGATTGCAGTAATGTAGACAAGAAATTCAGACAACTAGTAGATCTTACTGAAGATGAAGCTACTTTCCATATGCGACAGAGTGCCTTCCTCTACCAACTAGCTGTTCAAACCATGCCCAAGAGTCATCATTGCCTGTCAATGCGATTAACTGTAGAGTATTTTAGAGACCCTCCTCCTGATATTGATCAGTCATTGGTAGAGAGACTTTTGAATCCAGATCTTCACCACTTCGTTATTTTCTCCAGCAATGTGCTAGCATCGTCTGCTGTAATTAACTCCACCGTAACACATGCAAAAGTATGGTTTGTATATTCTCTCTTCAATTGCAATTTTTTTCTGCTGTTAACACTTAATCAGTTTTTCTTATCGTGTTTTCTTCTATATGCAGGAAAGTGAGAATCAAGTATTTCATGTGGTAACAGATAAACAGAATTACTTTGCCATGAAGTTATGGTTCTCGAGGAATAAGTATATGGAGGCGACAGTTGAGGTGTTGAATATTGAAGATCATAAGCTGGTAAATAATAAGGCATCAATGTCTATTCATCTTTCCTTGCCTGAAGAATATCGTGTCTCCTTCCACAAGGTTGATGGGCCGCCAACAACAGAATACCTGTCTGTTTTTTCGCATTCCCATTATCTTCTTCCTGAGATATTCCCTAGTTTGAAGAAAGTCGTTGTCTTGGATGATGACATTATTGTGCAAAGAGACTTGTCAGTCTTATGGGGCATCAATATGGACGGGAAAGTGAATGGTGCGGTTCAGTGCTGCTCAGTTAGACTGATTCAACTGCAGAAACTTTTTGCTGACAAGAGATTGGATGAAACATCTTGTGCTTGGATGTCTGGATTAAATGTTATTGATCTAGTGAGGTGGAAGGAACAAGATATTTCTGGAACATATCTGAAGTTGGTAACAGAGGTCAGTGACACTATCTTTTGATATACATTTATTGTTTTCAACAACTTTTGCCTGCAAGGTGTAAGGCAAAGGCTAGTAAAATATTTCCTTCTTTATTTTCATCTGTTGAGGTTAATACGGTTAGAAACTTAGCTTGTCATTGTTCTATTGCTCTATGTCTACTTTGAAATAATACCACAACATGACAAATCAATTTTTTGAAAGTAAAAGTGATTTCTATTTTACTTGCCCCAAAAATGATCAACAAATTGTTACTTTCTAGAGTGCTTCTCCATATTTTTAAGTTTTGGTTGATTCCTCACACAATGTAGTCGGGACTCTTAGTAAATTCATGTCTACAGTCCCATTGACAATCATAATTTCTAATCTATCCACTCTAGGGTGTGCCTGTAGCTTACACTAGGTGATTAAGGATACTGAAAAGGGTCATATTTGCCCTTGACTCTCAGAAAAAGATTATATTTACCCTCATACTTTTTGACATATTTGCCCTTGCTATCTAACTTTGGACACATATTTACCTTTGAATTGTTAACTCTCATGCCCCCACCTTATGATCTTACTTGGCGCTATGTGGCACCTAAGTGGTTATATTTTTATCCCAATTAAAATTTTCTCCCAGTATGTTTCTTCTACCCGACCCAACTAATCCAATAAACCTATTTCCTAATATATACACACAGTTGAGTTAACTTTTCATCTTTCTATTGGCAAAGTCAAGTTATCCTCTGACTTAGCTGGAAAATCCAACAATTACAGAAGACATTCTTTGAAACCAGAAAAATAAAAATTGGACTTTTAATTAACAAGTTCTATGTAAAATTCTAAAAAATCGGGTTTAATTCACAAAAATGACTTCTTAAACCACCAAATAGGATAATTGCTCTACATATGCAACTTCACTATAACAACCCAAATCAAATTAAAAAAAAAAAGTCAACTTTGATAGCTCAATAATAGAACAAATAGCATTGTAGCTTCACAGGAATCAAAAAAAGGGAAAGCTTGAAGCTTTAGGGAATGCCAAACCAATAGCCATTAGAAAAAATTCCATAGAGCTTCTTATGACAATTATATGATCTTTGGAAGGAAACAGGACATAATTACAGTACTTTAAAGTTAAAGAACAAAACATTTTTTAAAAAAATTTCCCATAATTTATCCAAGCCAAAACAATATACTTGCTTCATGACCCCTAAAAAACTAAAGAACAAAAACTACATCAAATACAAAAGTCTATTAGTTCTTTAAAGATTTTTTCCCATAACCTATCCTAGTCAAAACAATATCCTTCTTCATGACTCCAAAACAAACTTTTTTAAAAAAGGAAGCTACATTAATTACAAAAAAAATACATCAAATGTACGGTTGTTAGGGAGCAAATGGTCAAACTATGTCGGGTAACCATTAAGTTGGGTTGTCTTCAATAAAAGAAATCAAGTTGGCTCAAAGTCTAAGTATCACTTTAAATATATGGAGATAGGACTTTGTCTGGCTACTGATATGGATTGCCCAACATACAATCACTTTGGTACAAACTCGTGGATGTGTGTCAAGATAGAGAGATAGTAAGAGACTTATCACTTAAGGGGGTGTTTGGTAACAAACAACTCTCTCTAAATAATTTGTAAGCTAATTTTTTTAAATAATTTTTTTAGTACAAATATAAAACATAAAATTAAGAACATTAAATAAAGTGATTGAAATGATTTGAGGGATATTGTCTTTACATAGTATTAATTATTAAATCCCATGTGTTACTAATACCTCCAAATGGAAGGTATTAGTAATACATTCTCTAATACCATGTAGGGCTATAGCTAATCCATGGATTAGTTATACATATGCTCAAATTCTTACCAAACATAGTACTAAATAATATCATACATAATATATGAACTATTTCTCCTAATAGTCCCTACCAAACGACCCCTAAGTGTTATAAGGTTTATGAAAGAAGGTAGTCCCGCAACAATTTCTGGGAGGTCAAGGTGGTAGCAAATAACTTTGTTGGATCTTTTAGTAATATGTGATATCATTGATGTTACACTTACGGTGGCAAATTTCATTGAAAAAATAAGAGGTCCACTTTGTGGATAGACAAGATCTTGATCTCAAGTGACTGGGAAGAAAAGTTTCAACTTATTGCTACATGCGTTGCCGAGACCGGTCATTACAGGATAGCAACTATATCAATGACTGAAATTAAACCTAGTAAATTGATCACAAGAGAGTTGCAATAAGAAAAATCTTTTTAATATGGACAACCCAACTACCCACATTAAGATGATAAACACAGCAAAAATCCATATTTAGCAAAACAAGAGATGATTAACATATGACACCCTTCAGGGTGGCCCAATAGTTTGGGCTTGGGACTTGCATGTTGGAGGTCTCAAATTCGAAACCTCTTGCCAGCAAAAGCACGGGGTTTATCTTCTGGGTCAAGCTCGTCGTACCGGGCTTGCCTAGTGCAGATTTCCTCTCCCGTGTGGTTTGCGAGCTATTACATAGGAGCGGGGGATTTATCTGTGCACCCAAAGTGTACCAGCTGTGGTTTCTTTTGTCATAAAAATAACATATTAAATATGCAACCATATACATATTAACAATATGATATGCTCAACATAAAAAATTCAACTACACAATGAGATAACTCAACAATTTTAAGAAATCCAACTATATAACTACTTAGAAACATGAGATGATTAACATCTAAAGAGTTCAACTACATAACTATTAATCAATATGACTACACAATGAGATAACTCAACAATTTCAAGAAATCCAACCATATAACTACTTAGAAACATGAGATGATTAACATCTAAAGAGCTCAACTACATAACTATTAATCAATATGAGATGATCAAGATCAACATATATATATTTGATGACTCTGGTGTCCGAACTGGCTTGCAGTGACAATTGAGGGCATCATATGGATGACATACATATGAGATCATCTTAGTCATACATATCTCATTTCTTGAGATGGATTTTCTCCCTCACAACATACTTCAATCCCATAACCCCACCCCCACCCCCCATTTGCCTGAGCAACAATCAGCTTCCCTCACTCAACCTTGCACACAGTGGAGGTACATTGGGTACCAGTTTTATTTGAGAGACAAGACTATAGTAAGTGCTCACTTAGCTTACGGGACAACATTCTCAACATTGTATTTATCTCAAATATGAGTCGCAACACGAGTTGGCAATACACTCAGTGCCATGCCAGCAGGCTAGCCTAGCCATTTGATACAACCAGTGGCAAATGTAGTACAACATAGGATGTGTGGAGGGCGTGCACCATGAGTTTGAGTCCTGCTGGTGGACTACACCTAATATTTAATTGGAGAAGGGTAGAGTAGCAACCCCATTAATCATGAGTTCTAAAACTGGAAACAACTTATTTTTCAATTACAAGGAAAAGGAAATGAGCTAAAATTAAACAAATTTAGAAGACTTGCTTTGAATTTGAATGAAACTTGAAATCAGATATATATTTGGGTAAAGTTGTTTTCACAAGCCACACTGTGATCGGTGACCAAAGTAACACAATAACTATTTTTATACCCATTCTGGGTAATATGTTGACTTTTAATATGAATGTTATATATGTTTTTTCCCTTCAATATGAATGGTGATAATAGTATACCCAATACAAAAGGGGACAAAGAAAAAAGTCATTTGCGTGCGCTAGGAGTCCTAAACAGAAACGATGGAAAACTACTATTGTGTTCATTATTGCTATCTCAATACAAATATTCAAGATAATTTCATGTTGCTCCTTGTATGTGGGCTTCTACCTGCCTAAATAATGTAATTGTTGTCCTTTGAGCCCCCTTTCATTTTTATAGGAGTAGATTTTTATAGTCAGGGATTAATCCTTACCAGTGCCACAAAATATGAGAAGCGTAAAAAGGTGGAAAAATACTTAACTTATTCATTATTGTTCTCTCTATGTTAATGTTTTGTTGTTTTTGTGGGCATGTGAGCTGCCACCAACCTAGATAAAGACGTCCCATGTTTTGGGCCTCTTTTTTTTTTTTTTTTTTGGGTGTGGATTTTTGGAATCCATGGGTTAACCCTTTCGAGCCCCACAAGCTATGGGCATCAAAGTCTACAGCAATTTAACGTAACCCATTGAGCATTTGTTTTACACACTCAAGTTTTATCTATGTAAATACAAATGACTCACGTGAGACTATACTAGGTAATCTTATCTATGTAATACAAATGACTCACGTGGCATTTCATGTTAGATTGTTTTAATGGACTAATACATTTTTTCTTGTCTCCATTTATCATTGTGCTATTTTTATATTGACTTACACTGTCACCTTTTTATTTAACTTGCAGATGAATTCAGAAGAGGCTGTTGCATTGCGTGCAAGCTTGCTTACTTTTCAGGGTGAAGTTTACGCTCTTGATGATAAGTGGGTATTATCAGGACTGGGTTATAACTATGGAGTTGATATTGAAACTGTGAAGAATGCGAAAGTACTGCATTATAATGGTAACATGAAACCTTGGCTTGAGTTGGGCATCCGTGATTATACAGTTTCCTGGCGGAAGTTCCTAAACCAGGAAAATCAGTTTTTAAGTGATTGCAATATTAACTAGTATATTATGGGCTAATACCTGCATTTGCTGCTGAAGTTTCATGAAGGTATGGGTGACAAAGTTTGCACAAGTTTTCCTGTTTGTGATCTTGTGTAGAACCGTATCTGAGGTAGGGGTACTGAGTATAATTTGGTGTGTATATCTCTATTGTTTGGTTAATGAAGGAAATTTGTTTAACCTCGAGGCAATGCAAGAGTGATGCATAATACTTGTCAGTGATGGATTGATAGTAAGGCATGGACAACTTTTAATGGGTTAGGCATACACCTTCATCGGCTATTTTTTGTTGGGAGCTGTTAGCATATGAGGAGATTGCCCGAAACTCTCTCTGAAGAGCTGGATATCAACTTTGCCTCCTATGAATCTTGTATACATGCATACCTTGGGTTAAATATAGTTCTCCTGAAATCAGGTGACGAGTACTTGGACCCTTGCCTCACCTGTGATGACCATCTTGGATCCGCTGTGATGTGTGATATTGCCATTGACACGTTCAGTGAATTCTTCCTTGTAGAATTGGGTCTTTTTTGAAATACATTCTTTCTTAGCATTGATCAGGCATCTCATTGTTTTTAACCTTTGCACTATAGCTACTGGAGAACTGCCATTGCTGCTAAAATATATTTAGTGTTAAACATAATACAATATTGTTTACCTTAATAACTTTTTTTTGACGAACAGCTTGACGTTTGTGCCTTTGCTATTTATAGTTTAAGTTATATGCACTAATGATCTATCAGGTTATCTATAAAGGTAATTTCAGATGAATCTCATTGTTAACAAATGTAACTAACATGCAAAATCACCAGGTTAAAAGTGTGTTGATTATGCTTTGTTAAGTTCAGGTACTTATGAAACTTGTAGCTGTAGCCTACTCGTTTGCCTTATAGGTGAGTTGAGTCAAAAAAGAAGGGTTGAACTGGATTTATATTCTTTTTTTTTCTTCTTCTGCCCTCGATTGTTCCTGGCCGTGCTTGTGGAAGATAAAAGATACCTCGTAGAATTAGTTGAAGTGTTAACTCATAGGGCAATACTCTACAATAAATGACTTGGTTCATCCAACTAATAATTGTACTATTACCCAGAAAAAGAAAAGCTCACGGAATAGGCTTGTCACCAATTCTTGACTTGGTGCGTATTTTTTTTTTAATTATTTAATTAGATGTTTCGAGTTCAAGGAAGATGCCTTTGGTAGGAAGTATTTTACTCCCAAAGTGGAAACGAGCAAATTCAAATGCAGGTGCATACATACATATATTGCTACCAGCAATTAAAGGAATTGATAAAAACTTCCTTAATGTCATCAAGTGCAGTTTGATATCAAATTGTATGCTTGAAATACTTCAATAGAACTGATCAGTAAATATAAAATCTTCAGCTAGGCGTTCCCCTTGAGAAAAGGTCCCATTCATTACATAGATGAGTTTTTTTCTCAAAGGTTGATGGCATATCGAGTCTATTCACTTGAAATTTTGACTATCCATATTGCATAAAACAAAAGACAACTAAAAAAGGCATTCAAATGAAACAAAAAAAGAAGAAAAATGAATTACAACACAGTAGTAGTTCAGTTTTAGAATACGTAGTACACTAGTTATACAACTAACTTGTTAGCAGCGCAAGACAATCCGTAGAATTGAACAATCGCTTTATTAAGATCAACAACTTTCATCTCATCGTCATTGTTCACACTTTCAAGACTCGGTGTACTCACAAATCAGATCCCTATTGGACAAACGTCTTCATTTCAGGGCAGTTAAAGAATCCACACTACTCCGAGAAATGGGAAGTCATATTCATAAAGAAATGCCTCAGCTTTGGCAGATCGTAAAGGTACAACTCTTCCAACAGGGGAAAATAAAGTCTCATTAGTCATGATTTCTTCTCCTTGTTGTTCCTCTTCCGTGATCACTTCTTCCATTGATATGCAGGCTACTATTTCTAGTATTCGGAGATTCAAAATACCTCTGGCCACTGATGGAGACATCAAGTTTCTCAATTTTCCACAACTATATACTTTCAATTGTACTAGTTTGCTGAAGTAGGCCGTTGGAAGTTGATGAGAGCATAGAACACTTATGCTTTTAGCTTTATCAATCAATAGAACTTCCAAGTTCGGACAACAAACCTGCAAATATATGAAATATACTAGTAATATTTTGCGATTTAGAGCTGATATATCATTGTTAGAACAGTGCTTCAGATAAAGGATCTTTAGTGCTCAAGTAATTATTCACGATGAAAAAAAGGGAGTAATTTTTTTATAATGATCATGTAGAAAAGTAGAAGCAAACCTTTTCACGGTAAAGAGGATTTGAGAGAGTGATGGAGTTGTTGGCTGTAGGCCAGAAATTTTGGAGCTGATGTAATCTGTTGAGCTTCATTTTCCGCAACCGAGGTAACTCAATGCCCTCAACATTGTCATTGCAGAAGTGTGTGAAGAATTCCAGAGATCGAAGTTCCAACTCATATATATTCGTAACTTGATTACTTCATGTGTACTCCGAGAGATGTCAATAAATGTGTGACTAAATCACAATCATAGAAGTTGAGACATTTCACGTTCTGAAGTTTATTCATCTGCAACTCAGTCAATACATTATTAGAGCCCTTTCCGGTTGAATGTACAACTTCGCTCTTCTTCAACATGTGGCAGATCCAGTCACCCAACGGGGCAGTCTCAGTGACATTTACATCAATATTATTGTCGTAATCATCCATGTTTGAGGTCGCTCTGTAAGCTTCACCCACCGTAAGAGTGTACTGTGTCAACTTGGAGGGAAGGCACAAGTCACTGTAGATCACATCTTCGGAACATTCACTTAGTGTCAGCGCAGTCAATTTCGATAAGGATTCTACTTCAGTCAAGGTGGAGTAACTACAATGTTTAACTTTCATCATTTGTAGTTCCTCCAATCGAGTTAGTCTTGATAAGACCCCTGCTGAAATCCTTTTCGAGTGATTTATTCTCGTTCCAAAACTCTAACATAATTCGATTCGTCAATTTTCCTATCTCCACTGGCAGCTCCTCTAACTGAGAATCTCGTATGCTGAGAATTTCAAAAGGGACAAGTTCTCCAATGATGGATATGTCATCCAACCGTACACTACTCAGACACAGCGATCTCAGACATGACAACCTCTGAATGGATGCTGGAAAAGACCAAATGGAGTCCGCATATCCACTCTGGCTTAAGACGTTGAGCTTACTCATGCCATCGAAAAAATTGTCCTGTAATTTGAATGGCCTTACAGAACAGAGTTTTAACATAGAAGCTTCAGTTTTGGACAAACGATTGGGCTAGGAAGCTCATCAAATTTATTTGCAACAATTGACATGTGACTGAAATGCTCATATGGAGTTCTTCTTGGGAACTCTTCCAAGTTCACATGGTGACTTACCATAAAGTTATGCTCTCCCTCAGATGCAATACTTATAGCCACATCACGAACCACATCATGCATTTTGACATAACTTTTGTTTGAACCTTGGGATAACAAGAAACAATCTTTCAATATTTCTAACAGATAACACACCATATTTCTTGCATGTTCTAAATTACTTATTTCCGATAGGATGCCAAGCTGCATTCCGTATCTAAGTAATTCTTCAGGACGAGATATCACTATCTTCCTCGAACAAGGAACAAAGCAAAAAGAGGTACTTAGCTTCGTTACTTCCCAAGTAATCATAGCTTAGCCTCAGAGGTTTATACACCTCTGTGAGAACTTCAGGGATATTATTGTTACTGCACCACGTAATTGTTCAAGGGCACAGTCCCACGAACGCTTGGTTTTATGCTTTTTTAGTGCTCCTGCAACTGTAATAATTGCAAGCGGCAGACCATTGCATTCTTTGGCGACATCTTTTGCTATGTCAAGTAGAGAAAGATCGTTGATTGAATTACCAACTTTCTGACTGAAAAGGATCCAACTTCCATGATCTTCTGAGCTCCCATTGCTTCACAAACAGATCGGAAACGTGTTGTGAATATCACTTTACACTGATGTTTTTGGTTGCTACCACTGGGAATTCCAAGCTTTTCTAGTTCAAGAGCCTTCCAAACATCATCCAACATTATAAGGATGCTGCTGTTTTGATCCATTAATCTTGAACACAGCCAATCTCCACGACTCCACAAATTATTCCCTTCTAATGTCAACCCAACTTCTCTTGCAATTTCATCGTGAATTCTCTTGAAGTCCGATTGTTGACTAACAGTTACCATGAAAACGTCATTAAACAACCTTTCTTGTTACGCCTTTTGTCTTATTTTCTCAGTCATTGTTGTTTTACCAACACCGCCCATACCACATATCCCAATCATACTCACCCCGTCAACGTCTTTCAAAGCATCCATCACTTCTTCCTCTTCCAATTTTCTAGACTCAAATTCCTCAGCATTGTTACAAGCCATAACTTCAACTTCAACAGGATACGAGAAATCCACGTAATTTCTGCCTTCAGTTTGAAGATCAATCACATTCATTACAATTTCCTTAGATTTCTTGCTCAGCAAGTAATGCGACTTCAAGTTTGGACAACAACCTCTTTCAACTATAGCTCTACATCGCAATATAGTAGCCACATCACTAGTAGCGCGCTGACCAAATGCTCATCGTTGGTGCAACCTCGTCTGAGTTTCTCCGGGCAGCTTCTGCTCCTAGCTGCACTCCACTACTGATATCCTCTAGCGTCTCAAATTCGTTATTCAATGATGTAATATTTGCTTTTGATTAGATGTCATTTTTTTCAAAATGGGAGACACACAAAAGTAGACATAAACGGAAAAAGTGTGATATTTGCTTTTGAAATAAAAGTGGAGTCCCTATGTTTTATACATTTAGTTTGATTTAGATCCAAGTTTTTTTTTTTAAATAAAATGACTTTTAAAATTTGTGGTCTAAAATAAATCGTGATTATCAATCTTTGATTAAGGGGTAAATTAGGTATTTTAAAGTTAAATTATTATTAAATATAGACATTTGTCATTCTATTGAGGACGGATTAAAGAGCAAAGTAAGTCACGTAAAGGAAATATGTAATATTTAAGTGAAAATACAAGATTGTTTTTTACCCTTTTTCTCATTAGTTAATGTTGTTTTTATGGATAATAATCCTTACTAGTTACCACTTTATTTCAAATAGACAATAATAACTTACAAATCCTTCAGTATTTTCAAAGGCATCTCCAGAAAAATATTCGTTACCAAAATCTTTTATAACGACATAAATGCAAGATGATTTGAGAAAATAAATCTAAGTAGAAATAGTGTCTCTCTATTTCAATTTTTTTTGTCTTATTTACTATTTGGACGACCCAAAAAAAAACATAATCTTTTCAAATATTTTAAATTATTAAGTATTGTGATTATTATTGTGTTGATCATACATGGCTTGAAGCTGAGAAATGTAAACATGGTTTTGGGCACTAAACTACAAGAAAATGTCATTTTTCCCTTCTTCCCTTATTTTTAACTTGTAGAAGAAAAAAAATTCAAATCACATATTAATTATTTCACACTGGAAGACCTTCATCCATCAAACATCGTACTGATACACACACTATGCCAACCAAAACTTGAAAAACTAGAAAGAAATGACCTAACTGTTTCCTCTGCTGAAATTTGAATCCATATTAACCTTCATTACAAATTATTGACTGCACATCTTTCGTCGTAGATGAGTCGAATCACTCGAGACCCACCTGTGTCATTCTAGCCCTGTTCCTACTCTCTTTCGCTCCTTCCCAGAACATGGTACGATTTAGGGATCCGCAAGTTCAAGAAATATGTGTAAATTCTACTGAACTAATCAGAATCTGATTCTCAGATTGTACTTGACGATGTCCAATAAAAGAATTACCTTGCCAAATGCTCTAATATCATCCATCGATATCATATGAATGCAGTGCACACACTGGTTTTCCAATCAGAATGAAATTAAAAAAAAAAGAGATACAAATCAAAGACATTATAAGTAGGACGTACAATAGTTTGAAGTTACTTCACAGCTGGTTGCAGTTGTGGAGGTTAACATCACATTTTGCACGTATCATTGACGAAATTCCAATATCAGGTAACAAGGGACTAAAATGTGAACCTGATTTACTTACAAAAGTTACAGGAATATGGCATGGTAAAAATTATTGCATTATGGCTGATTCCTTCTAATTAGAGATAAGGTTTGCCCCTGCCCGGAGTTGCAACATTTCTGTTCTTTTACTCCTCTCCATTACATCTACAAGCCAATTCACACTTTCCTTGATTCCTAACCTGCAATCAAGTAAGCGAAAACTTGTATTATTTAAGCGCGTTTCCAGGACTCTTAGATAAGAGTTTTTAAAACCATTTGAGTCAAACCTTCTGGCAAAATGGTTTTATGCAGTAGTCTTCTATATGACTAACATGGAGTAATATAGTTCTAACATGTGACACTGATAACGATGTATTACTCACCCATCATAGGATGAAACAGCTAGAAAGGTATAAGCTCGCTCATCGAGTTTCTTGAGATCGAGATACCGGGCAACTTCTTCTGCTGATACAGCATCTGCAAGGTCCTGCTTTAACAAATCGATGCGCATAAGCAAATGAATAATCACAACAAGCACACAAAGTTAATGTCATCTGTCAACTATCACTTTCTCCATCTGGAAAGGCCGACTTTCACCATATAAGCAGAACAAAAAAAGGTTAATGTCATCTGTCAACTCTCACTTTCTCCATCTGGAAAGGCGGGCTTTCCGCCATATAAGCAGAACAGAAATAAAGGAATCATGGGAATATCTATAGCACTGGAGCTAGTATGTGCTTGGTCACATATTTGGAATCCAGTTTTTCTTTTTTGATGAAGGCACATGTAGAAGAGAATCCCTTTTGACAATGATAAAACAAGAAACATAATGACAACATCTAGTCTTGGCAAATAAAGTATAAAGACTATTAGATCCAGAGATTATACAAATAAAACTATCATTGACAAATGAAGTAGAGAAGGAAGAGACAAAAGGATGTGCTCTGTTCAGTCATTACATCCATCATAAAGAACCTCTTGTGTAGAAGAAACTGTTTTGTGCCTTTACCTGCTTGTTTGCTAATATCAGAAGTGGGGCTCCTTGCAGATCCTCATGCCGGAGAACTTTTTCTGCCAGTTATTGAAGTAAAAAAGTAAACAAACTATGATGCCCATTAATCATGAACTAGACAAAAGTTTGAACACATGACTAACCAACAGTACATACCAAGTGCAGATTTAGAATCCTCAAAGCGTGACGGACTAGCAGCATCAACAACATATATCACAGCATGTGCCTCTTCATAATACTTCTCCCAGATTGAGCGAAGACCGGGCTAAGTGTATAAATGGTCTCATGTTAGTCAGAGAAATTTAAATGAACTGTCTAAAACCAGCTGAAAGATTAAAAAAAAAGTATCTTGCTGTTAGAGAACAAACACCCCTATCTGCTGACTAAGCTCTAGTGAGAAAACGCAAGAATATTGTATAATCCCTCCATCAATTATTACAAAGGTCATGCCTACGAAAACTGTCCAATATAAGGTGGAAAATTATCAAAATACATCTTAAGTTCGAGAACTGTCCTATATAAGGCAGAGAATTATCAAAATACATCTTAATTTTGGAAATATACTTCCTAAACAAGAGTAGTAGATGACCATCATAAGTTGCACAATATACACCAAAAATCATGCAACTGCAATAACAACAAAATGCACTTCATCATCAAACTTAGAAGTACAAAACAGATGCCTGATGTCCAGCACTTCTACCTTGTCTTTTGTCATACATAATACATTTATTGGCTGCTGCATTTATTTATAGACCCTTTACGGTTCTAAAATGGAAATTTAATCATCTCAGAGGTCACAGTTAGCAAAGTTCATACCTGACCTCCTAAATCCCAAAATACAAGCTTCGTATTTGATGCTTCAACACGACCAATATTGAGCCCCACAGTTGGAACAATACGATCTGGTGGAAGGCCTTCCAAGTTTGAGTATTGTGACTTTATTTTCTCTAACAATGTCTAGAAATTTCATAATAGAAAGAAGGATGAGAAAGAAACCTTTCAAGACTAGACTTTGTTAATATATCTACAATGGTTAAAGCATGTAAAATTCACACGCACAGAGACATGCACACCCAAATAAAGGAAAAGAGAAATTACAAAGAATTAAAAAATTAAAAGCAAATAAAAAAGAGTAACAAAGCAATTCAGATCAGTGGCATGTTAAAAAATAAAGATGCAATGCAGATCAGCGTTCACAGGAAACCAATACCAGGGACAACTTTATTCTAACAAGTATGGAGGACAAGAATGGGAGCATTGGAGCAACAGTAAAGTTGTCTACATCACACCTCTTGGAGTGCGTGCCTTCCCTGGACCCTGCGTAAACCCGGGATGCTTTGTGCACCGGGCTGCCCTTTTTGAGTATGAAGGACAACTTTTCATCTTTTCAAGTAACCTAAATTGGACTTCACTCGTACATCCACATTCCCCTCTAGCTCTAGTACTGTTATATTGCAGTCTACTCCCATATCCTAATTTCTGTTTACAAGTAATCAAAGATATTATATAGGCTTGCAGCCTTGCACTAAGCCAGAGCGAGAAGACATAACTACAGATTCTGCAGATCCCCTACTGTATCTAAAATTGCATGATGTGCATCAACATCCACTACAATAACCAGGTTGCACCAAAAAGTTTAGAAAAAAAAACATCTTTGTTTAAAGCTATGTAACTTCTCCCATGGCTTCAAAAATTCTATAATTTCTTTTGAGCCAAACAATCCACCAAATGGCTAGAGGATGGTATTCCAGGTCTTGTATGATTTCTTGCACAACCCTTCTTTGTCCACATCGCAGTAGCTCCATAGTGGATTTTGGCATGGTCCTGGACATGCCAAAAATTTCCAGAAACATGCTCCACAGCTGACAATTACTCTACAATGCAAAACATGGTGGCCAACATATTCAAAGTGCTCTTCACACATGGGCACCTACTACAAAAAAGCTGAAATCCCCTCTTTTGGAGGTTGGAATGAGTGAGTGTCTTCCTAGCCATAATCCAAGATAAGAAAAACACCGTCAAAGAAACCTGTTAAGCCAAATCTTGTTTCAAGGCCAAAAGACCCTGTCACTAGCCTTGCTAAACCAAATCTTCTTCCAAAGCCAAAGACCCTGTTGTTATTCCTGTATCCTCTTCTTCACAAAGGATATGGACTAATTTTTCCTTTTATTTTTGGCTTGCTTCCTATGTTCAAGAACGTGCTCCATCAGTAGATGCGTGCATGTTTCTAGATATCTAATTTTCAAATAACCTAGGGTTTCACTCAAGATTCTGGTAGTAAGTTTTCTATATTCTTGTAGTCTTGTTTGACCTTATCTTGCTGCAAATCAGGGTCCAACTTAAGAAAAGAATTTTAAGATTCGTTTACTAGTGTTGTTTCTCCTATTGATGATCCATCAAGAAGGTAACTGCCCAACTTGACAGTTTAATTTTATCACATAACAACACTTGGTTTGAATTTACAAGCAGAATTCTGCTCAGAGAAGTTACCAAAATCGGATTAACATTTACACCATCAAGGAGGTTCATCAGCAGCAATTTCACAAGGTCGTTACTTTCTAATAGATTTATATGAATTTCATCAGTATTATGGAAACTACCAGAGATTACATAAAGGAAGTCCACTTCATGTGACTCCATAACTTCCCAAAACTATTGATTCTGGTCAAGATGTGAAGTTCACTAGTACTGTAGAGAGGACATTTTGGCATTTCAGAGCACTAAGCTATAACCCTCAGCTGTTTTTCACCCTCAACTCATGGCCAAACTTAGGTTGTACTCAAAGTTTAGTGGATCTACTTTGTTATGTGTCATCTTGTTGGAGACAAACTGCTTGGGACCTAGTTCTGCCTACGTCAACTTTGGATACAATAGCTCCGTCTAGTGTTGACCAAACCACTGGTTCCAGTCCTTTTGAAATTGAGATGGGCATGAAACCAAGGAGACCTATTTCCTTAGTTCCTTCACCATTCTCAGCTCCGACAGGAAAGCATTTGCTGAGCATAGCTCATCAAATTCATACTAACAAACGACCCAGGGTTATCTGTCGTAATGCAGATTACAAATGTTATGCAGCTCTACATTGACGATGACAAGACTTTCAAGCAGGGGACTTAAATTATTGTTAAGTGCCACAAAAAATTCTCAACCCACACTAAAAGAAGCTTCATTATACAATGCTGGACCATTAAAAGTTCTCCACACACATGAATTAGCAATGTCTTCAACATAGACAGTCTATTGTGGAAATGTTAATAAGATAGATGTGATTGTTGCTTCTACTGTTCAGGAGGAAACTGAACACATTTACTCATTTAGTGATGACCCTATTCAAGGAGAAGGATGTCTGCTGAAGTCTGAGGAATTCTATTGAATAACAACAAACCTGGTGTAATCCCACAGGTGAAGTCTCCACCAGGGGAGGGTAGAGTGTAGAGTGTATGCAAATCCTACCCCTATCTCGTGGAGATAGAGAGGTTGTTCACAAGAACAAGCAAGAGATGATACAAATATTAATCCAAAAAAGTGAAGAAAATATTACAAATGAAGTGGAATCCAAATTTACAGACAAGCTTCAATAACTGAATCTACCTTGAAGCTCGTCAAAAGTTGATGCAAACTTTTTTTTTGATAACCGTGGTGTTTGGGCTAGCTTGCGCACACCTCGACTAGTTCCACGGAATACTTGCCACCTCACTCTAGCAACAAATACTAGGTGACCCTGCCCACCCCGGCTAGAACATGTGAGAAAAAATCATCTAGTGTTTTGTGTCTACTGAGAATTGAATTTGAGACCTCATGGTGCTCAACCCACTTAATTGACCACTGGGCCACACCCTTGGGTGTTAAAAAAAAAAGTTGGTGGTTACTTCTAGTCTGTTCTTCAGCTTTTTTCCCCACAGAAGCCATGTTAACCTTTGTGTTTGGCACAGTGATACTGTGATCCCAGAGAAGCTTCAAGTGATTACTTTTACTCGCTCTCTCTCTCCTTTCTTCTTTCTTTCTCCACTTTCTTCTCGATCCTATATTGTAAAGATATGATACCTGGGCCTAAACCCCAAAATCTAGCTCATGAGGGGAGGATTGTCCAAGTCCATATAAGCAGACTGGTCCATTCCCTTACCAATATGGGACTTTGACCAACTCTATACTTATTGACTGTTGTTTTTGCATTTCCTTACATGCCGCCTAGAGTCTGTCCAGCCACGAAACAGTAAGAGAACACAACAATTACCTCAGCTTCCATCCATATATTAGCCATTTCACCTCTCCCTCTCATATGTTACATATCAACTTAAAGGAAGTTGTGTTCTTAAGTATTTCTAGATCTGTAAGTGTTGTTTTAGTGCTTAACTTTAAAGATCACTGTGATATAAAGTAAGACAGCTAAACGATGACTCACAAGAAATACATTTAATTTTGAGTTGGACCACTAGCCCTCAAAGACCACTTCTAATTCCAAAACCTACTGCTGGTCTAAAACCCACTGCAAAACTGATTTAAGACAATCGAAGGTACCATATAGTGCTTCAAAAACCCCGTGTTTCATATGAAGCACATAAAAATAGTCATTTTATTAGACAATGATTAAGAATGTATTGCTACTAAGTCAATGGTTTTGACAATTCAAATGATCATTTAGAATATAGGGTTTATTGCAAACAACCTCCCTACCTTTTCAAGATAGGGTAAGGTATGCGTATACTTTACCCTCCCTGGACACCACTATTGGGATTGCAGTGGGTTTGTTGTCATTGTAAATGACCATTTAGAAGATATCTAGCACAGACAATTTAACGTAATACAGAACAGATTAAAGTACATAAAACATAGCACAAAGTTATAAATAAAGTTTGAAGGAAGAAAATAGTTGATGATGTACCGTTTTCCCGGCTTTGTCAATCCCAAGAATAAGGACATGAAACTCTGTCTTGCTAAACATGTATTTATATAGTCCATAAAACAATGAAAACATCTCTATCTTCTTCCGTTTTCTCTATGATTCACCACAGATTGCAACAGGCTATATGGTGATTTGTTCTCTAGTCATCACTCATCCGAATAAAACCTGAATGGAAAGTACTCGTTACCATCTCCACGCAAATCAAAAGAGGGATGTCAACAAACTAAAATCTTATACTAAAGTGAATGAACATACTTATAATTGAGAAAGGATGCCCCTAACAATCACGTTGTTCGCTTGGCACGTAGAAATACAATTGAAGCCCCAATATCAGTATTGAGGAGCTCTACAAACTCGGCTGGTAGCCGGAAAACCCCGTTCGCATCTCAATATACAAATGCTTTCTAATGGCCTATGCTGCTTGAATCCTCCAAAAATGTTTCGCACCCATACCAGATCCTCAAAATAATGCAATACTTTTGGAGGAACCCACATACACCTGGCAGCATTTTGGATAATTCAAGCAACATAGCTAATAGCTGGTATCCCAACTCCTTTCCAAAAGTTACTAACTAATTAACTATAACTACTAGCGAAGCGTGAATTATTCTCCTTCCATCCCACCAACTGCATATCATGCAGCCCCAACTATCTAGGATCAGCGGCAATATATGGAATTGGGATAACACTACTAGTGAATCCACCCCACCACAAAAATAACGAATAATATTATTAGTAGAATTGTGTCATTTATATTGGAAAATATAGAGTAATAAAGTTTAGTCCATCAATCAATACTGTATCCGCCTGAATTTTATGTACATCATTAGCATTTCCATTGAAGTATGATAAATAAAAAAAAATTAACAAATAGAACAAAATAACCCCAACTTGTCTGGAACAGAGGAACAATTGTCATTGTTGCATGTAGATCAAAATGGAACAGTATTCAGTTTTGTCAATTAACTTAAATAAGAACTTAAGATTTTTTTAAAAAAATTGAAAAATGCTAAGAATTGCAATCCGATTAATAAAAGAAAATCTACCCATTTTCAGCTTCTGATCATGATTTTGAGCTCGAACTTCAACAAATAACGCTAATTCTTTTGTGATCCGACATTGGAAATTGTAAATACGAAGAAAAAAAAGTAACTACTCATCAGTGATCCGAAAAGGAGGAGAAACTGAACCTGATTCAGAGAGGGAAGCGGCAGAACTAAATGTTGGTAGCGGTGATTGTGCAGTGGTGTTCCGCTGTGCACGGTGGTAGAAGCGACGGAGCGTGGAGGAGGAGGAGAGGAGAGAGGGGGGAAGGGTAAACTGTAATATGAACACAGATCCACCGAGATTTTAATTTAAGACATAGTTTATTCACACAAAATCAACCTTTAATCAAATATTAATATCGAGAAAATGATCAATTGATGGGTAAATATTTGACATAATATATAAGACAAAAGACATAAAATCACTTATTTCGAATTTAAAAAAAAAAATTTAATTTTAAGAGTATCCTATTACCTCACGAAACTATCTAAATCTATAATAAATATACTATTTTAACTAATTTTAACACAACTCGTGTTGTCAGAACATATAGACGCATGAAGCACTGTTGATAAAGCTTCATACCAATGCAAAATTGTCATTTGACACTTCTAATTTTTCTTATTGAAAAAAAGATAAAAACTTATATATTAATTATTATTTTTTAACTTTATTAAGAATAGTTTTTAATTTTTCGAATATTCTTTTTCATCTTCTCTACCATCATTATCCTACCCATGTTTCTTGAGCATCCATATCTTCCTTCATTTCTTTTTCTCTTTTTCCAATTTGGCGGGTTTTTTAACTAATGTTATTGATTTATTTTTTTTTTTGAAAAAACAAATTAGTTTTGATAATTTTTTTCTCTTACAAATTAAGATTGGGATCTGGGAGTAGTTAAACTATGAAAAAATTAAGTTGGAAGTAAGAGTTGGAGAAGGTAGTGATTTAAATGTCAGATTTTGACTTGATTATATTTGAGTTTAGATTTTAATTATTTGATGATATTTATTTTTTTAAATAAATTAATTAATATAATTTGACTGAAAATTAATAGCAGTGCTGCGAAATTTGCTCAACCACAATATATTTGAAGATTCTCGAAGCACAAAAAGAATGAGAAAGAACAGAGTTGAAGTGAAAGAAAAAAGAGAAAATGAAAGAACATAGTTGAGGTGAAAGAAAAAAGAGAAAATGAAAGAACATAGTTGAGGTGAAGAAGAAAGAGAAAAAAGAAAAAAAAAGAAACACAAAGAAATTAGGTAAAAGAATTAAAAATTATTTTTTAACACGTAGCAAGTGACTATTAATGATATACATATATTTTTGTATAAGTGGTATTGAGTGAAAAATGAGATATACATCTATTTTGAAGTTGTTTTATGGGGTAATAGGACACCCCCAAAGTTAATGTGTTCTTTTAGAATTTTGAAACAACTTCGATGATGATTTTATGTCTTTTCTCTAAAATATAAAGATGATTCTTAATTTGGTCTCAAATAATAATGACCTTTAATTTTGGCTATACAAAATAGATTTTAAGTTTATATAAAATTGAGCAAATGAACTCACATGTCCTACATGACGTCCTATATGACAATTTTGTGTTCTATATAACGTCCTACGTGTATCATGACATGTACACTTGTGTCTACTATTTTTATTTTATACAAGTTTAATTGTTTACTGATGCACATTCAAAGTTGGAGGGCATAGTTATCTGTTAAAGCCAAGTTAAGGTGTCATGTATATTATGTCGTCTTTACTAAAAATACATGTTACTTGATAGTTGTCATTTTATATAATCAATGCATGAATGAAACTATGAGTTATTAACCTTGAAAGCATACATTTGACCAACATAAAAAAATAAAATAATTATATCATTTATTGAAAATTTGACTATAAGGGCAGTAAACTTACCTAGTTTTTTAAGAAACGTGAAATCTAAAATCATGACAACAAAATAGAAACAGAGGAATATATTTTATTTGATTTAAATGATCCTTAATGTATAAATTATAGTAATAAAGATGTTCATTTTGGTCATTAATATATTTCACTGGATTGAAATGGTTCTTAGGGCCTGTTTGACCATAGATTTTTCAATAATATATGGGGAAAATTTTTGGTAAATAGTGTTTGTTCATACATTGCCACTATTTGGCAAATATCCCAAAATTCCCAAATACTATTTTTTTCTAGAATTTGGATAAAATCTCATTATTTGGGATCTTTTGAAAATTGAGATTTTACACCAAACTTTTGTCTTTTACAAAAACACCCTCTATATTAGTTGTTTGTGTTGTAGTACATAATTTTTTTACCTAAACACCAAAGTAGTGATGAAATAGTCAATGAATAAGAAAGTGATGATATGGTGGTTAACGAAAATGATGAATAATCGGCTCGTAACAAAGTCATGTGCTTTGTCGACTTCACGATATATGAAATGATGTTGTTGCACTCATTCTAAACTACTATATTGCGCTAGTGTCACGGACACTACTTATTATTTGTTGCAACGAAAATCTAATTGACTTGTAATACAAACTTATGGTTAAATTTGATAGTTTATAAAACTTATGAGTATAAATCATATTTTTTTCTGAAAAGGTGAAATATATTTCTCAAATGTTATGACCAAACACATGGTGAAATTTCACCCAAATTTTAACCCAAATAATATTTGAAAATCTATAACCGTAACGCTAACTTAATATATAATAAAATATGTTCATTTTGGTCATCACCCCAAAGCTAATAGATAAATCAAAAAAATGTTAAACTTAATTGTGGACTCTACATGACTAACAAAGAAATAACTCTATAAAATCGCACACTATTTTCTCTACATTCTCAAACAAATTACTATTTACTCTTTCCTAAAATATTATTACATTAATCTAATATTCTTTTCTGTTTTTCCTCAAAGTTACAAAAAGGGGATTAAAAAAAAATCCATATCTAATCCTTTATGTGTGTACATGCGCATTTTGAAGCTAGCAAAAAAAAGATAATAATGGAGGATTTTGCTAAATAATAATGGAGGATTTTGCTAATGATGTGAGATGCACAACTAAATTTAACACTTCTTTTATTTAAATCTATCAGATATAGAGTAATTGATCAAAATAAATACATTTATGTTATGTATTAAAACTATTTCAATTAGGTGAAACGTATTAAAGATCAAAATGAACATTTTCATACACTAAAGACCATTTAAACTAAGTGAAATATATTAAGAATTGAAATAAAACATTATCTATACATGAAACATTATTTTGAACATCGTGATGTATTTATACCGTATTAGTTTTTTTTAATTTTTATTTAATAAAATTTTGAATAACTTTCATTGTTTTTACTGTAACGTGAAAAAAATTAAAACTTCACTTTCTTGATTAAGTTACAGCAAATAAAAAAAAATATTAAGCTTTTTTTAAAAAAATATTTTTTTTTAATAATTTATCCAAGTCAAGATAATAAACTATAATGAAAAGGAAGACAAAATATAATGGTATTTTTTTAGAACAAAAAGTGGATAAAAAATATTTTAAAACCTTTTACTATAATTTAAAATTTTTTTTGACCTTTTTCTTTGGTACAGATTATTGGTTTCATCCTTAAATTATTAATAGACTTAAAAACAAGATTCAAAAAAATTTCCACTCTTTTTTAATTGCTTAATTTCATATGCTATGATATTCGTTCTCCTCCTATTATGGTCATGACTATTTTTTGTCAATGTAGATTTCCAGTCGTGTTAAGAAATTCAATCCTTAAGAAAAATGCAAACAAAACCCTATCAAAATAATATAAAACCAGATCCTTACCAATACTTTAATCAACGTTTTCAAGCTTAAAATTGTAGAAAGCTTTTGATCGGAAGAAAGGTGAGACACGCTTAAAATTTTTAGTCAACAAGAAATCGGAGACAAAGCCCCTCTTTTTTTTAAATTTCTTTTATGGTTGTAAAACTAAACGATGTCATGTGAGTCACTTTTAAGTGTCATCACTTACCATAATAAAATGATGTCACGTGGGAGCCATCAATTTTTAAGATGTCATCACTTGGCCAAGTGGATAGCTTCTCAATGGCGAAGCGTTTAGTTTATATGTATCTCAGCGATTGTTTTCATTCAGCAAGGAAGATATAAGAAAAGATTGGAATATATTATTATGCTCTTTCTTTTTGTTAGTTCTTAATATTAATTTAGTTTATTAATATTAGTTTGTTAGCTAGTTATTTTGTAATATTTACGTCAATTTATTTTTTGAAAATAAAGAAACAACAAATTCCTTCTATTTTTATTTTTTAAATTATACATATAAGTCACATCAGCTGGATTCACATGTAGCGCTTGAATGACACATTTTTGTGTATGGTATGAAAGGGATGTATTTAAGCTTAGTTCTTCAAGTATACATGTATATTTAAGTCTGTCAATAATTTAAAAAAATAACTAAATAAAAATATTCTTAATACTTCACTCGAAAAATAATAAGGTTGCCTTCATATCAGTAAATGAAAGAAAGTTGATCATTTGGTGAAATATAAAAACAAATAAGGAATTAAGTACAAACAACATAGAAATTTAGCCATAACGTGCAAGTTGTGTAAAAACATAACGTTTTTTCATTAGTGTCTTTAGAGATTACAGGCTATTGCAAAAATATTTAATTTCTATATCAAAACTTTTTCAAGTTGGATGGAACAACTCTATTTATTTTTTTTACCCAACTCTATAAAAGTGGAAAACAAAAAGATATATTTGTAATACATTACATTAGTTAATTTTTGAATTCTAGTTTCTCTAATTAAAATCCTGATGCAACATAAGTATCATGTTTTTGATTTTAGTTGATGTGGCTTTACTTGAAGGTCACGGGATGCAAGTCTTGGAAACAGTCTCTGTCAGAAATATAAGGTAAGACTGCATACGACAGACCTTTGTGGTCGCGAGATGTCTGCAGTGCACCGGGCTGCCCATTTTGTGGCTTTACTTAAGGAAACTGAAAGCCAGCACCACCAACACCTTGTCCCTGACCAAGTTGTGGGTTACCAATAGCTATCCATAGCAAGGAGAGTGTTATGGCAATGAGTCCTGACCATACGAAGACGATGGTGGGTGTTTTTCTCCTTCGACCCATGAGTCCCTTAGCGAAAGGATACAAATGAGCTAACACCCAGAACGCGAAGAATGCACCACCAATGAATCTTCCCCATTGGGGTACAACAGCAAACACGGCCCTAGAGAATGCAACTACAATAGCAATTATGTTAACCATACCGATGACTATAGGTGGTATCATCAATGATGTCCATTTGACCATGTATAATTCAGCATAGGCGTCATCTTCGTCTTCTCCAGCAGATTTTGAAGTGAGGGTAAATGATATTTCAATCCCCGCGATAACTTTAAGGAGACCTTGTACAACAGCAGCAAGATGGGCACTAGTACCTGAAATGAGCCAAAATTGTTCATTTCTCCACCAATCCTCTAAAGCAACGCCCGACCATTTCACCTCCAAGATGGCTAAACCGATGAGACAGAGTGATATGGTTAATAGAAATACAAGGAACACGACGTTGACATTCTGGACGATGAATTGACCAGATATGAGGGAGAGTGCAGGGAGGAAACAGTAGATGATGAGGAAAAATGAAGTGAAAGGATAAATTCCGACATTAAGGTAAGCAAGACGTTGGAGCAAATTGAGTTTTCGGGTTGCAAGGAAGGCATTGTTCCCTGAGAAAAAGATTTCAACAGAGCCTGTAGCCCAACGGAGCACTTGATGTAGCCTATCTGTTAGATTTATAGGAGCTGATCCACGGAACGCGTCACGTTTGGTGATGCAATAAATAGAACGCCATCCACGATTATGCATCCGGTATCCAGTAACCACATCTTCTGTCACCGAACCATAAATCCATCCAACTCGATCACCCCACTCTGTCTTGTCTTCGTACCTAATAAATTGAGTTACTTTAGTAATGCTACATTGCTCAATTAACTAAAATGTGAATGTAGATAATCAATATGAAATTCATTAACTTACCAACAAGATATGACAGAAACTGCTTCCGCGACAGTGGTGGCATCGAGTGGTTCCTTTGGGATTCTAAGAGCACCAGGAGGTCTTCCATACTTGACAGCAGGGTGATCCGCGATAGGACGCCCTTGGAACTCAGCAATTGGAATAGACTCTGCTAACATTGTGGAGTTCCCAAAACGCTTAGGTAGTAGATTCACATCTAAATCTGGATCAAAATCTGTGGCTTTCAATGCTTGAGCCTCTGCACCTTTTTGTGGTGTCTTATCAGGATTTGCTGGTTCAAATCCGTAAAGTGCAAATCGCCTAAACATGCAACCCGTCCCAACATACATAGGACCCTACATATACACACAGAATGGACGATTGAGAAACTTTAATAGTGTTTCCCGATCAATGAAATAACGAGATATTGAACAGAGTTATTATAATACCTGGAGGCCATCGAGTGCACGCATATTTCCATCGAAAAACACAGTATTGTGATTGGCATAACGATCTGAGGGATCGATTCCTTCAAATCGTTGAGGGAATTGAATATAACATATGTCTTCTCCACCTCTATCCATCATGAAACACATGCCTTCACGAATAGCTAAGCAGTTGTATACGTAGTGATCACAATCAAGGTTGAGTATGAATGCACCATTAGACAATATAGCAGAAGCTCGCACTAAGGCATTCATGGCACCTGCTTTTTTATTGTGATCATACCCACGTCTCTTCTCACGTGACATATATACAAACATTGGAAGTCTTATGTCCACGTCCGAAAAATCCAATAGCTTATCTTGATCACCTACTCCCATTAGTGGATCACTACTTGGGGGTTTCAACATTACCTGTAAATTACAGTTTCATGTATGTATGTCAATATTCGTCACTCGGATTTAGCAGTTACGTACTATTTACTTGAGAAATTAGTAACCTGAAGGATCCCGGGATGATCACCCTTTCCATGATCCCTGCTGGGCACAGCCCATGATCCAGGCCAGTGAGTTCCATCAGCCATCCAAGTAGCCTTTTGCACTTTGATTGCCTCTGCAGGATCAGTCCCATTCTCTTTCATGTGCTTTAACATCTTCATTTCCTCACGAGCATTAAACGCGTCTGATCTCCTTCTTATTGAATCTTGTAGACCATTTATCCTGACCTTAAATTCATCATATTCTCTTTTAACCCTTCGTCTATCTTTGACGAAATCAATTCTCTTCTTGTTCTTTGTAGGGTCTCCCTTTAGGAGAAAATACGCTTCAGGATTCCTCGGTTCAATTTCATGTTTCCTGCAGAATGGTACCCACAAATCAGCGAAACTAGCAGCCTCTGCCATTGCCTCGAATGTTAGAAGGGCACCGCCATCATCTGAAATATAGCAAGCTAGCTTCTCCACGGGATAGTCAGCTGCTAAAATGGATAGGATGGTGTTGGCTGTGACAAGGGGCGGCTCTTTCTCTGGATCAGCCGTTGACACAAACATATCAACTCCTGGAAGATCCGACCTACCCGTAGGATTAGATGGTGATGGCATTTCAAATTTCTCACGTAGTACCGCTAGGTCAGTTGACCGATTAACTGGAGATATTTTGGGCATTTGATCCAGAATCCATGAAAATGCAAACCATACTTCACATATAATCGACATGAACCATAACCACATTGCATCTGGATTTGGATGCCGTATTCTCCATGTCAAGAAGAACCCCAGTACAATAAGTCGAATAACAATTAGCAACCTGTACATACATTTGCATTACTTAAAAACAGAACGAACCGATGTACAATTGAGTTTGTATACACCAAAATTAAAAGTACAAACCTATAAGGGCTAATGATGCTATGCGGAATTGGCAACTTCCTACTGAGGGGTTTCCAAGGTATATCAGCAGATGTATCCAACATGGTCTTAGGCATACTTCCATCACCATCATCTCCATCCCTTTCATCAGGCCAATAAGCATTTCCATACCCATACGTGCCTTGTGTCTCGAAGAGCCATTTATTGTGATCGAACTCTCCATTTTGATTTCTCCTCATCATACCTTTCGAACCATCTGGTGCCGGTAATGACAATGCTCCATTAGAAAAATTTGGGATCTCATCGTCCAAATCCCCGACCTTGTATGCTTCTTTGCAACCTGGACATAGACCTGTGTCTTTTTGTGCGTCCATGTAGCAATCTCTACATATTTTGTACCTAAACACAAAACAAACACATCAACGTCGCTGATTCTCAGTAGCTCAATCAAGTTGACTACTTGAACTTTCCTCTTATCATATCATATCATCATATATAATTAAAGGAAAAAGGACACATATACCCGAACTATCGCAAATGGTATGCAAATATCCTTCGTCATACTTTAGAGACATTGGTATCCTGCTGTCCAAAAACTAGAGCATATATATCCTTTATACTCGGACATACAGGTGTCATAATCTTATCCACTGATTCGACATCGGATCGATGGATAAGATTGTACCACGTGTCCCTATTCAGTATTCTTGCCCTTCACTCTAATAGAATACTGAATAGGGACACTTGGCACAATCTTATCTATCGATCGGATGATGGATCAGTGGATAAGATTATGACACGTGTATGTCCAAGTATAAAAGATATATATGCTCTAGTTTTTGGACAGGAGGTTCAACAATGTCTCTAAAGTATGACGAAGGATATCTGCATACCATTTGCGATTGTTCGGGGGTATATTTGTCCTTTTTCCCATTATGAAAAGTCGGAAGCTCTAAAGTGCAAAGTTGGGTGGATGAAGGAAAAAGTTGTTCTTGCAAACTATAAATTAAGACAATGGACAATATCAGATAAATCATAAGAAACAATAGTGTTCAATTGTTGATTTTCGAAGTTTCTTCTTTTATTTGATTCCTTCTTCATCTATGCATTACCACAACCTCAAATTTGATGGCATTCATAATTGCAGGACGAGATATAACTATCATTATATGTGATAATTAAGTTCGATGATTCATTATAATCTTTTGGTAAGAATGTTATTCTTTACAACAAATTTTTCATGTTGCACAATATAATGATTGTCTGAAAGATGTGATGAACCAGTGGCGGAGCCAGAAATTTGTCCAGAAATAGCAACTTGTTATGTTAAAGAGTGTCCAAAATAGGTTATTTAATCATTTCGTATATCATTTTACTTGTATATATGCTAATCTTTTTCCAGCCAATTGGACCCCCTTGACGGTATGTGGCTACGCCACTGTGATGAACGCACGTCCCCAAGACTAGTAAACAAAAATAAATACCTGCATTCACAAGGGATAACATCATTTCCCCTTTCATCTTTCATGATCTTTCCATCACAAGCAGGCATGGAACATGATGATCCTTTTGATCCAGCCATTTGAGGATGATTAACTTCGGATTCAATCACCTTATCCATCAGATGAGCACGAGTAACACTGTTGAATCCCCCTGTAAACAACGAATTCGATACATATTGCTCCTCTGCTTTGGCAGCAACAGACGTATCCATCGGCTGATTATCAGGCGTAGGCGGAATTTGAACAGTATAATTCATGTAATCGCCTGATAACTCTCCAGACATATCAAGATCTTCTCTAGACAGACTAACATATCGTCCACTAGACGTTCTTCGCGCAAATTTCACTGTTTGTCCACTAGAACTTCCTGTTTTACCAGCAGCACCCTGAGAGCCTCCTGGATTTGTTCCTCCAGGAGTACGCGTTGTCTTCTTTGATGGTGCACTCGTCAAGCTTGCCATTTTTATATATATTTTTAGAGTTTTCTCAAAACATAACCTTATAAACTACGTAAAAACTAGCTAATTTATTTTCGTGAAAAATGTACGTATGTACGTGACAATGAAATTGGGTGGTCTTCTTCTCAATCATGCCAACAAATGTTTCCTTTCTTCATCATAATTTTATTTTTTTGGGAATCACTATTGATCTTGATCGATGTTGTAGTAGATGACCACCCTGAATTTTTTTATTTTTTTTTTATCTAGAGTTAAAAATGAAAGAAAAGAAAAGTTGACATTGAATTAATTCAATTCACTTAACTAAAGTACAATGTTTTTTTTTTTATTTTTTACTAGTTCTCCGATTACTACGGAGAACCAATGAGAGACACAACAAGCTAAGAAAAACTTGTGAGGAATAATTTATGGGGGAGGATGTGAGGGTGTTTGGTTGGACGGGAGAGAGTTACGCGCGGAAGAGAAAAGACGTAGAAAATTGGGTATTAAGTAGGAAAGTTGTACTAGATCGAAACAAGAGAGTATAAATATAAGAGACATTCGTTTTCAAGCTAGAATGAAGATAAAAAACAAGAATAGATCTTTTAGTCAAAAGGACACGTACATAAAATTCATTGATTTAACTCGACTTTATTTTTTCTAGTAAAACCATTATTTTTTATGGAAAGTAAACATACAAAATTAAAAAAAAAAAAAAAGATCCTGCATGATAGGAAGAAATTCCTCAAGCTAATCTTAATATGTTTCACATCTATTAATCTTTTAAAATTTGAGATTTTAATGAGTTTCTGAATTTTAGGGAAAAGGGAAATGAAATACTTACTAAATTTTTACTTTATGTGTTTGTATTTTGGGGTTCTTTTTAACTTTTATGTGTTTGGTATAAAGGACAATATTTTTATAAAAAAACTATTGTTTAATAAGAAATTGTCTCATTATCCCACATTTTCTAAAGTTTCAGTACTTATGTTATTCCAAATGTAGAATAAAAAAACATAAGTGTAGAACTAATGTCATTTTTTCCTTTTTTAATGAAAAAAGTTAATCTTTTTTTTTGTGTTTGATTATTAGAATATCCTTTTAAACACCAAATATTATTATTGTTTACCCTAAAATGGTATAGTAAAATTTATATGAGGTTAAGAGCACTCTTTTTAATATAACTTCATTAAATTTATATGAGGTCAAGAACTCAGATTTTAATTTAACTTTTTTTTTTAAATTTATTTATAATTAGCTATTTAAATATTAAATTAAAGCATTTTAAAAAAAGATTTATTTTTTTGAAATGTGGGATTTCTTGGTTTAATTTGCTGCCATTTGGATCGTGCCTCAAGGGCTTCGTCTTTATAAAATGGGTCAAGTTCAAAAATGATCTTTAACATGGTCTGGTCTTTGATATTTTGTCCCCATAAGTAAAGTTTAACAAAAATGCTCTCCATAAGGGTGGTCTTGATTTTTTTTAATCCCGCTTAAAATCATATATATATATATTTTTTTTTAAAATAATTTTTATTTTAGAAAACTTTTATCTACAAGACAGATTTTCAGAGTATTTAAAAAGTTAAACTTCATTAATTAATCAGAACATTTGTTTTATATGCAAAAGTTAAAACTTATGCATAAGTTCTAACTTTTATCCATAAGATAAATGTTCAAAATGTTTCAAAGACAACAAAAATGTTCAATTGACTAGAAGTTGTGCTAGGCAAGACTTCGAATTTAGGTACGTTGTCTAGGGACGTACATAAGTGAGTTTGATTTGATTTTTCACTAATGTTTCTAGGTAGGATTAATTAAAGAAATGTTTAATTTGTTTTTTATTCTAAAATAGAGTTCGGTAGATGAAGTATTTCGTAACAACAAAAGAGAGTAAATTATATTTGAAATATTCTTTAACATTAAAGAACAAAAATGTGCTTTGAATTACCATACATCTTAATATGGCACATATTTAGATTTTAGTAAGAAACTTTACATATTCCCAACTTTAACCAATCTAATTCTTATAGACGTTATGTATATCATCAATTTTTAAATGACTTTTACAATTCCAAACTTGTAATTATAAATACCAAAAAGTTATCTCAAACTCATTTTATATTAATGCATACACTTAGTTATTATGATGTATAATTGTTGATGAATGATTATTGGTGGATGTAATTATATTGACACATTGTTCAACACAATTACTTTTTGTTGATGCATACGCTTTGTTATTCTAATGTATAATTATTGATGGATAATTGATGAATGTAATTGTTCATCACATATGCAATAAAAAAGAGATATATCTGTTTATGCTTTTGTTAGTTATTGAGGAAGTTCCTCTATTCTTATAAACTAGAACTATTTCTCTCTTTAATTTTTGTTATTTAAAAGTTTCAGAATTCATTAGCTATTTTATTATTTTTAGTCTACTATATTTCATTTTATTTTCGAATTCATTAGCTAATTTGGTGTTACTCTTTCTTTTTTGATTACTTAATTTTATAAATAACTATTTATACATATTGTAACTGTATTTAAATAATTTATGAATTATTTATACTAAGTAGCGTGCAATATAAATATATTTTTTATTCTGAAATTTCATTTTTTAAATATACATATATTTTATAATAATTACAAAGACAAACGTGTAAAGCATATTTTCAAAATTTAATATTTTTAAAGAGTACAAACAACTTTAATATTCAGTTATCCTCATTTAGAATTTAGAATACACAATGGAAAAATTACATAAATTAATACATTTTAAAAAATAATTACTGATTTTAGCGATACTTTTTGTTTATTACCATTTATAGCAATACTGTGATAAATCTGTAATATGTATTAAATTTATATTATAAATGAATTAAAAGCGATCAAGTGAAAAAAAAATATTGTTGCTATAAATGGTAAATATTTTATTATTATAGCACATTTATGTAAGTTTCCCATAAACAATCATATGCGACATCCTAAACAAAAAACACTAATAAGTCTTTTAAGACACCATGCTAAATTTCCTCTTATATAACACCTACTATTTCAAAACAGAGCATTTAAGCCACGAACAGAGAGGTTTCTCATCTCTCTCTCGTATCATTATGAATAGCTGGTGCCAATGTGCACGATTTTCGGCGTATCCTCTTGATACAGGGATTCACGGCCGGCGACATATACCGGAAATCGTATTCAGTTCAGTAGCGTCCAGGATTTGGTCTAAATGTGGTGGAAATATGAGAATTAGTATGCGAGACAGGAGCAAAAATCGAAAACCCTTGCAGAAGGGGAGAAACCTAAGTATTGAAGCCATTCAAACTGTTCAGGCACTGAAGCGGGTTGCCAACAAAAACGATGACTCCGCGGTGGAACAGGTGTTTAATAGCAAGGTCAGGCGTTTGATTAAGAATGATATGATAGCTGTTCTCCGTGAACTTCTCCGCCAGAATCAATGCCTCTTAGCACTTAAGGTTAGCGCCACTCATATTTTAGTTTATTCTCTTGCTTAGTTGTTCGATTCTCAAATCCTTTATATTTGAATGTCATTTAGTTAGTCTCCCAACTGAAAGAAGAAAAAAACTGAAAAACGCCCCAATTCTTACACCCTCAGTATTAATCACTTACCTCCATCAACATGCAAGGGCATAACGTATGGACTATTGTTAACAAAAATGTTAAAATGGTCAAATGAGTGTTCCAAAAACTAAGCAAGCAATTGAGGGTATGCATAAAAAAGAAGTTCCAAAGAGGTAGTTCAAGCTTTATTCGAGAGCAGCTGGGTGGAGACCTAATAAAATTCTACTCTAATGAGTCCTTGCAGCTTAAGATTGAAGCAATTGGAGTTTCTATTCAGTTAAGAGGATAATTTTGGAGAGGGAAATTGTAGGAAGATGTTGACTATACTCAAATGTGTTGAAATCCCATAGCGGTTGTGGGAGGGAACACAACAAAGCTAAAAGTTTTGAATTGGAACGGTAGGGACCTGTGCCTAAATGATTCGAGGAAGTATTATAGTTTTCTCAAGATGCTTGCCCAGAAATGGAAGGTAACGGGGGAGGGTTGTTTCTTTTAGGACACTAAAGTGTAGTTAATGAATCCAGGTTAGTAGATTTATCGATTTTGGCTAAATATGAGATGTGAAACAAGAAGAAAAATAGAGAACTTAATATTGGTTAATGAGACACTATGCAGTGATGGATGTAGCTCCGTGGCAAACGGCTTATCCATAACCATGTGGAGCGTAGAATATATGTCAAAACCCACTAAAGTTTCGACAAATTTTAAATCTGAACCCATAATTTCAAAAATATAATGAGTTTCGTGCTAATAAAGGTCGAATCCACCAAGTTTAAATCCTGGATCTACCGCTGCCACTATGCACAAAAGCAGCATCTCATATAAAGGTCTAAGGCTGCGAACGATATCAAAAATTAGTTACGTAATTGTTCTTTATGCCTAACAATGTAAGTAATTATCCAATGATAAATACAAACATTCTACGATATCATAGGGAAGGTTGGAATATTCTTTTTCCTATAGTAATGCAATGAATCTGGTCATACTGTAATTTTCTGTCTCAAGATGGAGTAGATCATAGGCTCCAACCTTGCCTCACATATATATTATCCTAGGTCCTAAGAGTGCTTTGCTGAATGTATTAGCCAAACAGAATTATAGGAGAAGAAGTCCAAGTTGTACTTACTATCAGATAAACTCATAAAGTGACAATCAAACTCAATGTCTTGAGTCCACTCATGTAATACTGGACTATACACAATATGCATTATAACTTCATTGTCACAAATCAATTTCATTTACTATACCTTTCAAACTTTTGACTTCTCAGATAATTGTTTCAACTACATAAGTTCACTACCAATACCATAGCTCTATGCTAGACTTCTGTGCTTGATCTTGGCAGCAACTACCTTCACTTCTTTTTGTTTCAAGAGAGCAATTTTCCATCAATCAGTTCATGATACCGGATGTGAATCACCTGTCAGATAGAGTTTCAACTCATTTTGCATCAGTACACCTGATAAGCTGAGTATTTTTCCTAATCTTCACATAAAGTTTCTGACTAGGATCAATGAACAGTTTACCATGCCACTTTTGGCGAAGATATTGAGAGTACTTTCCCTTTTTCTGATGGACACGTTCCAGTTGGGGACTAAGCAACTTTTATTCCCCAAAAGAGCATAAGTCTTCCCAAGTCTTATAACTGGAACTAGAAAGGATGTAATGTGTTAATTCCTCAATCACTTACTGATGGTACCTGATTATATTCAGTAATACCATATCTTCCACAATTTTAATAATGTAGGATAAGGCTCTTAATTAGTAGTGTCAATATAAATAGAATTATTCCAGCTGCTACAAGCTAATATATGCAGATATTCTTTCTATTTACACCCTCCAAAGACATCTGGTTTTGAGTAGGCTGCGCCAGAGTGAGATTGAGGTTGGAATCCATTCATAGGTATTATCGCAATCTAATTATCTCCATGTAAGGTTGTGATGGTTCTTCCATCCGAGGATTGTATGAGTTAAAGAAAGGACTAACAACTACAACAACATATTCAATGTCATCCCAAAAGCGGGTCTGGGGAAGACCCTACCTTCTGAAGGCCAAAAGGTTGTTTTCGATAGACCCTCGGTCAAGTAAAACATAATAAAATTAATCATGGAAAGGAAAATACAGTAGCGAAGCAGTCATGTTGCACATAATGGAAAAGAGAACAACATCAGCAACACATAATATGATAACCGACGCAAAGAAAACAACATGTAACAATAAAATGGAAGAACAAGATGGAATATGAGTAATAATAACAATACTGGTAAGGGAGACTAGACAACGCTTGACTACCTACTAACCTTCTATCCTAATTATCAACCTCCATATCTTCCTATCTAGAGTCATGTCCTCACCCCTGGCAAGTGTGTCATGTCATGTCTAATCACCTCTTCTAATTATAAGTACTGGTGTTCAATACTCATAGTGTCAAGTACCCAAAGGGGTGATCTAGCGGTCAATGAAGTGTGTGAAAATTTTGGAAACCAAGGTTCAAATTCCAGGGAGGCAAGAGACAAAATGTTATGCACTTTTTTCTCATATGCCTAAGCCTTGTTGGACAGAGATACCCGGTACCAGAGTTGATGGGAGGTTGCAGATACACAATGGAATAGTCAATATGCACATAAGCTGGCTCGAATGCCACCGGTATAAAAAATAAAGTTCATCACACAAGTCAAAAAACTCAGGTGTTACCTGAATGATAGTAAGGCATGTCAGTTGGCTGATGAGGTTGGTATCTTAGTTGAAAGTACATTCACCAAACACCTTCGGCATAGATATTTTTGTAGGTCACTCGTACATGTTAGTGGCCCTCACTTTCAACTCCTACCGTTATGGGTCTCGCTCATCAAAGACCCCCAGTCGCAGCAACACCTAAGGTAGATGTGCTGCCAATTTGATTATATTACTAGAATAAGATACTACCAGCTTGGCTAGTGATCACTGGCAATGCACGGTGACATGAAAGGGATATGCAGCTGACAGGATAATGACATGATTGTTGATGTTGTCGCTGCAGTTGACTAGATGCTGACTGGACAGCTGTGGGCTGTTGACTTAATAGATTAATTGAAATGGATTGCTAATTGACTAGTTAGGTGTAGAGTGATTACTTGCCAAGTTCATTTACTTGGACCAATAACTCTCAACAATTATGAATTGCTGACTTAACAGGCTAGCTTATGCGGGCTGATGACATCAGGAGCTTTACAAAGGAGAGTAGAAAGATGGTACGGCTAGGAACATCATTGAAAAGAAAAAGAGACTTAAAAAAAAACCTTGGGAACACAGGCAGCCTTAAACCACTACTTATTTGCATACCTAGATAGCGGAGGCTTTGGTATATGTGATACTAGTGGATTAACAACATCTAAAGGAACTCCTTATATAGGAATTTTATTACGGTATTTTCAACATGATAATCTATGGAATATGTACATCCTACTTAATATTCTATGGGTTCGACAATATTCTCCCACTTGTGTTTAATGAAAGTAGACATGCAGTGAATTTTTACACATTTAACTTACGGAAAGGGTCTAATATACCCCTCAATTATGCGAATTGATACAAAATTACCCTTCTTCTACCTTTTGAGCCTAAAATGCCCTTGACGTCAATCTTTTGGTCTATTCTTTAACAGCCTAAATAATAACCTCAATTAGCAAATTGATTTATGACGTGTCGCTATCCTATTGGTTACCCCAATAATTAATTAAACTGATTAAAAAAAGCAAACCCACCCAAAAGCCCCACCCGTAAACCCAGATCTTTTAACCCAATAATCATCCTCAAACCTTTTAACCTAAAACATACTTGCGCTCATCATCTTCAAATCTCCTCTCTTTTTCCTCAATCGAAGCTCACCAAAACTCAGACTTCCTTGCCAACTGCTTGAAGTTTCTACTCTTCGTGCAACTGCAGATTAATATCTTCACCCACTCGAGAAGAATTTTTCTATTTTTAGTATTTTCAGTTAGGTTTCGAATTTGTCTAATGTTGTTGTAATTTGATGTATGTGTACATTTTTTTATGTTGTTAGATGTGTTATATGCTTGTTGTAGTTGTTTTTAGAAGAACATGTGTTTTATGTTTACGTTAGTATCTCGATTTATGTTATTTTAAAGATGTTGTCTCAAGCTGAAACTTCATTCTTTTCCAGCATACATTTTGTGTATTTTCTCTGTTTTCCATGATTTCTTGTATGTTTGGTATGTCATACTTAATGCATTTATTTATTTATGGTGTTGCATTCTCAATGTAATCTGATAGGCATAACATGTGGTCCTTATCCCTTTACCCTTTATCATTATCTTCACATAAAGATTCCTTGTTAGTTGTTTTTTTAAGTCACTTTCTCTTTTTTTTTTAATATCTGTCGTGTGACTTTCTTGAAAGAATGGCTGAAAGGTTGATGTGGTCTTTAACTATGGGCACAAGTGGGTCCTAACTCCTCAAGTTGATTACATTAAAAAATGGACTCATATATGAGAAGAGTATGATCCAGATTTGCTATCATATATGGACCTTTGTTTAGAATACACCGAACAATTGTGTTTTAGTTAGGTGAAACAGTTGCTATGCTTGGGGCCTTCTAATAAGTATTATAAAGTAGAGGGTGATTCAAGAATTAGAACACTGCAAGTTGCATTGTCTACTCAAGTATGCTTCAACTTCAATTGTTTGTTGTTTAGGAGGGTGAATATATTGTCCCAGCCCTTGACGTTAGTCAACGTAATGAGCCTTTCCCTATCACAGTAGATAAAGTAATTGATGGTGATGGTGACATCGCCAACTGAATGAATCTCTCCCTATTACAGTAAATACAATAATTACTGTCCTGTGACGATAAATGTAGTAACTGATGGTGAATCAAGTGAGGAAGAGAAGGGTGAAAATGAACCTTTTGCTAGTGATCATGATAGTGATGAGTTGAAACTTTTTTAGGAGAGAAAAATAAGAGAAGTATCTCAGAAACTAGACAACTTTTTGGAGTTGGAAAAGGGTATTCAAGAATCTTGATGAAGCTGAAAGAATTGTAAGCCATTATTAATTTGTCAGGAGGAGTGGCCTTAGAGTTGTGAAGAGTGATTCTACCAAGCTTAGATATAGGTGTGATGTTGGTTGTCCTTTTTTGTGTCTAATATGAGAAGTTAAGAAGGCCAAGGATTTGAAATTAAGACCTTAGAAACATAACATTCATGCTAGGAAGCCTCTAAGAACAGAAGAACTACTCAACAAACTTTAGTACACTATTTCAAGAACAAGGTTTAGAATAACCCCAAATACAAAGTGAAAGACATGAGACAGGATGTAGAAGATCAGTTTTCCTTAATATAAGTTGTTCAAAAATGAAGAGGGTTAAAAGACTTGTCTTGGAGGGACTGGGGTAGTTTTATTGACAATTTCAACAAATTGGAGGCTTTAGCTCAAGAATTGAGGGATAGCAATCCTAGTTCTGCTATGGTGATAAACATATCTAAAGATGCTTTGGAGCAAGGAAAACTAAGATTTTCAAGAATGTATGTTTGCTTTCAAGCTTATAAAAATAGACGGAGATTTGGTCTGAGACCATTTATAGGGCTCGATGGAACATTTTTAAAATGAAAGTGTAAAAGAATATTGTTTGTTGTCCGTGGACAAGATTTACTGGATCATTTCTATCCACTAGCTTGGGCAGTGGTGCATAGGGAAACAACCAAAACATGAAAATTGTTCATTGAGTTGTTGAGAAATTCATTAGAGCTAAAAGATGGTGAAGGATTCACATTTATGTCTGATAAGCAAAATGTAATAATTTTTTATTTTCTTTATCACTTTCTGATTTCTCTTTTGTAGACACTTGAATTAGATAACTTGTTTTGTTGTTTGTTGTTTTCGGGGTTGATTGCTGTTGTTGATCAGTTGCTTCCAAAAGCATATCATAGATGGTGTAAGGCACATAAAAGCCAGTTGAGCCAAGACATAGAGAGATGTAGAGATTAAAAAATTATTGTGGTGGTCTGCTTGGAGTACTTATGAAGAAAAATTTCAACATCAATTAAAAATCATGGGCTCTATGTCTGGACAAGCTACTGAAGATCTCTTATGCTACTTGCTACATATACAACACTTTATGTAAGGCCTATTTTGACACAATCTGCAAGAGTTAAATATGTGAAAATAATTTTACTGAGTCATTCAACAAATGGATTTCGGAAGCAAGGTCAAATCAATAATTACGATGTTGAAAGATATGAATCAAGATATTATCTATGTTTATTCATAACTACTTTGACATAATATAATTCGCTATGTTCATATATATATATATATATATATATATATATAAAGGCCATCATTGGGACAAACGATACAATAACTTCGATTAGAATTACTTCTAATTCCAATCAATTTCTAGTTAATGTACCCATAAGAACCCGACATTCCCCTGTATGGAGCCACCATCGTTTCGTCTGGCATTTACTCTCAGGACCTCTGAGTACGACAAAGTGAAAGTAGACAAGACTCACCTCCCTTACTTTGTCAATTACAATTGTCTCGTCTATTCTACTCGAAAGCGTGTAAATAGAAGCCTCTTTTTTCGAACTGTCTTGTTTTCAGGCCTCCACGACTGGTCGGGGTTCTCCATTCTTAGAATGCTTCAACTTTCCCACGTGTTTTAGTTGCAGATTCGTACTGTTTACTTTAAAGCAATAGAGGGCGCCTTCGCTTTGTATAGCATGTCCCTATGCCTCACTCGCTTCAGGAAGTAAGTCTTCGATGCAGCTCACACAGTCCTATTCAACTCTTTCAAATCTATGAGTGAGATTTCAACTCTCTCAAATGTAGGGTTTTTTTTCAACTATTGGTTAAGGTTTGTTACCCACTGGAATTGAGTTCATATACTCATATATGTACATAGTTAGATTACATTATGTCAAGTAGTTATGAATAAACATAGATAATACCTTGATTTTGATATCTCCCAACATCGTAATTATTGATTTGACCTTGCTTTCAAAATCCATTTGTTGAATGACTCACTAAAATTATTATCACATGCGTGACTCTTGCAAATTGTATCAAAATAGGCCCTGCACTAGTGTTGTGGCGGGTAGCATAACACATCTTCAGGAGCTTGTTCAGACATAGAACCTATGATTTTTAATTGATCTTGAAATTCTTCTTCATATGTACTCCAAGCAAACCACCACAATAATTTTTTCATCTCTACACCTCTCCAAGTCTTGGCCCAATTGACTTCTATGTGCCTTACCATCTACGATGTGCTTTTGGAAGCAACTGACCACAACACCAATCAGGTCCTAAAACAACAAAGAAGTTACGTAGTTCAAGTGTATACAAAAGAAAAATCAGAAAGTGATAAAGAAATTAACAAATTATTACCTTTTGCATATCAGATATAAATGTAAATCATTTAGCTCTAATGAATTTCTCAATGAACCATTTCCTTGTTCTAGTTGTTTCTTTGTCCATTACTGCCCAAGCACGTGGATAGAAATGCTTTACTGAATCTTGTCCAAGGGCAAGCAACATTATTCCCTTACACTTTCCTTTTGAAAAATGTTCCATCTAGCCCTATAAATAGCCTCAGACCAACTTTCCATCCATTTTACAAAGCTTGAAAGCAGACATACATTCTTGAAAATCTTCTTTTTCCTTGTTCCAAAACATCTTTAGATATGTTTATCACTACATCAGAACCAAAATTGTTATTCTTCAATTCTTGAGCTTAAGCCTCCGATTTGTTGAAATCATCAATAAAACTATCCTCCAATTTCTCCAAAATAAGTCTTTTAACCCTTCTTCATTTATGAATAACTTATATTACGCGATAAGTGATCATCTACGTCTTGTCTCATGTCTTTCACTTTGTACTTGGGGTTATTCTGAACCTTGTTCTTGAAATAGTATATTAAAGTTTGTCGAGTAGTTCTTCTATTCTTAAAGGCTTCCTGGCATGTATGTTTTGTTTCTAAGGTCTTAATTTCAAATTCTTGGCTTTCTTAATTTCTGATATTGGACACAAAGAAGAACAACCAATATCACACCAATATCTAAGTCTGGTAGAGTCACTCTTTACAATTCTAAGGCCCATCTTCCTAACAATTGAATAATAAGTCACAATTCTTTTAGCTTCATCAAGATTCTTGAAGCTCATACCCTTTCCAACTCCAAAAAATTATCTAGTTTCTCAGTTACATCTCTTATTTTTCCCTCCTGAAAAATTCCAACTCATGACTATCATGATTACTAGCAAAATGTTCATTTTCACCCTTCTCTTCCTCACTTGATTCACATATTGTCACAAGACAGACTTAATTAAGTTGATTGATATTTTCATTAATTATTATATATACTGTAATAGGGAGAGATTCATTCCGTATTACTGCTTCTATTGTGAAAGGGAAAGGTTCATTAAGTTGATTGATGTCAAGAGATGGACAATATATTCACCCTTCTCAACAACAAACCATTGAAGTTAAAGAACACTAGATTGAGTAGACAATGCAATCTGGAGTGTTTTAATTTCTGAATCGCCCTCTACATAATAATACTTATTAGAAGGCCCCCACATTGTAGTTGTTTCACCTTACTAAAACACAATTGTTCAGTGTATGAACAAAGGTCTATTATATGATAGCAAATCTAGATCATACTCTTCCCATATATGAGTCAATTTTGTAATGTAATTAACTTGAGGAGTAAGGACTCACTTGCCCCCATAGTTAAGGACCACATCAACCTTTTCAGTCATTCATGATATCAAACGTCTATCAGATTATATAGAGAATGCAACACCAAAAAGAAATAAATGTACTTTTTATGACATACCTAACATTCAATAAATCACAAAAAACAGAGAAAAATATACGCTGGAAAAGATAGAAGTTTCAATTTGGGACAACATTGTTAAAAAAAGGGATAATGCACAGTACCTCCTCAACCTATGCCCGAAATCTCAAAGACACACTTATACTATACTAAGGTCTTATTACCCCCCTGAACTTATTTTATTAAATAATTTTCTGCCCCTTTTCGGCCTACGTGACACTATCTTGTGGGCCAATATCGGTTGACTTTTTTTTTCAAGCTAGTGCCACGTAGGGGGTAAAAAATTACTCATAAAATAAGTTTAGGAGGTAATAGGACCTTAATATAGTATAAGTGTGTCTCTGAGATTTCGGGCATAGGTTGAGGGGGGTACTTGTGCATTTTTCCTTAAAAAAATCATAAATTGAGATAATAACGAATGTGTATCTTCTAAAAACAACTACAAGAAGCATATAACACACGCAACAACATAAAAAATTTAAATATATATCAAATTACAACAACATTCGAAATCTAACCGAAAATACTAAAAATAGAGAAATTCCTACTTCAGTGGGTGAGGATATTAATCCGCAACTGCAAGAAGAGTAGAAACTTCTAATTGTTGGCAAGAAAGTTTGAGTTTTGGTGAGCTTCGATTGAGGAAGAAGAGAGGAGATTTGAAGATGATGAGCGTAAGTTTTTTTAGGTTAAAAGGTTTGGGGATGAATATTGGGTTAAAAGATCTGGGTAATATTGTGTTAAAAGATTTGGGTTTATGGGTAGGGCTTTTGGGTGGGTTTGTTTTTCTTTAATTAGTTTAATTAATTATTAGGATAGCGACACATCATAAATGAATTTTCTAATTGAGGTTATCATTTAGGCTGTTATAGATGAGGGAAAATAGAGCCAAAAGGTTGTCGTCAAGGACATTTTAGGCCCGAAAGGTAGAAGAAGGGTAGTTTTGAACCAATTCGCATAGTTGATGTGTGTTTTTGGCCCTTTTCCGTTTAACTTATAACTAACTCCATTGATTCTCTTAACTTTACAGAAGATATGACTTGATAAGACTTCTTCATCTTTATGTTCAATTCCACTGGAATTTCTGCATTTCGTTATTTCTATTTGAAGAGTGCAGGTGCAGTGATGTTCTGAAGTTCTTCTAGAAGTTTTTTGGGTTTTCTTAGAGTGAGATATGGACCGGGGATTTGAAAAACGTGGGGAAGCATTCTTTAACTAATAATCCAGTCATCTTACTTCTCCAAGATGAAATTAGTCCCATTTATGCGACATGGTCATCGAGACTTATTTAATGTCATCCCAGAGAGATACCCTTCTCGTAGCGAATAATAGGGGATGTTAACATGATCAAGCTTTTGATGATCTTTCCCCTGCTTTTATCTACTTCCTAATTCAGCTATCCTTTCTCTTTTTCTTCTTTCCTTTGTCCAAGTTGTGCTTTGATTGGTAATTTACTGTTCAATTTGATGATTGATGGGACTGTAGAAGACTTCTAATGACCAAAGTTTTGGTGATGTTTAGTCGTACTTGGAACTGTTACATCACACTGGCTTTGCACTCCTGGATTCATCAAACATTTGTTGACTTCCACAATGTTGGCAGCTCCTAATTATTATGATTCCCTGATATAGGTTTTTGAGGAAGTTCAGAAGGAGATATCCTATAGACCGCAGCTCAAACTGTATGCTGAAATTGTGTCCTGTTTGGGAAGCAATGGATTGCTTGAAGATATCATCTGTCTTATCATGGCATTGAAAATGGAAAGTAGTTTAGAACCTCACATTGAGGGCTTTTATGCATTGTTGGAAAGCTTAATGAAATTTAATCTTACGAGGCTCGCACTGGAGGTCTTTTACTTGATGAAGTTGAGAGGATGTGATCCCGATAAGTTGACCTTTAAACTATTGATAAATGGTTTGGAATCGAATGAAGAAACGAATCTTTCAGCTTTTGTAAGGCAGGAAGCAGAGAAGTATTATGGCCAGTCCCTAGATTTCCTAGATGAGACTGAAGAGGAGGTACCAAGATTAAAGCCAATGTATTGAATTATTTGATCAGTGGTTAATATATGATGAACATGCTATTTGAATATTTCTTTCATCTACTTTTAGTATTTTGATTTTATTATGTTTCGTTTCCAGAGGTCACGAGTTCGAGCAATGGAAACAATCATATCAGGGCAGGTTGTTTGCCTCACACCCCTTTTGGTGCAACCCTTAACCATATCCTGCTAAACCGGGATTTTGTGTACACCAAATTGCCCCTTTTCCCCCAATCTCTGGAGTTGAACTGCGCCTAAAGGACTTCTCTTTTTGATGACTTGCACCAATATACTTGACTATGTAGATTTGTTCACATTTACCACCACTTAAGCTTTAACTCGTTCTATCTTGGTGAAATATCTTTTGAATATTTATGTATCAGTATTCCCCTAATACTTTTAAAATTAAGAAAGTCAAGTTACTAGAGCATTTTTCTCATAGTCGCAGAAAATACTATTTCACAATAACTTGTTTTATGGCTAGTGCATTTTGAATACAATATCAACTTAAAGGCATGATTCCATTTTGTCAAAAAGGTCCAAATGTGCTCCTATATTATCTAAAATTCTTTTCATATGAGTGCAAATTCTTAAGAAGGAAAAAAACTCAATTTTACATCTCAACTATTGATTAAGAGATCAAGGGAAAAACAAGACATGTTCCCTAATGACAAGTTAATATTAGACCAAAGTTGATGATAAATTGTGTGTGAGAATCAACCATGAAAACTTGATCAATGTATTCACAATAAAAACACTCATGCTCATAGATAGAAGTTGTTTGTTGGCGAAGTCACCCTCAATGCACTACTCAAGTTATCATAGTGTTCTGATCGAAGTAATGGATATTCTCTATATCATTTTTGTGAAATTTTAAAAAAATATACAATTCAACATATAATATTTCGTCACATAAACTCAATATACAATATAATACTTCGAGAAAAAATGTTATACATAACGTATCAACCTTATATAAAAGCAAGTAATAGTATATAACAAATATTTATACACAAATATACACTAAACCAAATAACATACTCAAATATAGGCTACCTAGTGTAAACATTCTTTTTACCCCGAAGGGTAGTTCACTAGTTTGAGTTTGGGATTTTCATGTTCGAGGTCTCAAGTTCGAAATTCTTCCCAAGCAAAAATAACGAGTTTTCCTTTTGAGTCAAGTTTGTTGCACCGAGCTTACCTAGAGAGTAATTTACATAGAAACGAATTTTATCTAATGTATTTCAAAAAAGATAGCCGCTGCGGGTTTCATAAAAGAAAAAGTATTCTCCCAATGGACTAGAGGGGTTACCAAAAAGGAAGAAAAAGAGGATATTCTCTAAACTCACTGTGTGTTATTTTAGCTTTCAACGCAAGCATAAAGGAGGAGTGACATCCGGGATCACTGAGCCAGTTGAAACGCGCGGCGAGAGAAGGAGCAAAAAATGGAGAGCTCCGGCGAACTAGTGCCTTTCCCGTTGCTGACGACACCGATTGAATCGAATTATCGAGCATGCACGATCCCTTACAGGTTCCCTTCCGACAATCCCAAGAAACCAACCCCCACCGAGCTTTCCTGGATCGACCTCTTTATGAATTCCATCCCTTCGTTTAGGTACTTCTTTTTTCTGTTTGAATTAGATTTCTGCGTTTTGTACTGTGCGGATGAGAAGACACTATTTTGTTTTCCACCTCCGTTTGTAGATTCGAGAAATGATGTGTAGATCATACCTTTTGGATTTAATAGTCACCTTATTAAGCTAACTGTTGCTCCAAATAATTCGATATCTGATTTTACTGTACAATATAGGAAAAACAGTATCTGTGAGTGGTGGGAGTTTTGATTGTTCTTCGGATTAACCCATCGAATTACTTGATTTTTGTTAATTAATGCAGGAAGAGGGCTGAGAGCGATGACAGTGTTCCAGATGCTCCTATTCGAGCTGAAAAGTTTGCTCAGAGGTATCCTACTATACTATTGTGTGTTTTCATGTTACCTCTCGTTTCAGGGATTAGGATAGTCAATTGAATAGAGAACAAGTTCATCTTTTTCATCCCGTTTGTTAGAGGAGGGAAGTGGTGGGTACAGTGTGCTGAAAGAAAGCTGTTTTTAGTCTATTCTTTGAATCTCTATTTATCCAACAACCCAACTTAAGTACAATGTGCTGAAAAGGGTGTGTGGAGCAGCTGGCGGACTTTATTCTCATGTAATTTCATTTTTTGCTCACGTGATTACATTTTCTTTCCTCTCTTTTTTTTTGGTACGTTTCAAGTTTGGTACTTTATGTTACATAATGCAACTTCCAGTTAATGCAGTGTTATCAAAGGCAAAAAGCACATAGAAATACCAAGCAAAAGTTTTTGTGATTACGGGCGTACGTAGAAAAATTAAAACAAATGTAATGCGAGGACGACTAACTATAAACACAAGTGAAATTATATAGACAAAGGAACTGATAAAAAAGAACGATTGTTGAAAACGTCAATCAAGTTAAAAAATTACTTAAAGTTTCTGATTGACATGCAAAGATGCATTTGAAGTTTCTAATATAAGTTCCCAGACTAATTTCCGTGTAATAAATCCATAGTTTCCTACTTTTAGGTACTAACATCTCATTCAATTTCATTAATTACTGATTAACTAACTATATCTACTGTTTATAGTTTTTGCGGACTCTTCACTCTTGATGTCGCCCCCGTGTTGGATTCTCCAAACATACACTACTTTTGCCGAATCCGACACGCACCTGTTGACATTTTTGAAGAGTCTGAGCAACATAGGAGACATTCACCCTGGCAGCGTAATGAGCCACATGCTTCAGCAATTTGATGCATATACTAAAGAGTGCCACCCAAATGAAGCTAAGTGCCATCTTGTGTTGTACCTAACCATAGGGTGTTAGAGCCCCTCAAGCCCGCCTTCCGCACCACTAACAAAGGAAATGAGAAGCAAGGAAGAGGAAGAGGACAGATGAGAGGGAGAAAATTGGGAATGTTAATTATGGATGTCTTATTCTTATGAAATAAGAGCAGAATGAATAACCTGGATAAAAGAAAAACAATCAAGGTGGGGCTTGTTAAGTGGGAGGATATAACAGGACCAATAAACAAACATGAAAGAAATTATGTGGTCAACCATTTGAAGTGTGCAAATGAAAGGTGTGCAATTTACTGTAGCCATGGGAAGCGTGGGAGGGATTTTTCACTCGATTGTACGTTCTTTAGAGTACCATATGATTCACAAGTTAGCCATTGGAGATTGGGTGTTACAAGTAGAGAATCATTTGTACAAGATTCTCTATTAGTCCAAGTATTATATACGAGATTTGCCTTTTCAATCAACAATATAACTCAATCTCAAACTAGTTGGGGTTGGTTATATGAATCTTCTTAATTTACTATGCATTACTTGGACCTGTTCTTTTTCATCTTCTTCCAATCAATAAAATAACTTATTTCATCAATACTTATCCAAAAAAAAAGATATTTACTTAATAAAAGAAAAAGATTATTGTGCAAGTTACTTAGTTACTTCTAATTGTAAGTGGTTTTGACTTGTCATCAAAATGATGAAGAATAAACCATACCTTGAGCAAGTGTCAGTTACTTCAGAAGGTTTGGGGTTTATATTTACAAATTGAAAATTGATGATAGTTTCCAACTTTTACATGTACTTATTTTGGTGGATAGATATTCTGCAATACTTGAGGATATGAAGAAAGATCCTGAAAGTCATGGAGGGCCTCCTGATTGCATTGTAAGTTGAACCATATTAAGCTATCAATTGTTGACTCTTTATGTTTCCTGATAACTTCTTGTTGTTGCTCAAAAGCTAAAGCGCTTTCTCCTTTGTTTTCTTTTAGCTTCTTTGTCGCCTTAGAGAGCAAGTGCTTAGGGAAGTGGGGTTCAGAGATATATTTAAAAAGATCAAGGTTAGTATCGTTTCTCCAATATTTGATTCCTCAAGTTGGCTCTCCTGTTAGCAAGTGGTGAAAGAAATATAATAATTGAGGGAAAGGTATTACCATAATTTTTTTTTTTAAAAAAAAGATAGGCATTGCATCTGCTGTGCAGACATGCTTCTGGATGTCTGCTTGTGGATATTGACATACCTTACAAAATAAACAGTTCCACTTCTTTAAAGATCATCAATTGTTTTGTGCTCCTTATCCTGCAACATTAGAAATTAGTATCAGGTTTTAACTTCGAAACATTGTTGGGTGTATTAAAATGTGCTAGGATGAAGAAAATGCAAAGGCTATATCCTTATTTAAGGATGTAGTATCTCTTAATGATGCTATTGAGGATGAAGCCAAGCGTGTAGAAAATTTGGTCAGAGGAATTTTTGCAGGAAATATATTTGATCTTGGCTCTGCAAAGGTAAACCATGCTTTTTGATCCATGACTTCTTCATAATCACTGCATGAAGTCCATTAATATTCTGAACCATTATATTCATTTGGATTGGGTATTACCCTGGGAGTAAGTCAAGTTATGGCAACTAAACACTTCCAATCAACTGCTTTGGTTTATCATATAGTTTGACAATATAAATCCAATACTATGCCCAAATTATCTAGATTCCAATGGAATTTTTTTTACTAAGTTATAAATTTTATCAATGTTTGGGCAAAATAAAAAAGCATGCAAATATGCCAAAAGTAGAGACAGCCACAGAAATAGATGGTTTTCAATTCTAGTGGAAGGTTAAGTTGCTCAAGTTCATATTTCCTCAGTTGGTTCCTTGAGTTATTTATTTCCCTTTTCTTGCCACCTTTGGAACTTGAATAGAAGTGCATTCCGTACAAGCACCACTCTAGATGACAGATTTCAGCTACTTTATTCAATTTATTGACAATACTCATGATCTACTTCAAATGCTGCAACCTCGCTTACTATTTACTGCAATATGATCTTGCTCAAGGGTTTCTTACGCCAAAAAGTCAGCAGCTCAGCACCCAATACTGATCCTATTTAGAGGGGGACCTTCTTATTCACAGGATTACGAGAAGATTGGTATCTGCAACGACACTCTTTTAACCTTCTTTGGGATTTATTGCATGAGTTTTGAGTGACAGACAAACAAAAAGTCGTATTGCCTGGTCTTACTCCCAGGATCCGAAAATTATTGTCTGCCTCGTGATTCCTGACTTCTTGTGCTTAAGACTAATAGTTACAAAAATCACACTTTGCACTGTCTCTCCAGTTTTTAGGACTCTACAATCTCCTAGGACTATTATCAGGTGTATTTCCCATCTTTAAAACTTAATGAAAGATGCAAATTAACTGGGAATTAGCAGTGAAGTCTTTAGAGTGCTTAGGCCCTTAGTCATTGGTAGTAATACAGTGAGGCTCAAAATTACCAGTACATCAGCCAGTTCAGATGGTTTAGATTCATGATTTGGAATGTTTGCTCTGAGAAACTTATTGCAGAACACCTATGTCTTAAGTTAAACTGTTCATTTGTCTAAAGCTACTCATGTCAAACGGGTGTTACATGATATAGATTCCCAGTAAAGATCTTTACAGATACATAAAACCTGCTAGAAATCAAACATGCCTATATACGAATTCCTGTTTGACATGCACACCTGAGTCTGCGTGACATATCACAACATGCACATTTCAATAGGGAGAGCTCCGTAAATTGCATAAAAGATGATATCTCAGAGCATCTTGTTGGAACCTGTTCAGACTCTAACTAGCTGAAACCTTCCAGAGTGTATTTGATATCTTAATCTTGTGCCCTGCACAGCCAGCAATTATAAAGTTATTCAAAGTTTTTAAGATCATGTAATTAATGACTACTTTCTTCAACCTCTCTTGAAGCTTGCAGAGCTGTTTTCAGAGGATGGTATATCCTTTCTAGCTAGTTTCCAAAACCTTGTCCCTCGACCCTGGGTTATAGATGATTTGGACGTATTTATTACAAAATGGAGCAAAAAAACATGGAAAAAGGTGACTATTTATCATATTTTGTTATCATTTGGACTTCCAAGTTTTATGATTTTCTTTGAGAAGTACCCAGTTCATTTGATATCTGTTCCTTCACTGACATCCTTACTCTTATACAGGCTGTAATCTTTGTTGATAATTCTGGTGCAGATGTTATTTTGGGTATTTTGCCATTTGCTAGAGAATTACTTCGTCATGGAGCACAGGTATGTTTTGGAGTCCCTGCTCCTTTTATGCACAGATTGTGGAAGTGTTTGTGTTTAGTAAACTAAATTCAAATTGTTTGTCACCAATAACTAGACTGTTCTTTGATTTCATTGTATTGAATGAAATACCATTATGTGTTTTTTGGTATGCTTGGTTTATGGGTTTTTACTTGTACACACGAAATCAATAAGTAGTATACATCACTGTGAGAGGATTTTGACTGCCTCTTCTGAGAATTGAACTTTATTCTCAGTTACTGCTCTTTTGGCTCTTTTGCCGACATGAGGATGTTAATGAAAATGGTTTATTTCCAGTAAAACTTTACACTCGAGTGGGGATTTTGTGTTGCTTTAATGGCTAAACAATAGTTGCAGCACTTTTGGTATGGTAAATATCATCATTCTTGTCGTGTTTCTATTTCATGAATCCCCTGAAGCAAATAAAGTGTAGGACCTCAATACCCCTAGTTTAATAGGTATGAAGCTCTAGCAAATAAGTTACATTTTCGTATATGTCAGCATGATGATAGTATGAATTGCATCAAATTGGCTGCCACATTGATTAGCTGATATTCGAAAGCTATTTTTAGCTCTTATCAGTAGTATATGAAAGCATTTCTGGTAACACTTTGTTTTTCCTGTTTCCATAGCTCATTTAACTACTGCTTTCTTTGGCCAGGTTGTTTTAGCTGCTAATGACTTACCTTCTATCAATGATGTTACTTACCCCGAGTTAGTAGAGATTATTTCTAAGGTAATAGATGTCTTATGTTTCAACTTGTGGGGCTCTCAGCTTTTGTTTGGTATTAACATGTTTTGGTTATAACAGTTGAAAGATGAGCATGGGAAGCTCATAGGTGTTGACACATCCAATCTTTTAGTTGCCAATTCTGGTAATGATTTGCCGGTAAGTGGCAGTTGTTTTTAGCTTCATTTGCATACTGCAGAGCTTCCTCCCGCACCCTCCAAGAAGATAATGGGAAACTTATTTTCTAGATTTAGGTTCCCTCATGGCTTACAATCAATCTCCTAATTTCATGCCTGCTATTGCTTAGCCCGTAATTGTACATTTCGTCTTAGCTTATTGAGAATTCCTACTTTAAAGCAAGCGAGAATTCTTCAGGGCTAACTATTTTGGTTCTCACCCAACCTAAGTTTTTTAGTATGCACCTACCCTTGAGCTTACTCTCCAGCTTGGCTTGGCTGGGCTATTAGGCATGTGATAAGTTGCATGAATGTCAGGTTGAGTGGTTGACGAGGCAATTTCGGACTAGTCCAGATGTCAGGTTTATTTACTGAAAGCATTTATGCATGTTGTTGCAGGTTATTGATCTTACAACGGTATCTCAGGAGCTGGCATACTTGGCAAGTGATGCTGACCTCGTCATTGTAGAAGGCATGGTAAGGCTTTTGCAGTTATTAATTGAAACTGTTATCTCCTCTGTGGCATGACATGTTAAAATTTAGTGATTATTTTGTGTTGTTGAACTCTAAAAAGCTTTATTGCAAGGGCTATTCGTCTGCTTGCGTCTTGTACTTTGCTCCTACTCAGACTCTTTAAAAATGCCGTCGGCTGTATGTCAGATCCACCAAAATTAGCGCAGTTTTTGGTGGATCCGACATGGGTTCAGCAACATTTTTATAGAGTCCGAACAACATAACTTTGCTCGGTGACTTGGTTCATATGTACCTTGTATTATGGGTTTTACATATACTCCTACCCTTTGTTTTCTTCTTTATAGTTGTGCTTAAATGGGAGATGATTTATATAAATGAACTGTATCAATTGATTAAATATGAGGGCAATAAGGTAAGATGTGGAAAGAATATGGCAAAAGTCAGCTTCACAATTAATTTGGTGCTGCCTCTTTGAATGTGAATAGCTATGTCTCTTTTTTTCTGATAAGTGTGAATAGCTATGTTGTTGGGGCAGTGTTACATTAGAAGTCTAGGGATATTAATGATCCCAATGTGGGTGTAAAGCAAGATTTAGGAAGACTCTAATCGGCAAAGCTCAAACTCCTCAATGAAGTTGGTTGCAAGCTGCCTACAGGACGTGAACAGCTAGAGTTTTCCTTTACTTTTACAAGTTAGAATAGCTATTTTCTTAGGGGACAGAGTTACGTTAAAAGATTAGGGATGGGAATGATTCCATGTGGGTGGGGACCTGTCTGCAACCCCTCACCTAGCCTGCAAGTCTCCTGCTCTAATTGCCAATTGCCATTTCACACTTCTCTCTCCTGTTTTGTTGTGACAGGACGAAGGGTATGGATCATCGTGGCTTCTCATAACTTTTACTACTAAGCACTTCTCCACTTTTTAGGAACTATATTTTTCTCTTGAAGTTATATAAACTGATCAAAGCCTCTTATTTTAGATTTTCCACCAATTACCTGCTCCTGCTACCTCGTATTGGAACTTCCCGATTTGTGATTTTGCTTTAAAAAATATGAGCATCTGAATATTCGACATCATACTGTAATAAATTGTTTTGAAGTTTTTAAATTTACAAATCTCCTGCCTGCTCATGTTTCTTGAAAGGCATAATACATAAATATGCCCTTTAACTTGGCTTCGAATCACATTTATGCCCTTCAACTTTGGGTGTGCACAAGTAGACACTTAAACTTGTATAAAGTTGAACAAATAGATACACATGTCCTACATGTTATCCTACATGTCATTTTTTGTCCTACATGGTGTCCTATGTGTATTGTGCCATGTAGGACTCGTGTTTATTTATTTAAAAGTTGGATAGTTAAAGTGCTTGTTTGTGCATTATGAAAGTTGGAGGTCAAAGTTAAAATTTGAAGTCAAGTTTAGGGTCTAATATATGTATTATTGTATTATGCCTTCTTGAAAAGAGAGAAGAGAGAAAATCTTAGAGAGTTGCATAAACTTCTACATATTATTATTCATAAAGTCAAAGTGTCACCAATCAAAAGCCTATTTGTAGATCAGGAAATCCTAAACAAGCTATAGTCTTGGAACAATTAAACACTTAATTCCTGATAAAAATATAAGAATAGAATCTAATCTTAAAGGGTTATGATTTAAACAGAAAAAATCCTATGCAGAAAAATAATTATATCTTCATGGAGCGCGTCACTCCCCATATTTTAAATTTCCAATCTCTCTCAACTTTTAGCTTCTCTTTGAATTCATTGCAGGGCCGCGGAATAGAGACAAACTTGTATGCTCGATTCAAATGTGATTCCCTCAAGATTGGAATGGTAATATACCTTCATGCTTTCATTTAGAACCATATAAGCGATCCCCAAAGGAAGTCGAAAAGAAAGTTACTTTTTTTACCTTTTTAAAAAAGTTTTTTTTGTTTCTTAAACACAGGTAAAGCATCCGGAAGTTGCTCAGTTTCTTGGAGGAAGGCTTTATGATTGCGTCTTCAAATTTAACGAAGCTTCAAGTTAAATAGTTTAGGTATCAACTATATCAAGTTCTTTCTGGAAGTTTAGACAAACCCAACAAATTGAAGATATTGGTAAATCATTATATTGGATATTATTTGCAACTTTTCTTGAAAGTTGGATTGCAAATGAAGCATCTGTGTTAATGCTTCCTTGTGCTTAGGTGCATCTGCAGTAGTGTAACCTTGCAGGTATCACATTGCAGCTTGATCTTACCTCTTTCCAGCAGTAGATGCCTCTTTTTTCTCCTGTAGTTTTCGGAATCGTTTGTAATAAAGATATTTGCTAGCTACGATTGAAGAGGTTTTATCAATAGAATTCTCATCTATTCGTGATCTATGTACTGGATATTGAACATATACAGATGCAAGGCACACCGCTAAGGATGTGATGGGATAGATGGACTCTTTCACGCTTAACCAAAGGTCTTGTGTTATCGACACTCTTGTTTTACCTATATTAATTTGCGAGGCAAATGAGAATAGTTCATAATGAATAGGGGAATATATGATTGTGGTAAATTAGTTGTTAATAAATCATAATTTCCATAGCAAGGATGTCTTCACTGAGCACATTAATCTTCCTTGCTTTTTCAAAAGTATATTCCTTCTAATAGCATTATGCGTTGTTATCCTCTATTAACAAATTACCATTAAAAATTAGAGAACTCCCAATTTGTAGGTCGAAAGTAGCAAGATTTTAGTGACATAAAGAGCTAAGAGTGGTAAAATGGAATATTCTTTCTCCTTAAATTATATGTTTTTTGGGACCATAATGAATTACGGTGATTGTGATATTCAAAGGTCTCGAGTTTAAACTAATGAGAGAGAAAAAATTTTATTGGCCGCGTCAAATATATCCGCGAACTATCAATCCTAGTGTGGTTCAAAAGATAGAGAGTTGATGAGGGAGGTTTTTCGATCGTGCATGGAATGTAGATAATCTCTGTCATACTTCAGGGTCATTGATGTCACTTCCGTTCAAAAACTAGAGTATATATGTCATTCACTCGGAAGATTAAGTAGGAACGAACACGTGTCACAATCCTATTCGTTGTCGATCCGATATTTAATAAATATTAGATCGACGAATAAGATCATAGTATGTTCTTTAATATAAATAATATATATATACTTTAATTTTTGAACGGACATCTGCATATTGTTAACGATAATTCGCTATATATTTGTCCTTTCCCTTTCTAAAAACGAGTCTTACAAAAGTTGGACAAAAATATTTGGTAAAATGGAAAAAAGAGAAGAGATAAGAAAACTAATGTTAGGCTAAAACTGTTTGCACGGCTCCTCACTGTATCATCAATGGCTGCTCTGTCTGCTTCTGCCCATGTGAGAATTCGCACCTTCTTCCACTCATCTTTCACTAACAATAAAATATCAAACTTCTCCCAACAATTCAAACTTGAAAATTATACCGCTATTACTACTACTACTTCGAAGAGAAGCATCTCCATACCCGCCTTGGCACCAAAGACAACGGAGAACTCAGCTTCCCAACTCCAATCAACTTCAAATTCCGTTAAAGGTAAGCACAAAAATACACCTTAAATCAAAAAAATTGGGTTTCGTCACCATAAATTTACAGAATATAGTGATAGATTGGGACTTCATTACCAAACATAACAATAGTTCGGGTAATTACCAGATTTAGCAACAGGGGTTGTATCATTGATATAGCAATAGATACATACAAAACAATTGTGGTATAGAGTGAGTGAATTTCAGAAACTGTTGTAATAGTGATGCAGGGCGAATTTCATAAACTTTGCTAGATACTTCTCTTATAGTTTTTTAATATATAAATTTTTTACAGAATAATGTAATCTAAATTCACTTTGAAAATTAATTAAATTAACGTTTGAAAAGCGTAACATGACAATTAAAAGTGGACAGAGGGGATAGAATATAGCTTATCAAACCAAAAGAATGTCTTAGTGAAAGATATTTTGGTAAGTTTCTTCATGAGTTAATTTGAGTTATTGTTCAATTTTTAAATGGCTGGTAAAAATATAATTTTCATGTGCTAATATTGAGTAAATTTTCCTTCTTTTTTGCTTTTATAGACTCTGAAAATATCAATTTGAAAGGATGGGCTGAGTTTGCAAAAAATGTGTCTGGCGAATGGGATGGGTTTGGAGCAGATTTTAGCAATCAAGGTGAGCCGATTGAATTACCGGAGTCTGTAGTCCCTGGAGCTTACAGGGAGTGGGAGGTGAAGGTATTCGATTGGCAAACTCAATGTCCTACTCTTGCTCGTGATGATGATGCCTTCTCTTTCATGTACAAGTTCATTCGGCTCCTTCCTACCGTTGGCTGTGAAGCTGATGCTGCAACTAGGTATAGCATCGACGAGAGGAATATTTCTGATGCCAATGTTCCTGCCTTTGCGTATCAATCAACCGGATGTTATGTGGCTGCCTGGTCCAATAATCATGATGGAAATTATAATACAGCTCCTTATTTGTCATGGGAATTGGAGCATTGTTTGATTGATCCCCGGGACAAGGAGTCGAGGGTGCGGATTGTTCAGGTTAGAGGTCATGACATGTTTATTGATTGATTAGATGGCACTCAAGTAATAGTTATACTCTCAGAAAAGTTACTTTCTTTCTTGAAGAGAAAATCGGTATTAAAACGAGAGTTGACTTTATGTAAGAACTATTAGTCGAGTGTCCATATGAGAAATCAACCCTTCATTGTTTTTACCTGCCCAAATTTAAGTCAATCCGCCCATTTGTCACCTCTAATTCAGGTTGTGCGCCTTCAAGATTCTAAGTTGGTATTGCAAAACATTAAGGTGTTTTGTGAGCATTGGTATGGGCCGTTCCGAAACGGGGATCAGCTTGGTGGGTGTGCTATTCAAGATTCTGCATTTGCTTCTACCAAAGCCTTGGACCCTGCAGAAGTCATTGGTGTTTGGGAGGGTAAGCATGCCATCTCCAGTTTCAACAATGCTCCAGAAGTAAGCACTAAATGACCCTATCCATTGAATTGTGCGACATCTCACTAAAAGTAAACACATACAATACTATTTGTTATTGGGTGGTGGTGATATTTGAACACATGACATCTTGCCTGGCTCTAATAGCATGTTAAATTGTGTGAGCATTTCATCTAAAAACTTATTTAGCTAGAGTATACACTTCTAATTACTTAATTATATTATGTCTCTCCACTATCATCCTGCTATTATCAAGTTGAAGCAGGCTTTCTACTTGTGACTTGCAATGCTGACTAACATTACATAACACTTAGTCCAGAACCCTGAATATCCTTTGTGATCATTGTAATTGTAGGTTTTTCCTTTCTCGCCTTGTTTTTAGTGCAGCTTCAACAACTTCATTTGGAGCAGAATTAATATATTTTCATATTTTAGTGCCTTGACTGCAAGTTAGAAGTGTTTGCAGAGTTGTACTTTTTTAGAATTTCACCATACGTTCAGCCGTTTGCTTTGACTTCCTAGCCCCAGAGGTTGACAATCATAATCTCATACGTTGATTGCATCCAAAGATCACCTGGTATGGGTAGAACTTCGAAATTTGAACGTAGAAACCAGACGCTTCACCTTATTTCTAGGAAGTTAAATCAACAAAGTGCTAAAGGTTCTTTTAGTTCCTTAATATTCCATTTTAATCATGTTAGATGTCCTTTTCTTGCTCAGGCAATAAAAACCTTCACACCATAATCAACAAGGATTCAAACTGTTGACTTGATGGCAGAGTAGTTAAAAACTAAATTAGATTGACAAATAGAATAGTGCACCAAACACCATCTTACTGACTTCAGTTTTCAGCTTTATCCATTTTCAAAATTGAAGTTTTTTTTAACAAATGTATGTGGTTAAATCAGAGATAAAAGAATTTTTAGCATGTCAGCATCAGAAGGAGTAAGTAATGGAGAGTTCTGAATTACACTTCCAGAAAGTTATTCAAGAGCTTGTCGATGGCAGCACCAGGAAGACAGTACGAGATGAATTAGATCTTGTTGTGCTTCCAAGGCAACTATGGTGTTGTTTGAAAGACATTGCAGGTGGTGAAACTTGCTGTGAAGTTGGGTGGCTGTTCGAACAAGGACGTGCGATTACATCCAAATGCATATTTTCTGATAATGGCAAGTTAAAGGCAAGTAGTTCTCTTTTTGTTTCTCCTAAAAAGAAGACTTTTTTGTTACTTATTTATTCTCAGTCTGTTTTTAAGCTTTTGCTGCTTTCATATCATCGATATACCTTATTAAACTTTGTATCTAAGTCAAAATCAAACAAACAAATTGAAACGGAGAAGGTATCAACAACCCAATTTTTAAATGGATCACAATTTCATAGCACCTGCTTATTGTTACACTCTGTCTGATTATTCTTCAGGAAATTGCTATAGCATGTGAAAGTGCAGCACCAGCACAATAGGTCACAATTACCTACAACATATGGCCAGTGCAGTAGGAAGACAACTGTTCAATTTCCCTTATCCAGAATTAAATTAATGGACAGGAAGTATATAATTGTATATTCAACATTGGTTTATTCTCAAATGGCAACAATTATGTTTAATAATGGTCTGAGATAAATGATATTGGTTGATATAAGCTTAAGTTGAGTGAGAAACGATTAGTGAGAATTCATATAACCGATCTCAACTTGATAGGAATTGAGGTATGGTTGTTGTAATAGCTAATAACCCTTCTCTGCTAATGACTTCTCTTAGTTCCTTGTACCAAATGATTGGCATGCCTCTCCAGCAAAAATTTTTAAAAAAAACTTCCAATGAAAGTACAACATAACAGTATTACTATAAACAAGCATAAAAATAAATAGCATAAATTATCATGAGTAGAAAAGCGAAGAATCATTCATGGAATAAAACATCATATGATAAAACAACATAAATTAACAATTTGAAACAAGAAGGAAGCCTCGACTAAAGAACACAACTAATTTGAACACATTAGTGGGAACATTTTCAACACTAAAAACTAAATATAAAGCTCACAACAAATCGTGGAAGCATAGAGCTGTCCGATAGGGTCTTTCACTCATCCTCTTCTAGCAAACTCGAAGGTACTGGATGAAAGTCTATTGCCCTGGCCTCTTTTCTGTACAACCTGCAAACTAGCCAGTGCCTAAATTAGAAACTTCTTTAGTAGAATACATGATCAACGCCAGTCTTCTTCAGTAGAACACAAAACAGTATTAATGTAATTTTCTTTTAGGAGAGCTAAGAAAGTTAGGATTATGGAATTTTCACAAAGGAGGAGGAGATAATTGTTCATTGCTTCTTGTAAAGAGAAATTAGCAAATGGTCTCTGGATCTCAACAACTCAATAAGGACTCGAACAAATGCATGAAACTTTGCTCTCATTGAAACTTGTAAACTTATCAAGCTCGTTAATCTTTCAATCTTTTTTTTGGAAGCTGACTAAGAAAATATATCTGAAAGCACCGATTTTCTGCATCCACTTAAAACCAAAGCATGAATTTCTACTGAACTCATAAATGTACTTCCCAACTCTCTTCCCCTCTTAGCTCGACATAACCCCACGCTCCCCCCCTCTGTTCGGACTCAACCAAAAAAGTATGATAGCTTCTGCTCCTATGCATCATTAGCCCTTTTCTTTCCAACTACATGATCCTACTATTTTCCTAACCAAAAAGTATGATAGCTTCTGCTCCTCTGTCATAGCCCTTCTCTTTCCAACTATTTTACTTTTTGTTCCAATGTAGCCATCAAAGGACCTTCACAGTAACATTAAAATCAATCTATAACATGTTACTAATACATACCATCATACATTTTGATAGCATATTCACGAGCAGATCTTCAAGATCAAACATAGTCTGTTCACCAAACCACCAAGTTTTGTGATGCCTTCCCCAATATAAACTCTGTACCACCTGGGTGTCCCAAATTCTCATTCATACCTCATGAATGCTCCACCAAGCATGTTAAGTTGCAAATCTGGATGATGCAAGACAACATTTCAAATAATCATCTACTGTGAGAAAACCCAGTAGATTTTTCTTTTCTGATAAGAGCGTGAATATAGAAGATCGATAGAGAGAATCCATATAGCCTACACCAACTAGTTTAACATTGAACTATAGTTGATTGATGGAAAATTTCTCACTCATCCTTCACTCTCCACATCAACTAAAGCCACCTACAAGACTGAGTCAGTCCCAAAATGCGGTTAAGCTCCTGATAAATCACAAACATATTTTGGGGTAATCTTTGCCTAAGATGAAAAAAGTAGCCAATATCAGCCTAAAGTCCCGTCCTCACTGTATCTTCAATTCATGCATTTTCATATTGCATGATTCTTGAACTGAACCATGTCATTTTGTTCTCTGCCCTCAGAAAGAACATCATGAGCAAGATACAGCCCTGTACAGACTCCCCTTGAGCTGATTTCCCACCCATTTCTCAAACCCCTTCCTCTCCCCGTCCAATTATGAGATCCACATTGTTATCTTTTCAAGTCAACTTAACAAAACCATAGGTCCAACAATACTGATCAACATCATGGTCACTTCAATCGAACATCCAAATTGGGATACTGAATACATTATAATCTTGTAATGAAACACACTAGATTATCACATACACCTCACTGAACTTCAAAGGTTCAATCAAATTTTCTTAGCACTTCCACCACAATATAGTGAATAACGTACAAGATAGTTGGCAAACGTTGGCCCTAGTAACTCCTATATCAGACCTTGATGTTGCGACTCAAGCATTACTCAAAGGAGGTGCAAGGCTGACATAAATAACAAAACAGACACAATATGCACCACTGCCAATTGAAAAAACAAGGTCAAACCATTAATGCAGTTGTCAAGGAACTGTACGATCAAATGCCACTAAACAGATTTCTCAATATGAGAGCCAATGCAAACAGTTTAAAACCAGCCCCTCTTGTACATCGCCAATCAATTGTCAATAAGAAACTCTCACTAATGATTCTTCTTCCAGGTTTCAACCCCAAAAATCAGCCCAATCATTTAACAATTTTATGTAGGACAATACAAGTGACTAAGTGAGCGCATAACCATAGAGCTGAATAGGAAAAAGATCTTAAGAGACTCAAAGTTCAAAAGTTAAAGAACTCTAAATGTAGAATGGATACAGGCCTTCCAATTCAATTTTAAGTAGAAAAGAACATTTTAAGATTTTTCATAAGTTCACCAAACACAATGCAAGCAGTAAGACTGATGCATTTCCACAAAAAAGGATTACTTTGAAAGAAAAAAAAGGGGGAGGAATGTACCTACTAGAGATGTCTGTCTGAGAAGCTACTACTGAGCTCCCGGTGCATCTCTCATGCTCAAATTCAGACTATTTCGCATTGTTCGTCTCCCTATACATGGATTTCCTTTTTGCATCATAGCAACAAATTCTCCATAATCAATTCGTCCATCCTGGAAAGAAGTGCACCAGGAAACAAATTAGTATATATGACAAGCAACAAATATAAAAAACAAAATGAACCATTACATGCATATAAATAATCACAGAGATATTCCAGAGGTAATATTGCCTACATGGTGGGAAGATTCAGGTACAAACTCTAATGAATTATATTATTGGGTTTTGCCTGCGTGGAGGCATAAAATCTACTTAAACTGATGACGATGTGAGTTTGTGCCAAACATTTGAGAAGCAAAAAGAAATTTTGATGGATATAAGGTGTTTGGGCAAAATGGAATGTGCTTTTAACCAACAGCAAAATCAGTTCTCCTGAAGAAGCTACATATCCTTATCAATAATTTTTATTTACGAAAATATCGCTTATTGATTTTTAAAAGGAAATCAACTATTGAACTGTTGTCCCCTTCTCCTTCTTCACCGTGGATTTTCGCCATCATCTTCCCAACTCTTTCTTTATGCAAATCTCACACAAAATGAATTCAATTAAACAAATTGAAAAACTTAATCAAAGTCTCAAATAATAATAAAGTACTGACACTTAAAAGCACTTTTTGAAAGGATTGACCATACAACTTTTCTAATATTTAACAGCACTTCTCAAATGATTTGGCCAAACACTAACTACTTCCTCCGTTTAAAATAGGATGGCCTAGTTTGACTTGGAATGGAGTTTAAGAAAAGAAAGAAGACTTTTTAATCCTGTGATTCTAAATTAAAGTTCTGTCAAATGTACCAAAATCCCCTTTAATCATGTGGTCTTAAACATGCCACGTGGAAAATTAAAGTTAAAGTGTTGCCAAAAAAGGAAAGGGATCATTCTTTTTGAAACAGACTAAAAAGGAAATAAGGTCATTCTTTTTGAAACGGAGGGAGTACTACAGTTCCAATATACTTCTCAAAAAACACTTATGGACTACTCAAAATAAGCATTTTTTGAGAAAAGTTTGATCAAGCAGAGGCTCATACTCAAGAAATATTCAACGTGATTTGAAATACTTAGAGTTGTCTCTAAGTTTTGTACTACATAATTTAGTACTTTATCTTCTTATTATTCCTTTTTAAACACTTGAATCTATGAACATAATTTACATTTTCCATTCACTTTAATGAATCCTATAATCCATGCACAATTATAATCCACAGGCGTGACTACAAAATGAGAGGCTGAGAGACTTAGCTTAGGCAATCTGACCAAACAAACTATAACATAATCTTCGAAGATACTTTTGAAAAGAATCTGAGTGCGTCCAAAACTCCAAACATGGTGAATAAAACATAGATGTCTGGTAAACTAGTAAAGAACTTCAGTTTCATATTTAGTACCTAAAAGACAAATTTATGTTCTAAAACAGTGGACTTACATTATCCTGATCGACTTCTCTTATAATATCCTCAAAGTAAACATCTGTCATGTTATGCTCTATACAAGCTTGCTGGACCTCATCAACTGTTATGTAACCACTTCCATCCTTGTCAAAATATTGAAATGCTGCCATGAGATGTTCCTCGCGCTCCAATTTATTAAGATGAACAGTTGCCGCAATGAATTCTCCATAGTCAATAGTTCCACTATTGTCCACATCAGCCTGAAATTGTGAGTTAGCTACATCAATCACCTTAGATAGTTTAAAGGAGCTTTGCATGAACCTCATAGAAACACATGTTTGTAGTTGAGGGACACTAGAAAGATCAACAGAGAAATCATGTGGATCGAAATAAGAGATAAATGATTCCAAGTCAGAGTTTAGCTAGAACAATTTCCTCAACTTTCAAGGACTTGTGACACACAAAAGAAAAGATGAGTAACTTGAAAAATGAACTTCAGAAGCTACAAAAGTTCTCGATTAATTTAACACAGGAGAGAGCCGAAATTCCAATTCAACTCTCCACTTTCCAAACAGATAGAATTCACCATCATTAACTTGTGCAATTCTACAGAGATGAAGATTCTGAACTTCCATAGTAGACAGTCTCGTCATTAGTAATTTGAGGAAGATGTTGGAAACATGTTTTAATCACTTTGCAATAAAGATTTCCTTACCGCATCCATAAGTTCCCGTATCTCCGTATCCTTTAAGGTAGAGCCATATTTTCTCAACCCTGCTTTTAGTTCATCAAATGTAATTGCACCACTACTGTCAGTATCCATGGCCTTAAACATCTCTCTCAGACCAGCAATCTCTTCTTCAGACAAGCTTTCAGCAATCACCTGGAAGAACCCAGAGGAAACACAATAAAGTTTGTCAAAAATATTACAACATTGGTTTGATTTGACATGGACAAACCTGAGTTTACAGTATTTCTTGACGCATAAATTCATAACAAGATTTGAACACATACCCGCAAAGCCATCTTTTTTAACTTGTTCATAGCAGAGAACTGTTTTAGGCGAGAAAGTACTGCAGGATCCAGTGCTCTATCAGGAGCGACACCATTTTCGCAAATCCAAGGATGACCTGCAGAATTTAGAGGATATCGTAATATGAACCTTAGTTCATTGATGTAGGCACATGTATACTATACAGATGCAATTTGATACACTTTAAACAGTGTAAATCGACACCTTTCCAGTCATGATGGACCAAAACTATTACGTAATAATTCAACTTTGACAAAGCATATCATCGTTACAAAATCTGCTTCTCTTGATTGTGTAACCATAAAAAAAGAATCCCCAGATTCATCAACAATGAGAAGGACAAATAAAGACAAATAAAAGCTTGCTTTCACATAATAAGGTAATTAGGTAAACATACACAATACTTCATGAGCAGTTAACCGCTCTGAGGGCTGCATGCACAACATCTTCCGGATAAGATCTTTTGCACTCTCAGATATCAACGGCCAAGGATCTGAGTCAAAATCAATGTGTCCTTTCAGAACTGCGTCAAATATTCCCTGCTGTGTTTCTGTAGAATTCAGATAGTGAGTTTATGGAGATGCATAGAAAGTTGAGAACATTACCCTTTAAGATTAATAGAGGATATACCAGCCCAAAATGGTGGCACACCACTTAGCAGTATGTAGAGTATGACTCCTGCTGTCCACACATCAGCTTCAGGACCATAATGCTTCAAAAGCACCTCAGGAGCCACATAATATGGACTACCAACAACATCTGTGAATATTTGTCCTGCACAAGCAAACAACGAATACCAATCAACCAACATTACAATACAAGGAAATGATCGAATGACAGTCCCTACTAAATCAGAATCTCAGAAACCAATATTTACTGATCTCCCAAATGCGACAAGTTAGGGATATATATAAGCATCTCCAAGAATGCACTTTAGTAATGATTCCAGCATCAACTTAGGAACTATCTCAGTGGAATATACAGCTGTGAATATATATCTCAACAGAGAGGCATTAACCCAAGCATGCAAAAACAATTCTTGAGGAAATAAAACACAGGTTCGATAACTAAACATTGCATAGGTGAAAAGAGAAGCATCAATTAGTTAAAAAACGAAAAAAAGAAGTTGCATTCTCTAACACAACATCCCAACAAAAGCAATTAAGACCAAAAAGGTAAGCTTTCACATCATTTACCTGGCTTAAAGAAAATAGAGAGTCCAAAATCAATGGCCTTTAGAGAGAAATCATCATCCTTATTAACCAACAAGAAATTCTCAGGTTTGAGATCTCTATGCATAACACCAAGAGAATGACACGCCTCCACAACTCCAACAATAATTTTAGTCAATTCAGCTGCCTTTCTCTCACTGTAATGTCCTCGTTGTATGATCCGATCAAACAACTCACCCCCACTACATATCTCCATGACAATATGAACATATAAAGGATCCTCATAAGCCCCTTTAATCGTAACAATATTCCTATGACCTGCCAAATGATGCATTATCTGAATTTCCCTTCTAACATCGTCAATATCCTCCTTCGAAATCAACTTCCTTTTCGAGATTGATTTACAGGCATACTCAGCACCGGTAGAAATTTCTGTACATAAATAAGTAGTCCCGAACTGCCCTTGTCCTAACTTCCTTCCCAAAGTATAAAGATCGCGAATATTCTGGGTCTTATGACCCATTACGTAATAAGCCTGATTACTCCCTGAACGATTCATGCTAGCTTTTCTGGGACTAACAAGAGACAAAGAATGCTCCTTCTTGTGATTACTATTCTGTTGAGCGTTGCTAGTGGGAGAAAAATTGTCAGAAGAAGAATAAGAATTGCCGGAAGAAGGGTTGTGATTGGTGGAGCAGGAACTATCTTCAGGCTGATTGTAGCCCTGAAAAGTTTTGCCTCCAATAGATCCACGGCATGTATTGCCCATCAAACAAACACAAAAAATCACAATAACCCCTCAGCTCGGCAATGTCAGAATCAATAACACCTTCGTCATTCACAATTTTTTTTCTTCAATAAACTGACGAAAAACAACAAAAAAATTACTGGGTAATTCACAGAATTTGTAACGAAGCTGAAATGAAGAAGATAGAACGTATTGCAAAACAGATCAATATAGAACTTAGTATGATGAATATTGGATCAAATACATGAAAATAAAAACAAAAACTTACAGAGAAGAAAGATGAAATGGAGATTTAGCGAAGAAGAAGGATAGATCTGAATGAAGAAAAAGGAGGAAGAGAGCAATTTTTCCTCTAAATGAGAAGAAGGAAGAAGAAAGGAAAGAGGAGAAAGAGAATAGGAGGTTCAACTCCAACAATGGTCAGCTTCAATTAAATGGTTGTAATAATATATACTACTAGTGACTAACTAATTTAATCTCGTATTAGTTCGTCATCTTACTAAAAATATCTAACGATCTTATTTAATTACTAAATCAATATAATATTAAGTTATTAATTTTTAGGAAAATACACAAGTATCCCCTCTATTTATATTCGAAATCTTAAAAACACACTTATATCTATTATTTCTAAACTTATTTTATAAATAACTATTTTACTCCTTTTCGATTTACGTGGCATTAGTTTGAAAGGTAGTGCCACATAGGTCAAAAAGGGATAAAAAATTATTAAAAAATAAGTTTAGGGGTAATAGGACTTAGTATATCATAAGTGTGTCTCTAAAATTTCGAATATATGTTGAGGGGTATTGGGCATTATCCCATTTATTTTAATTAGAAGTAAAACACATATTATTTTTTGGTCATTTACTAAAAATATATATCTAAAACTACATGTTTAGATAATATTAGTAATTAAAAAAATTCTCATTTTATTTAGTAATAATACTCTTTAAAGCTTAAATAAACTTGGAATTTCTAATAAAAAAAATTCGAGAGTTAATTAATTATGTTTTACTTTCTCGGATTATTATTATTTATTACTAATTGATTTGTCATATTTATTAATAAAATAATTATTGATTTACGTCTTTTATTATGCTATTTTTAGTATATTTTGTGTCCTTAATTACTTGTTCATTTTTTTTAATTGTTCTTAATTACTTATTCGTTTTGCCAAATCAAGAAAGGACAATTTTTTTTACTTATTATTCAATTAATTATTTTGAAAAAGGTAAAATTTCTAAAGAAGGTATTTAATGTTAAGGATAAAACGTGTAAAAAAATATTATATTTTCTTGATATGTCAAAAGTTATAAGTAAAAATGTAATACATTTTCAAAATAAATGACAAGTAAAATTAAAAGGAATGAGTATTTATTTTAACGATATCTATTCATATGTGAGCATATTTTTCATAAATTATTTTGATGTTTATCAATATGGATCAAAAATAAATTAATAAAATTGATCATTTTATTTATAATTTCTTAAATATCGTGTAAACTAAAACATGAAGGAAATAGCAAAGAAAGTGCAAAGAAGTCTCATGTTAAGTCCGGGCTCAAGTCGAAAATATTTTATATTACGGAAAAAAAAATTAAAGATTAAGCACTACTCATCACTTCAACATAATCTTTATTATAAATGAACATATTTTCTCTCCAATGTGATTTTTCTTTTTAAAAAAACAATACTTTTATATTCATACCATATTTTATCAAGCTTTTAAAAAAATAAAAAAAATAGTGAATAATAATTTATATGTAGCTTATTAATTTAAAAGATAATTTTTATCAATGTAGAACCAAGAAAAAAAAAAGTTCTTGGTCAAACTTTTGAAAAGTATTTTTTTGGAGGAAATTACATGTTCCAACTTTTGCTGTTCTGCAAAAAGTATAGATTTTTAAAGAACAAAATTTGATAAAAATCTCAACTTTCTAAAATATTTTTTTTAAAAAAAAATAATCAAACAAACTATTAGCACTAACATTAGAAAAAAAATAATAAATTTTTATGTTTATAACATCAAATACTAAATAGAATACATAAAATCAAAGGGAGGGAACATACACACATGCTATGAATATTTGATTTAATTTAAATTAGCACTCCAGTATGTTAAAACTATGCCTCGAAATATCATAAATCCACGTGTCTTCAGTATATTCGTGTATTTTTTACGTGGCACGTCTTTTAAAAAATAATAATATTTTATCAGAAATATTTATATTAATTAAAATGTATAGTTGTAATCTTGAAAATTATTTGAGATAGAACTATTTAATTTTTGAAGATAAAACATATTAAAATATTAAGTGACAAAATAAAAGTAAATACCTATTATTAAATATTGCACAAGAAAAATGAACAAAAAGAATATATACTTTCAAAATTTTAAGTAGTTCAAATATGACATTTATTCCATTTCAAAATAAATATCATCTTAATAAAAAATAAATTTATTACAAAATTAATAAATATAATATGGTGATTTATTAAACTTTTCCTATATATTTTTTTTAAAGAAAACTATTAACAGAGTCGAAGGAACATATTGTTTTTTTGTCTGAATTTCTAAAATAACACTTTGAATATATTTTGTTTAATTAAATACCACTTATTTTAGAAAAAAAGAAGTAATTCTGAAATCAAAACAGCAAGAATCTCATTTAATGATTCTTCTTTTTTCATCCTATTTAATTTTCATGAACAGAATTATTTAATTATCTATTGTGGATAAAGGTAACAAATATTTAACTGTTACTCTCTCCGTCCCATTTTATATGTTATTGTACTTACATTAAGAAATGATGTAATTTTAAGTTTCTATCCTTGTTTAATGTTTTCTTAAGTTAACTTTATAACTAATGATGAATACATTATCAAAATTAATTAATAGAAAAAATATGATAATTTATGCATAAATTTTATAAAAAATTAAGTATTGTGATTTAGCTATTTATAAAAAGTGATGGCATATAAAATGAGACGGAATGGGGTGTAAAATTACTTAAAATAGACACAAATTTATCCAAACATATATAGCATCAACAAAAACCCCACTTATGAATTTGGATATTCATTGGATATTGCACTATATAAAGACAATTTTAATGGATGTCACCATTCACTAAACAAGATTTAACCTAAAAAGTGAGATATTGGTAGGCTCTACTTCCCCTAAGCTAATCATGACATAACCTTCACATTATATGTTTGTTGTATTACTTTCAAATATATATATATAGTAATTCACATGTTATATATGATTTAGCATGTTGTAAATATTATTATTGTGATATCCATAATTTTCTGGTATAATTTATATTGTCTAAGGTTTAGAATTGTTTCTTATAACACTCTTTTTCGACGTAATCTTATAAATAAAGATTCGGATAATTATATTGTACATAGAAGATTTGAACATATTTTGAAAGAATAAAAAAGGTTCTCTTTTTTATTATTTTTTTATATTTATATATTTTCTATTTGCTTTGATTTTACAACACGTTATCAACATGAGATGATAACATATAAGAGCACCACAGTTAACCAAACATATATATGACAAACAGTTAAAGTGACATTGCTAAAATTAGTTTAACATATAAATGTGCATCCAAACATGAAAAGGTGAGATACGATTGCATTTTTTTTTTTTAATTTTTTTTTACGCCATATCTGATGTTTACATTAGAGTTGATTACTCCAGTCGGGAGAAAGCGCTTCCGACTAAAATTCATATTCAAGACTTCTAATTAAGAAAGAAAGAATCAACGTCATCTACTACACCATATTCTTTGGTGGTGACTAATGGCCCTAATTATTCTTAAAGAAGTTCCACATGAATGAGTTATTCAATTACCTATTTTTGAAAGATCAATTAGGTGAGATACGAACACCTAGAGTATATTTTGTGTTAGCAATGTGATTTTGTCATGTTTTTATATTCAAAAAATAATAATCCAAAAATTACTAAAGAATAAGGTTGTGGACCTGTGATTGGCCACAGGGGAGAAAGCTATAAGATTTGTGGGGCCCGGCGGGGTTGGTGGATTTTCAAATATAAGAAAATTGGATCGGGCCATCGATGTGGATAAAATAATTGAATCACACTAATTGATTGGTCAATGGAACAAAGAATGACAATAAATATACGATTATTTTATTCCACATTTAGTTATGAGTATAAGTTAAATTCAAAAAATAATATTGTACATAAAAGGTGGGATAATACATCTCCCAAGTCATTAGATATCATTGTCTATCCCATCTAGGTAACCAAAACAAATTCCTCAAGGTACAAGACAATACAATAAGGAATGCATCCCCCCAAAATTATTTTTATAAATAATTTTACCAGATTTGGTATACAATATAATATTTCGAAAATGGGCAAACAGTAAATGACTAAATTCTCCCAAAATTTATATTCTCACCCTGACTAGTCTACAGTGACAAAATACAAGACTTTTAATTAAGCCATGCATTCAAGTACAGCTTAATGAAATTATCAAAAGAAGAAATTTGAATGAATAATCATACAAATTAGAAAGAACGTAACGAATGCTGATAGAAGGTTGAGTACCATTTGGTTCACGATAAAATCATGAGGTCTCCTCCTCTCGACTTCGTTTTGCAGAAATATGACCATTTTCTTTTGATGTTTTATCCAGCACTGTAGTACTATCCTTATCCTTCATTTTGAAAGTCCAACCTAGAAAATCAGACTCCGGAAACAACATAGTTGGAGTTGCTGTGTAGAACGCAAGAGGGACCTGTTTAACTCGCCTCCTAATCTGCAACGAGGTATTATAGTTAGAATGCAATTACATGGAACACTAACAGATATAGTGAATGAGGCAGATGACCAGCATATGATAAAGGAGCATCTAAAAATGCTTAAACCAGCAAAAGATATGCCAAAAACCTAAAATACTATGACAACCCATAAAGATAAATGGAAAACAAACTCAGGCCATTTAACTAAATGAAACAATTCATCGGTTACAGAAGCATACACATTAATGAAGTATGTAAGCCAATTGGAGCAAACTTCTCTAAGAAAAAGAATTGTCAACCAAGAAGTGAATGATTATATAACCAAAACAAATATAGTTGTGTAGTGAACATTTACCTCATCACCAAAAATTGTTGCATATGAACCAGAACTGAAATCTTTGACAGATACTTCAGTAGTTTTAGCTCTGACTGTCAAATCATTCTCAAGGGACAAAACAAATCTAACACGCAAAGAAAAAAGTAAAGAGACTTAAATCAAAGGTTCAATTAAACTAACCGTTAATGCACGTTGACACAGGAAAAGCTATAATCATATGATACACTTACCTTGAAACAGGCGGGCAGTAGTGATGGCGGAGTGTGTCAACTTCCCACAGAGAGCTCCCTGTAGAATGGTAGAAATTTAACACATCATAAAAGTCAAGAATAGTGTTACAAACAAATAAAAGGAAAAACTTTACATTTAGGAGCGTGATCACTTCTATACCTTACAAATACCCCCAACACCCAAACATTTCTAATGACTAAAGCAAAAACACTGAGAATGTTGGTCCAGAAAACTTAACATCCACTTAAAAGATACACTTAATCAAGTTACGTTAACAAAACAAAAGGTGAAATGCCAAAGAAGAAATTACGCTTGTTCTCAACACCAATGCAAAAATCCTGTAGCTAAGAAAGGTCATGTAATTCCTTGGCCATCCCTTTCCACCAAAAGAAGAAAAGTTTTCTCCACAAAAAAAAAAGTAATAATACTAATAACCAAAAAACAAAGACAAGTACCAAATCAAGTTGATTGGGGACTTTAAAAAGCCTTTTAATTTATTAGAAAGAAAAAAGAGGAGATGGCAAAACGCTTGACACTACATTGGTTGAACAACTGAAGCTTAGAGTAATAAGGTCATGGGAATGCCTTTTCGACTCAATTTAAAAAGAAACAAGAAATGGTATAGGAGACTGTGGTAGCTGAACAATTAACTTTATTAAATAAATTGTATTTTTTTTGTGAAATTGTTGAATGATAGAAATTTAAATTATGACAAAATGAAACAAGAAAATTACTCATTGCGTTAGCCTTCAAAGGATCAGTCTGCTTGTCATCAAAAGGATCAATGCTAGGCTTGACGCTTGACATTTCTCTGCTGGGACTGGAGGCTTCAGTGCTATCATCAGCAGCACCACTCTCTGCTCCTATCATGTCTTTAGTAGTCTCATTACCATCCTCCTACAAAGAGTTTTCATCTCACATATGAGTTTTACAACTGTCACAGTGATGAGGCAGCAGGCAAAAAACTTTACTATTGACATTTTCCGAGCAGAAATATTTTGCACTTGTGTGTCATCCATTCATTAAAAAATAATAACTATTCCCCAATCCCAAACTAGTTGGGGTCAACTATATGAGCGTTGTACATCCACTCTAGTCAACAAATTTATCTTCTACATAAACTAGGGGTTCTCTGTCTCACTTTATCCCTTCACTGTCCCACATAAGATACGACATCTCAAACAATGACAAGCAGAAAAGTAGGGCAAGACTCCATAGTCTTACCTGGTGCACCAAGCAATTTATTGAAGGATGTCTCCGTAAGAGATTATGAATTAGAGCAATAATGACTAATGCTCCTGAAGGAGGGACAGCGAGCGATAGCCGACTGAGTTTTTTACAAAATGCAGCCGCCAAATATGCAGGAAGAAGTGGTGATTTCAGGCACGAATCAAGAAGCTGCAAGTGACATTCTGTAGTTAGTGTCCATAAAATAATAACTAGATCTGACATATTGCGACATATTGAAAAAGGTATTTCCATCAAAGACAATAAAACAAATTAATTGACAAGTAAACCATGCTGTACTGGCATCTTCTTTTATTGCGCTCAGAAATCAACTGATTTTTCAATGAAGTGATACACAAAATATCACATAATTCAGATATCCCCTTTTCTGCTTGATCAGATCATTTCTGAATGCTCTCCAGAGAATCAGTGATGGAACTACGATGAACTTTATGAACCTAAAATCCAATTCCTAAACTACAGATATGACGGTAATCTTAAAACCATATACAGAAAATGTAGCATATGCAGAACATTTCCAAGTGTACAGTAATTCATACTTTCCTTTGAAGCATGCAAAAAAGATGCACATATTTTCGGCCGAAGTACTTGCCCTCAGGTGGAAATCTATGTTACATATGGGATTTGGTATAGTAGCTTAAGTCGAGAACTCCAAACCAAAACCTTTTAAGCACAAACTACAATCTCTCAAAACAGAACTGATAGTCCACATAGCAAACCAATACAAAGAGGGGAACATAAAAGTTTTTGCTATTACCTGGAAGAACTTTGCCCTATGTTTTGCCATAAAAATAGAAGGTTCCAATAGAGCATAGAGCTTTTCATAGAAGTTGGGGTATTCAAGACTATGTTGTGTCATGAGAACAAACAAGCTGCTAAGAGCCATCACACTGACCACCCCACCAATATCATATGACCGCGTTAAGAAATCACTACATATATAAAAGTACTGCAGTTAGTCAACAAAACTTATGAAGTATGAAAGAAAAGACTCAATGAGACAAACAAGAAGAAAGTACAATGTGTTACCACAACATAAGAGGATTAGACAGATAGGGAATAACAACTTGATGAAGGTTAACCAGAACCTGAGATCAGAAAGCAAAAGAGAAAATGTTAAAAATCATCAGAATAATCATGTTTCAGGAGTAAGAAAGCAGAACAGAATCACAAACAAAGCTGGCTGTGGAATAATACCACTTCAACCAAATTGTTAAGAGGGTAAAACAACAACAAGAACATACCCAGTGTAGTCCTACACAATGGGGTCTAGGGAGGGTAGTCTATACACAAACCTTACCTCTGCCTCGGAGGTGATGTAGAGAGGTTGTTTCCAATAGATCCCCGGCTCAAGACGAAGACAAACTTAGAAAAGACATAATGGAAGTACAATAGACTATATCTTAACAAATACAACATACAGTAACATACCAGTACTATTACAATGTAATACTACAAACAAACTACATGAAATAATAGATAATTCACAAAAATCAAGGAACAAGAAACTACAAGAGTAATCATACGACCACTAGTAAGGACACAAGAAAAAGCATTCCCACCAACTAGTAGGGACGCACTCCTACACATTAACCTTCTCCGCTAATTCGCATCCTCCACACCTTCGTATGTAAGGTCATGTCCACGGTAAGCTGCAATTGTGTCATGTTCTGTCTAATTACCTCTCCCTAATATTACTTTGGTCTACCTCTGCCTCTCATGAATCCATCCACAACCAATCACTAACACCTCCGCATTGGGGCGTCCGTGCATCTCCTCCTCATCACATAGCCAACCATCTCAACCTCGCTTCTCGCATCTTGTCCTCCATTTAAGTCACCCCCACCTAGTCTCAAATATCCTCATTTTTAATTCTCTTCTGACATACCAACAAATCCATCATAATATCCTCATCTCACCACTTTCATCTTGTGAATGTGAGTTTTTGACTGGTCAACACTCCGCGCCATATAACATAGTTTGTCTAACTACCGCTCCGTAGAACTTGCCTTTATTCTAGGTGGCACCTCTTATCACACAAGACTCTGAAACCAGCCTTCATTTCATCCACACACTGTACAAATACGATGAGTACATCCTCGCCAATCTCTCCATTTCCTTGGATAATCCACCGAAGTTACTTGAAACTACCTCTCTTCTGGATGATCTGTCATTAGAAAAATTAATGTGACATAGATTTTACTTTTCCACCCCAGAATTACTCCGCATCGGCTTTCAAAGTCTAGTTGAGGTTGGTCAAAGCTATAGTAAGGATAAAATTTCACAATTTCATGATAAAGATAAATTCATGAAAATGCTAAATCATATATAAAGGGACAATTAACAATAGGACGCGTTTCTATTTCTTCACATAAACATGCTATGCACTACAAAACTTTAAAGGTCTAAAAAGAATCAAGGTGTAATTTTACAGCATCACTTACACAACTTGGATCAAGAGATACTGGATAAGAAAAGAGGAGAGGAGCAGAGATCATGGAAGTACAAATGTTCCCGGAAAATGGAAATAAAAAGATAATACAAGTACCAAAACCCTGTTCCAATGCATGAAATAGATAACCAGACTCAATGGAACTGTTATTCACCTCTTTGTAAACATCAACTGGAAGTGTTAGTCTAAGGAATGATATCCAGGCTTTTGTAAATTTCAGTTTCATCTTTTTTGCAATGTTGGCTGGAGATAAAACCTGAAGATCACAAAGCATTTAAGATATTAGCTTGCATGAAAATCCAAAGAGAATCAATAGATGTCCATAAAGGAACAGTCCAACAATGTGAGGTACACAGAGGAAAAGGTCCTTTTTTTTTCTTAATTTCTTTTCTTTTTAAATCACAAGGTCTTTTCACTAAATACCTTGATATTAGTTGATTCACCCTTGCGCTGCTTTCCAGTGTGTCCTTTGTCATTTTCTTTTTCAGTAAATATACCTAAATCCACATAAATAGATCAAATCACTAGGAAATAAGACAAAAAGATAAGGTAGACTATGTCATATTTCAAGCATTGGCAAGAAGAATGATATGGGCAGCTTGCTTTAGGCCTAAAATAGTAAACTAAAAACTAGAAACTGCTAAAACTTGAATTGTACAATCCTGCCAAATGAATGTTTCAAAAATCAAAACCAAATAGAGTGATATATGCATCATATACACATTGCACCTGTGTGATTGGTGTTTTACTTCCCTTGCTTTGCAAGTATCTAGCTACCACTCTCAGGGAACGCAACAAACAAGAAAGTAGAGTCAAATCCAATTCATTGTCACCCCTAGTTAAAAAAAGAAAATCCAATCCGTTGTAGCTTGATCCATGGCCATCAAAAGTTAAAGTTTTATTATAACTAGATGCACAGTTTGGAACTCAACTAATAATGAACCTGCCCTACCTTTCTCAATCAAATTGCAGGCTCTTGGAGTGTTTGAATCTGCAACTAGAGGTATTTGAGGTGACAAAAGTTTTACTAGAGGTAGCAACTAGGCAACCTGGTATTCGTTGGGACTTTTAGAGAAGCCAAATGCAAGTGAATTCAATAAAAAGTGGGAATGATGTTATTTTAAGAAATCATAATGTTTTTAAAGCGATCATGTTCTTTTTTCTTTTAAATGTTATTTAAAGAGCTCTCACCATCATTCTAATTACGGAACAATCTGAAGCAAAATGTTGGCCTCCTCCATGGGTAATCCAAGTATGGACAGAGGGGTCAAAGAAGTACACACATCAAACAGATAGCTGCAATCCCAGCGAAAAACAATTGCTTCTTCAATTCTAAATTTATGAAATGAAGAAAAGAGAGAGAAGGAGAGGGGGGGGGGGG
>NC_028646.1:74618769-74645425 GCF_001406875.1 Solanum pennellii | reverse complement strand
TTCATGTACAAATCCTGTCTTCTTATTCTCTGGTTTTTAATGACTTTTGAGCTTCATTTGATATGCTACTTAGTCCTTTTAGTTATTCATGATGACATTTCCGTTTGTATAGGGTGTCTTTGTTATGCCAAGTGCAAGATCCATTTACTACATCTTTATACGATCTGGTCAGATATATACAGATGTGTGCTTTACATGCTACATGTCATATAAAAATCAATTGTGCCTAGTCTCCTCCACGAAAGGTATCAAAAAATGGCTTAGTTGAGAGTTCCTTCAAAAAGCATTTGGATGTTACAGAAGAACAAATTATTGGGGCTTGATTCTAGAATTTAAAGTTCTAATGTTCCGTGATTTTTGTTTTTGCACTTTGTACTTCCAATTATTTTGCACTTTTATCTTGACCATGGACAAACCCTCAAATCTTAATAGCTTTCATATTTTGAAGTTAATATTTCGATGCCTAGTCATTGGGTACTTGAGATTTGTCGTTCCATGTAGAGCTTGAGCTACTTCATGTTTTGTGTTTTTGAATCTTAGCGCGTCCAACTCAAGACATGACATAATTGGTCAACTCTCAAAAACAAAAGTTAACATCAGGGCAATTGTGTAGGTCCTTTTACTTTTTGAATACATCTTGTACATGTGTTTTCATCATGAATAAATTTAGATACCTTATCCCAAAGAAACAATGTAGGGTATTTATAATCTAAAAAGATCAAATCACTCATCAAACTATGAGCATTGCATTTCAGTAGCTACACTAGAAATGCAATCATACAAAGATGCCTCCATCGTCAATCCAAAAATTAGCTGGGGGCTAAAATGCATGTACTCAAAATGCAATCATAATTAGACTGTTTCTACCCTGATCATCAACCCATCGCAATCCTTCCTCCTTTATACGGTTCTTCAAACGGACTTACTTTGCCAACTTTACAAAAGGCATAAAAATTGCAAATACCCAAAATATAAGGCCATGAAGTGTAATCTTTATATCAGGACCATAAAATGTGATCATTTCAATTGCAATACATCATTAAAAACTTAAAAAGCTATTTGTTCATAAGAAGAGATTACACAACAGTAAATAGCAAAATTATATACTACTCCCTACGTCCCATTTTATGTGGCACCTTTTCCTTTTTAGTCCATCGTCATCCCAAAAAGAATGTCACTTTACTACAATTAGAAACAATTTATAACTTTAATGAAATGATTTACAACCACACAAATATCTAAGGATTGTTTTAGACCATAAGATCCAAAACTCTTTCTTTTTTTTTCACTAAACCCCGTGCCAAGTCAAACGGTGTCACATAAAATGGGACGGAAGGCATATGATGGATCGTGAAATCCGTTAGGAAAAACATTCTTTCATATCTTAAGAGAAGAAGATGTAATATATAGGTAAATGGAATAACATGGGCAGTGAAGTTCTTATAACCAACCCCGACTTACTTGGAACTTAGGCTTATCTGTTATAATACTTGTTTTATATGTCAAACAGAAATGAAGCACTATGTTAGGATTCAACAATTGGTCAAGTGAAATTACCTGCAGGATTCCACATATCATATTCTGCCTTGTCATCTGAACCTTCCAGGGGAGGGATACGAGATAGTAGATGAGATAACTTGTGAACTGATAGGTCCAAGCTTTAAATCATGAAAAACAAAGTCACAAAAGGAAAATCTTGAGCGCAATGTTTTGACATTGATAAACTAAAACCTCTGGGTAATCACTAGAGGTGAGAACTGCTTCTATGAGTTGAAAATAGACGTGGCACGCAGAACCAAAACAAAAAACTGTCATTTGTCAAATTGGATATCAAAGTATTTAATATACAGTAGAAACATTTTATGAGGAAGATAAAAAGACAAGACATCTAATGCATATTAAATACTTAGATAACTATCATGGATCTAAAAAGGTGATAAAGTTTGGTATACGAATGGCATGCCGGAACTAATCAAGAGTATATTTACAGGATTACTTTGAGCCAATCCCCAAATATAAGGGATCATTTTTATCAGCAATTTCAGCTTTACCTTTTGTATTATCATTAAAAAAATTATAATATTATTATTATCTATAAGAAAGTATATTGGATCAGAAGACAAGTTTTTACTCTGACTGCAAGATTCTTTAAGACCAAGTTGCTTCCAAGTTGAAATTTTGTATTGTCCATTAAGTAATTTCTCACTGAAGGAAACAAGCATAAGTCAGATATTTAAGCCAACCTTGATTGTGGCTGATTCACACCGGTGGTGTCTAGTCGCTCCCTTCTATCGTCTGATTGTAGAAACAGCAAAAAATGGATGAATACAGGCACAAGATAAATAAAAGAGGCAAAGACAGGATATCAATATATAGCAAATAAGGTCGTGATACCTGAGATATCATTGGCTCCTATGCTTCGGGAAAGCTTTTCAAGGCTGATATAAGTAAAGTATCTGATGAAAGAAACCAACTGATCAGAAAAACATGTAAAAATGTATATGTGCTAACCCTGATGTAAGCTAATTAAACATGAATGCAACCAATATGATTAACGGAACAAACAGACAGGACTGTATCAAGTTTAATGAAATGTCTCCTACTTTGACTCTACCCGTACCCCCAACCTCATACAAGAAAACACAATCATTTGAGAACATAGTCTCCATACCTGATATCAATGTACTTAAAATACTTTGATGCGAGCAACTCCAGCAAAATATCATCAACTTCAAGGGAGGAATGAACCTAAAACATAGAAAGTATACTCAAATCAAATTCCTTGCATAAACTACAAAAGCAATAAATAAAAGAGGTGACTTACAATGTTATGGAGAAGCCTGTAGTAAATAGCAGAGTGAAACTTCCCACCGTTTCCAACTTTCACAAACTCCATCAACGTATCCAACACAACTTCCTAATCATCCAAAACCGAAATTAACACACATACATCATACCCATAAATGAAAAAAAAAGTCGAACTGGCACTCACTCTAAGTGCGTCATCAGATTGCGAACAGATAACAATATCCAGAAGTGATTGAACGAAGTCGTCAAACTTGGAACGAACCCATGTTCGATAAATAAACTCAGGATCAGCTTGAGAGTCAGAAGTGAAGGAAGAGGATACGGTAGAAGAAGGGAGTTGAGGAAGTAAAGGAATGAAGAAGGATTGAAGAGAAAGGAGAGATTCAAGTGCATATTTAGGACGAGTAGAAGGGGTGATGAATGAGAGGAGAAGAGGAAGGTTATTGACATGAGCTCTTGAAGAAAGAAGCTGGTGACCTAGGGTTTTGAGGTCCGATAATGAGTATTTGTCATTCTTGTTCTTCTTCTGCTTCTTTAATGGCATTGAAGAAGCCATTGTTAACTTCTGCTGCTGCTGCTTTGAATTGTGGGAGAAAACAGAAGAGAAAAAAAAAAGGAGCAGAAGAAACGTTTAATATTTAGGGTTTAAGAACATTTTTAAATTACAATTACAGCCTTTCTCTAATTTTAATATTAAAATCAAAGTGAGGGTAGTTTTGTCTTTTGGTATCGATTATTCATTCCAATTACCCCCACATAGTGTTAAAACCAATCCAATACATGCATACCATGTGTTTAAATTTAGGGAAAATTGTATACAATCGCAAATTAATAAATCAAATTAATTGCTATAACCACCCTTTCATTTAATTGTGTTCCATAACAAACTGTTTGTCAGTCACCTCTCTCCCTCAAACTCTCGCTTGCCACTCTCCTCTCTCGCTCGCTTCCTCTCACTTTTATATAAACACAAGTTTATAAAATATGTTTATATTTGTATAAAAGCGAGAATAAATTGTATAAATACATATATTTTTGTTCCCCTCTCGCCACTCTTCCTAATCTCGCTTGCCACCCTCGTCTCTCTCTCTTATACAAACAAATACATTTCGTTTTTGTTTGTATAAGCGAGAGAAAATTGATATACACATGCAAATACATATATTTTCGTCCTATACACTTATAATTATACAATAAAAATACTCCCCTGCCAAGTTTCTTTTGTGGAAAAATTACATGAATTAATACATTTTTAAAAGTGATTACTGATTTTAGCGATGCATTTTGCTTATTACCATTTATATATTGTGATAAATCTATAATATGTATTAAAAGTGAATTATGTATGCAATATATTTGAATTATAATTGTTTTTTAAATATATTATGTTTATTTGGTAAAAAATTGTCACATTGTATTATAAGTGTATTAAAATGTGTGACAAATGTATTATCCATCATTAAAACTTGTATTATATTTGAATAATAAATTTATTTTTGTAATATATATTAAACTTGTATCATAAATGAATTAAAAGTGGTCAAGTGAAAAAAAAACGTTATTGCTATAAATGGTAAATATTTTTTATTATAGTATATTTATGTAAGCTTCCATTCTTTTACCTTTCTCTCTTTCTCGTTTTATACAAATACAAATTATATATAATTTATTTCTTTCTCGTTTTATACAATTCGATTCAATTGTATATTCTCTGTCCAAGTCTCTTTTTGTCTTTCTCTTTTTCTCATTTTATACGAATTCAAATTGTATATAATCGTTCTATACATTTATAATTATACAATTCGTTTTATACACTCCGTTTTAGACAATTTCTGCCCAAGTCTCTTTCTCTTTCTCGTTTTATACAATTCGCTTCAATTGTATATGTATAGCGAAGTTTGATATGGAGTGCAATTATGCAAACTTTGCTATAGCATACAAATATAAATTTTATATTTGCTAATATGTGAAAGTTGCCCTTAAATTTATAGTTCATTTTATTTAATTTTAATTAACTAACATGTGTTACTTCATTAAATCACATTATAATGAAAATTGAATTAGTTTGGTGTAAGCATCGTGTGCGGATGAATTTTTCCTTCCAATTTCTATCAGCATTCCTTTTCTACTCTCTACTTCAAAATTCAGCACAAGAATTGAGTTGAAAACTTATTATGTCCAGATCTTTGGCAGAATAGATCTTTATATCAAATACTCATCTGTAAATTATAATTTTTTCGGTGTCATTTTCTAATTAGCTTCCCCTTGAGTTTTCTCTAGATTACTTGTTCTTGATATACTATGTACCATAACCAATGTTCACACACTATTAATTTTTGAAAAGGATATCTCAATCTGTTTACGAGATAAATCAACGTTTGATTTAGAAAAAAAATAAAATGACTAAACAATATAATCACATTAAAATAACAATGATAAGAGAATAAAGAGAGCAAAAAAAATTACTTTTTAATCAACTTTTTTTTTTCTTCTATATAGAAGTGTGAGTAGAACTGAGAGGTATCGACATGGTTGTTTATTGTCTTTTAATTTTGTTCAAGGATATTTTGGTCTTTCACATTAAATAATGAAACGTGTTCCTTTTTGCTTATGCCACCGCAACAGTCTTGCAGGAACCTCTCTCTGTGTCTCTCCAACTTTTTTCCTATTTTCTAACGACTTCCACAGTACTCACGTGTTCTTTTTCCGTTCATCTTATGTTTTTTTCTTCTCTTTTCAAGTTCTCTTCAAATTTTTCAATTTCTCTGCACAAAAGTTTGCTTAATTAACTGTTTACTTGATAGAGTTATGTTTTTCGAGTAGATTTCTATCTCTTAATCTGTATGAGGGCTTCAACGAAGGAGACATGTTTAAGGCGAAACTTGGAGCTCTTCACCACACAATGGTGGTCTTTTTTGTTTTTTTTGGCAATTTTAAATATTTTTTTGTCGCCAAAATGACGAATATTTGCTCTGTTCCACAAAGTGACAACCAAGATGCTTAACCGCATACAAATTTTGTTTTATTTTTCTATTGTTTCTAATTTTATTCTCGCTGTTTACGATTTTTTTGTTGATGGATCATTGTCTTCAACCTGAGAGATAAAAATTTGATTTTATCTTCCACTTAACTTGACTTGCAGGGACGAATTACAGGAAGCTCAATTTTTCAAGGATACAAATGCTCATCCTATGGTGAAGTTTCAATTTTGGGCAAGGTAATATTTTACGATTCTTCTTATTCTCATAGGTTTTCTGATATAGTTCATATTTGCCGTTTAGCTTCTCTCGCGCTTTGGCTTTTACTTAAGTATTTGTCAGTAGAGAAACCTCCAAAACCAGCTAACCTTCCTTGGGATGAATCACAAAATATTGGGCAAGGTTATGATCATGTCGTACTGATACTTAAATATTTGATAATTTTACTCACACTTGTATATAGTAGAATGTAGGATTAATATAAACAGTGGTTGTTAATTCTCAAAAAGAGATATGTGATTGCACATGTAAAGCAACATGCTCCAAGATTTCGAGGATATTGGCTCCCTCTTCCTCTTCACTAGGCAGTTTGAGTGCCTTTATATTATATTTTCAAGTAAATTGGAATGATTTAGGTTGAAGAGAATCTTCTTTGCAGCTAATTGTTAGTGGTATTTAAGAAATTACAATTTCAGATGTTTTCCTTATGTATGTCGTTATTCCACTTCAATAAGTCATGGGCATGGTGACTATCCAAAATTGTAGTGGCCATTAAATTTTTTTTATTTGTTGATCTATATGTTGATTGCCAATCGAACTTTTGTATTTTCTTTGTTAGTCCCAAACTGCTCATAAACATGGTTTAGTCTATTGGGTAACATTTTACCTCTATTTTCCCATCATGTAACTGCCACGAGCAACGGAGCATTACTCCGACTTCAACTCTTTGAAAACATGACTTCAGTGAAGAGTGATGGAAATCGAAAGAGGAACTTGAAGTCTAAAAACTTCCCTCCAGACTGCCTCATCTACCAAACAAGTAGGACGTAGATATATATGAGTTCAGTTGATCAAGATTATGAGTCTACTTAAAGGATAAGCTTGAAAGCAAGAAGGAAGTAATTAATTTGACACTTGCAAGTTAAATGCAGCCAATGCTACCAGATATTTAAAGTTAGATCAACGACTTCTTTTTAGATTCTGAGATGAGTATTTAGAAAAACAATGAAGTTGTTGTTCTACCAACTTTAATATATTTTCAAGTGTGTGCCTACTATCACTACATTAGCTACTGATCTTTATCGCTCTATCCTACTGTGATTATTGTTAGTGTTCAATTTCCTCGACTTTTGTTTATCTCTGTTCTTTGGCTTTCGTGATTGTTAGCTTCTTCGCTTTATAGGATCTCATAGATAATCGTTTTAGGCTTTTGACATTCTTATTTTGATCGATGTTGCTGCACCATTTCTATGCTTGGTTTCAAGTATATATTTCGCTTTCAGTTATTAGGCTTTTCATGGTTCAATGCAGTTAAAAAAACACTATAGGTAATTTCTTTTTAAAGGTTAGTGGATAGAGTTAACAAATATTTGTGTGGATATTTATTGTGGAGGTTAGTGTTCGTCTATCAATTGGCACTATTACTTAAATTATCAACAAAATGGGGATTCAATGAGTTTAGTAAATTGATTTCATTTACATGAGTATTATCTAACATTTATCTTCTATTTTATATTTTTTTAAAAATCTTCACCTTTTTTGAGTTATATTTCCTTTTGTGTTAGTTATGTTGAATATGGATTTTATCAACATGGTGTTAGAACTATACCAACATATCCATATTGTGTGATTTTCAATATTTGCCTCCTTGCTATGTTGGTCTATTAGATTTTCAGAGTGAAATGTCGGCTACGGATAAATAAGAATAAGTTGTGGTAGAAATGTCCTAGTATTAGGCTTAAATGTAAGGTTACATGTGTTTGTATTCCATTCTCTTTGATTTTTGTCACCTTAAATGTATTACATGTGTTTGTATTCCATTCTCTTTTATTTTTGTCACCTAAACACTATTTAAAGCATTAAAACTGTGAGTATTAAATAAACCCATTTAGTATAATAAAGGGGATGTGGAAAATTTTTAATTAATTTTTGACGAAAAAAATTGAACAATTGACTGTTGTCATTATAGTATCATCTACTTACAAATTACAACAAATACATTATCAGATCGTTAATCTATTCCAGTTTAATAATTGTCAATTATATATGTTGTATAATTAAGTAGCCATAAAAAATAAACATGTTTTTCATTTTTAAAAAAAACTTTTAAATCTTGTCTACTAATAAACAAGTATTATTCTAAACGAAATCGACCAATTTCTAATTATCTGGAAACACATAATAACATATTGTTTCGAAATCAACTAATTTCCAAGTATTAAATTATTTGAAAAATAATAATAAACATGTTTTCGTATAAGGATTTAAACCAGTTTTTTTCTTTCTCCAAAATAAGTAGAAACAAAATTCATGTGAAAAAAATTATTAGGAAGATGATCAAATAACAAACCTGATTATCTCAAATATTAACAACAGAAGCTACGTGAATTTTACGGAACATTATTATTATGATGATGATAGTTTTAAAAGAAAAATATGTCTTTTAATTTTATATAATAGTATCATATAGATTGTTGTTAATTATGGATAATCAATCAATTTCAAAAGTTAAATTCGTAATTGATGGAACTTCCAAACTTGTGTATAGTATGTTTCCTTGTTATTCATAGATCAATATTTTAGATTATCTTCTTTTTATATAAAAGAATATTTGAACAAAAAAATCTGGTAAATAATTTTACCAGAAATTGGAACCAAATAAAAGTTAGAATTGCACAGTTTCTTGAAAACTTGCTTCAGATATGAAATTTATTATTATTAAAATAATTCAATTCAAAGTCGAATTTATCGTTTCAAACTTGTGAATTTTTAGTAATATACATAATCGGACAAAATATACTTAAACTAAGCTCTTTATGGATCATTTTCGTGTCGTGGAATCACCACCTGTTTAGCTATGAGTTCTCATCAAAACAAACTTATAAATTTTAATATGATTTTCAATATATTATCTGACATTTATATTCTATGTTATATTAAAAAACATCTCCGTCTTTTAAGTTATATTTCTTTTTATGTTAGTTATGTTGAATATCGATTTTATCAACATGGTGTTAGAACTATACCAACATACCCATATTGTGTGATTTTTAATATTTGTTTCCTTGTTATATTGGCGTATTATATTTTTAGAGTGAAATGTCGTCTACAAATGATAGATAATAATATGTTAGTGACAGAAATGTCCTAGTATTAGGCTTAAGGTAAGGTTACATGTGTTTGTATTCAATTCTCTTGATTTTTGTCACCTAAAGACTATTTAAAGCATTAAAACAATGAGTACTAAATAAACCCATCTAGTATAATAAAGAGCATGTGGAAAATGTTTTAAGAAACAATTATGTCTTTAATCATACTAATATATGTATTAAAACTTATTGCAATATGTATATTATGGTATAAGTACATATTAGTGGCGTAGTCAGAAATTTCACGAAGAATGTCCATAAATTATACACGAATATATTTTTCTTTTGGTTGAATGAGTGCACTAGAAATTTTAAAAATTAAACTACGTAAGATACAAGAATTTTTTTGAAAAGAAATATATAATATACATGAAAATTTTGAAAAAAAAAAGAGGAAAAGATGAAAAAAATTTAATTACATAATATATATGAAATTTTTGGGAAAAAAATACATAATATACATGAAAATTTTGAATTAGAAATTTTAAAAATCGAAAAAGGGCCTAAAACATTCTTGAAGTATTGAAAATGGTACAAAATTACCCTTCATCCACCTATTAGCTCCAAAGTGTCATTTTCATCAGCCTTTGGGTTCAAAATTAAAATTAAACTCTTTAAATATTTTTAAAAAGACGTTCAACTATTGGTTATAATTTAATTTATTAATATAATTTATAAACCAACCCACTACCCATTCATTACTAACTAAATCTAACCCAATTAATAATCCAATTATAATATCAAAATCGTATAAACACTACTAAAACACGATGAAATTATAGATTCCTGAAAATGAATTTCAAAATTATTCGAGTCCGAATCGAAGCCCCAACTAAATTTAGGTTGAGCTGCTTATTTAGGAGGATATTTTCAATAGGATTCTCTTTCAAGATTAAATTAGAAATTTATGATTAAAGATAAAAAAAATAATACATCCTGAATTAATTCATGCACTTTTTTTAAATATAATTTTATAAATATTTATGATTTGTTTTAAAACCTTTAATATATTATTTTGAATAAAAGGTACCTATGAAGTAACATCACATAATTGAGACGTAAAAATAATTAAGATGAACATAGTCAGACTTTTAAGTTTATCGGTAATTTTTATTTAGACACTTGAATGTATGATAATTTACTTCTATAGATATTTTCACCTAAAATTTTTAAAAACACTCGATTGACAGTAGCTTTTCTATTGTTGCATTAATAATATGACGAGTTTATTAATTTAGAGGGATTTAATTAGTAACGGTGGGTAATGGATTGATTTATAAATTATACTAATAAGTTAAATTATAACAAGTAGTTGAGCGCCACGTATTTAAAAAAATATTTAAATAGTTTAAATATAAAACCGTTAAATAAGTGGTCAATTTTGGACCAAAAGGTGAATGACAAGGGTATTTTGGACCCAATAGGTGGGTGAGGAGGGTATTTTGGAGCCAATAGATGGATGGAGGGTAATTTTATACCATTTCCAATACTTTGAGAGTATTTTAGGCCCTTTTCCGTTTAAAAATTAAACAACGTAATATACAAGAATTATTTTTTGAAAAAAAATATGTTAATAAATTAAAATTTTTGAAAAAAGAGGAAAAAGATGAAAGGTGCGCTATAAATTTTAAAAATTTAACTACGTAATATACATGAATGTTTTTGAAAAAAAACGCAATATACATTTGAAAAAAAAAGGCTTAAAAGTTGTTATTAGTGAGATTTGAACTCACAAACTCATAAAAGATTGTCTCTTTCAAGACACCTTAAACCACTAGGCTACAACGCATTGTTATGTTAAGGATATCCAAAATACATTATTTAACCATTTTATATAAAATTTTACTTGTATATACGATATAATTTCCAGACACCCTAACACTATGTTTGGATCATTGTTATCCATTGTGTTGTATTGTATCGTTACTATACCTACAATGTTTGTTTTGATTGTTACTTAAAATGTATTGTATTGTATTGTTAATTTCGTTGTTACATAACAATGAAAACCCCTATTTTATGGAACAATCAATTTGGTGTGTCCCATTGTTACTTAATTTCTTTTTCCAATTATATATTCACATAATATTTCAAAATATTATTTTACCCTTTATCTTAATTATTTAAATCTAGTCAAACCTCCTACCCTAGAATAATTAAGGATATTTTAGTAAATTTATAAATTACAATACAATACGATACGATCAAACCAAACAATTAAAATGCTATTAAACAACAACAAACAATACAGTCGAGCCAAACATTGTATCTACTGTACAATAGAGTACAATATAATACAATACATTATGAAATACTGTAGCAATGATACAAACAAAGTGTAAAAGGTATGTAGCTACGCCCCTGGTACATATCTCAATATACAATAGAGTATATTAATAATATAAATATCAATTATACATAAATTGAAAAAAAAATATTACTCTCTCCGTTTCACAAAGAATGACCTGGTTTGACTTGGCACAAAGTTTAAGAGTATAAAGAAGATTTTTGAATCTTGTGGTCCTAAATTAAAGTTAGGTCATATTTACAAAATTACTTTGATCTTGTGGCCTTAAACATGACACATGGAAAGCTGAAATTAAAATGTTCCCAAAAAGAGAAAGAGGCCTTTCTTTTTTAAACAAACTAAAAAGGAAGGAGGTCATTCTTTTTGAAACGGAGGGAGTACTTACTAGATACACTAGTAAATAGTACCCCTTTATTTTAAAAAGTATAATCTATTTTATTTTTAGTTTGTTTGAAAAATGATGACCCTTATTCTTTTTGGAAATATTTTAGTTTCAATTTTTCACAAGAATAATTTCTTTTTCTTTTTAGTCTATTTTAAAAAAAATTACGTGGATAAGCAAACTTATACTATTTAATTACTTATCATAGTTATAATTTGCTATAATTACCACTCACGACTAACATTAAACATTACTGACTTCGAGTTTGTATAAGGAAAAATTACATAAATTAGTACATTTTAATAAATAATTACTGATTTTAGAAGTACTTTTTATTTATTACCATTTATAACAATATTATATTAAATCTGTAATATGAATTAAAAGTAAATTATAAATGCAATATATATGAATTATAAATTTTTTGAAATATATTATTTTGTTTAATAAAAATTTGGCACATTGTATTTTAAGTGTATTAAAATGTGTGATAAATGTATTATCCATTATTAAAACTTGTATTATATATGAATAATAAATTGTTCTTTGTAATATGTATTGAACTTGTATTATAAATGAATTAAAAATGGTCAAGTGAAAAAAATATGTTATTACTATAAATGCTAAATATTTTTTTATTTTAGTATATTTATGTAAGTTTCCCTTTGTATAATTAGTCATGTTTGTATATGTATAATTCGTCAGGATATACAAATAAATATGTATAATATATAATTTTTTAGCATATATACATATACAATTCACCTCTCTCCCACTCTGTGCCCTCTCTCTCTTGCCTCTCTCCTCCCTCTCCCAATCTCGCTTGACATTTATACAAATGTATATGTATATACAGTTATAAACAATTATATACATATACAATTCACCTCTCTCCCACTCTCTCGCTCGCCTCTCTCCTCTCTCTCCCAGTCTCACTCGCCTCTCTCCTCCCTCTCTCAATCTCTCTTGCCATATATACAATTACATATGTGTAATATATATTATCTAGCCAATATACATATACGATTCACCTTTCTCCCACTCTTTTCCCCCTCTCTCTCGCCTCTCTCCTCTCTCCTCTCTCTCAGTCTCGCTCGCCTCTCTCCTCTATATAACATGTAGTTAAGAATTGTAATTATTAAACAATAGTTATGGAGAGTAATTAATTATTTTTAAGTGGCTATATGTGAAAGTTTCCCTTTAAAGAATGATTTTTTTTCCTTTTTCGGTCCCATTTGAATTTTAGTTTTTCACTTGGTATGATTAATGATTAAAACCACAAAATTGAAGGATAATTTTATACATTTACAAACACAAAATTCAAAAAAAAAACTTATTTATTTTTCAAAATTTCATATCAAATCAAACTACCTCACGTACAATTTACTATCGAACGACCGAATTTGTCTGGTGGGTATCAAGTTCCATCAATCGGCCAAATTTTTGAATGTATAAACTCAAAATTAGATGGATTATATATTCTGGTTACTGAGACCCTGAAAGTAACAAGGGAATCAAGAGCCTTTTGGGAGGAGTGGTGCTTGGAGCCCACAACAATGGCAGCTGTCTCCAGCCAATTTCCCTCCGAAACCCCCATAAAATCCCTCTTTATATAATCTGCTTTCCACTCCCTTCTTCTTCCACACTTCACACATTTACCTCTCATAAGCTTCACTCTTCTTCTATTCATGTCGTTTTTCGCAAATCTATTTCTTTTGTTTCTTGTCATTCAGTTTGGATCTAACAATGGATCTGAACAAACTCTCAACCTGATAAACTCAAATTACTTCAATCCAAAACTTCCTCCGAGAACACTATCTTCGAATAAGAAATTTGAAGGTTCATCCGACCTGGTAAACCTTCGTTACCATATGGGTCCAGTTCTTTCTTCTCCGATCAACATTTACCTCATTTGGTACGGGAAATGGACACCGTCGCAGCAACTCCTTATTAAGGACTTCCTTCTTTCCGTTTCTACTTTCAATCATCGCGCTGCGCCTTCACCTTCAGTTGCTGAGTGGTGGAGTACTGTTTCGTTATACACTGACCAAACCGGAGCTAACATTTCTCGATCTGTACTCATCGCCGGAGAATATTCCGATCGTAAATACTCTCAAGGTACTCACCTCACCCGTCTCTCAATACAAGACGTCATTGCCGAAGCTGTTAAATCAAAACCCTTCACAGTCGACCATAAGAAAGGAATCTACCTAGTGTTAACTTCCGTCGACGTAACGATGCAGGATTTCTGCCGCGCTGTGTGTGGGTTTCATTACTTCACCTTTGCATCAAAAGTTGGTTACACACTTCCCTATGCTTGGGTTGGGAATTCCGGTAAGCAATGTCCTGAAGTCTGTGCATATCCATTTGCTGTTCCGGGATATATGGGAGGAAATGGACCAGGTGCATTGAAATCCCCAAACGGTGATATTGGAGTAGACGGGATGATAAGCGTTATAGGTCATGAATTAGCTGAGTTATCGTCAAATCCATTAGTAAACGCTTGGTATGCAGGGGAGGACCCAGTTGCTCCGACGGAAATCGGTGATTTGTGTGAGGGTTTGTACGGTACAGGAGGCGGTGGAGGGTATATGGGACAGGTAATGAAGGACAGAGATGGCCGGACTTACAATTTGAATGGAAGAAGAGGAAGAAAGTATTTGGTGCAGTGGATCTGGAACCCAATTCTGAAAGCCTGTGCTGGTCCCAATGCGATGGACTAGTGGCGCCAAAGAATCTGTAGCTAAGAAACTCCATGGATGGAGCTTGATAATAAAGCAAAAAATGGAGGAAGGAGAAGAATGGTAAAGAAACAGAGTGAGCAGTTTGCCGACTGCTTTTGGCCGGGGATTACAATTACTTTATTTTATTTTTATTTTTTATATTTATTTTAGTTTTTTTTCTTTTTTGTGGATTTATTTCCATTAAATCCCAATACCAATGTAAAAAGAGGATATTTATTTTTATTTTATATCGCAATGGACATGGTAAGTAAGGGTGTTCCAGGGTCAATTTGAATCGGTCACTGGTTAAAATCAAATTAATTTAATTGAATTTTAAAATTATTAATTAAATCAAATATAATATATAATTATTGATTTTGGTTTTGCTTAGTTATTGATTTGAGTTTGGTTATTAATCATACACACACAAAAAAAATCATTTAAAATATGAAAAAGTGACTAAATTCAATTTAAAAAATTACAGCATTTTTGATCTTTGAATTTACCGTGAATAACACTCAAAATTCACTATTGGCTAGAAGATAGAGACAATAACATTTTCTGTTCCGTTCAATTTTCATAGATATTCATGTATATAAATAAATGAAATCAATAAGTTAAATATTTTCTACTTGGACATTTTTGCTTTTATAAGTAAAATTATAGTAGTAAATAAATTTTGATGAATAATATATAAGATCTTTAAAATTATTTATCGATTTGATTTTTTTGGATTTTTTAAAATAAAATCATAACCAAACAAAAATACTATCAATTTTTGAAAATCTAAAATTAAACTAAATCAAACCCATATAAAATCAATTTATTTAATCAATTTTTATCCAAATCGTGAACACCTCTAGTATTGTATTTTAAAAACTGATATGGTACTTTTGATTGTAAACAAAATAATTTTCATAATAATCGTTTTCTTTCACGAACATATGTGTGTTCAATTTAAGATTTATATATATATATATTACAAAATTCCAACGATAATAGTCCTACCACATTATAAAATATTTCAAATTCAATATAACATTCAATATATATCATATCATGCCATCCGTATGTAGTAATCCTTTTACAATAATTTGTTTGTCCAATACTAATATGACACCGAGCGAAAATAAAAGAATACTGTTATTATATTAGTTTTTTTATTATTTAAGAAACGACTATAGGAAGAAGAAATGATAATTAAGTGATAAATTATTTTTTGATTTTTAAATCAAATTGATATAAAAAGTGGTATTACAATTTATAAAAGTTTTTATTCAGTTTTTGAATCTTTAAATGTTTGTTTTTAAAATATTAATTAGTGTAATTTAATTTAACTTTGAAAATTAGTCAGATTAAGTCTTGAAAAAAATGCATCATCACAACTAAAAATAAACGAAAGAAGTATAAACTAAAACATAAGCCTGCACTCCTGTCCATCTAGTACCCTTAGCATTGTATTGTTAAAAATGTTTGCGTTCTCCGAATATATGGTTTCTGTCATGCTATTTTCTCGTTCGTGGTTATGGAATTCGTCAAAAACCCATAAATCATAGTAGTCATCGGCTCCTGCAAAGTCGTTCATGCTGACCCCTACAAAGTAAATTCTTATGGCTTTTCTTAGCTTATCAAAGATCAAGGTTTTCNGTCAGATTAAGTCTTGAAAAAAATGCATCATCACAACTAAAAATAAACGAAAGAAGTATAAACTAAAACACTAGCCTGCACTCCTGTCCATCTAGTACCCTTAGCATTGTATTGTTAAAAATGTTTGCGTTCTCCGAATATATGGTTTCTGTCATGCTATTTTCTCGTTCGTGGTTATGGAATTCGTCAAAAACCCATAAATCATAGTAGTCATCGGCTCCTGCAAAGTCGTTCGTGGAGGCTTCGGCTTGGCTCCCAAACCCATGCCATTTTCTTTATTCTTTTTCATTTTTTTAGTAACAAAATAAAAGAAAAGTAGGACCAAACTGAGAGTTCGACCCAAACTATTAAATATCTCCTGATTCTCTTAAGGCCACAAATCACGAAAAGTCGGGCAAGAGCGCTATCAAAGACTGTTTCCCTGGATCGAGGAATCTCAGCAAACATAGGCATTTAGCTCAGATTACGCATCTCCGACTGAAAACTGAGGAGCGCAGCAAGAGAGTGAAAATCGGTAAGAAAGACGATTTGGACCTGCCTTATATAAACAAGTGTTAAAGGCAGGTCCACAGCAAACGAAAAAGAACAAACCAAACACAACAACAAAATACAGAAGACAAAGGAAGCGAAGGGAGGGAGGGAGGAAGGGAAAAGGAATAAAGCAAATATGGTTCGAATTCTACCGGATATCAAAACAAACCATAAGGATTGTTTCCAGCCATGAGTTCCCCTATGACATAAGCGCTCTTGGGTGGGGTGGGCCATTCCATCAAATCTTAAAATAGTTATTTTAAAATATGTATATTTTTTTAAAATAAATAAAAATAACTTATAAAATGGTCCACACAAAATAACATTTAGATCCAATGAATAATATAATACAAGTAATTTTAAGTCAACTAAGTAGAAAATGATATCTATGCAATTTGACTTTGGTTCCTTGTGGGAACATTTTGACACAATTACAATAATTGTAAGAAATAATATTAGCCAGCTGGAATTCAATCTTATACTAAAAAGTAATCGAATAAAATTATGCTGTTTTCTATCACATGTTCATCGATCATGAGATAAACAAATCATGATTTTTTTTGTTGTAAAAAATAACAAAAAAAATAAAAACAAACAAAAACTATATGATCATCAATTTAAATATGTTTTCTCTTCCAACAATTTAAATAATATATTCTGCCAAAAAAGACAAAATTATTCATACTAAAATTGTTGAACTATGAATTTCTCAAATTGATATTTTATGTTATATCTTTTGCTTATTTATAAAATATTTTATGAGTAACAATGGAAATATTCATTATAAATTTATAGTAATACTCCTATTTATAGTTTTAATAATACGAAAAATATTTAATTAATTTTTTACGTGTTCCTATTAATAATAAACTAACTGAATGTTAAACGTTAAATATTAATATCTATATATAACAATATTCATTATATTTTTAGACAAACATTATCATTCTCATAAATTCATTTGTGACAACACGTAAAATTAAATTCTGATAATGACTTAAGTGGCGTTCTCATTTATTTTTTATTCGTTGGATTTTGTGTTTGGCCATGTAATTTTTCAACCTTTTTTGCTTAGTTGAATTTTTGGAAAAATATGTCTGATTTCAAGTTAAATTTCAGAATTTTTAACAATTTATAAATAACATAAACGTATTTTCACTCGAAATTATTCAATTTTTTTAAAAAACTTCAGTTTAAGTACAAAATCAAACACAATTTTAAATTTTAAAATATTATTTTTCATTTAATAAAATTATTTTTTTCAAATTTCTTAGACACAATGCCCATTAAACTTATCTGATTAGTTGTTGGATAGTTTAATTTATTATAATCAATCAAATCATGATATTAACCTAAACGCGTTGTTATGGAAAGAAAAAGGCAAATGACATTGACAAGTTCATTAGTAAAATTTATTACTTGCATTTGCTATTTATTTCACATGATTAGTTAATTTTATTAATATATACTACTACTTTTTTTGTCATTAAATTACCTCATAAGTAATAAAATGCAATTAAAATCATTTCTATGTTTTTGTAGTGTATAGGTAGCAAGCTAGATGGAAATGAATACCACATGTAAACGTCACTCAATTTTTAGGGAAGCCAGAGAAAAAAAAATATTTATTTGGGATGATTTTAATATACTAAAGTATAAGATTTTCAAAAGAATTTTATGAATGTCTTAAAAGATGGTAGGTGGAAATGGGATATATTTTTTTTTAGACTTTCTTTTAGAGTTTGAAATTTGTATTTGAATTCTCACTGAATTCAAATCGTACACTACATGATTCATTTAGAGATAATGCTTTAATAATATATTTTTTTTATATTCAAAATTCAAACTCGAGACTTCTAAATAAGGTCGAAACAATCTGATCACATTTAAAACGTCAAACCAAGAAGGTTTTATTTTCTTTTCCCACCCTCCAACCCTTCTTAACATCAAAGTTAGTTGTAAAAATATTCGATACGTAAGATAAAAAATAATAATTTATCAAAATAATTTGAAATTAATTCTATTTCGTATTTGATTTAAGTTTTGAACAAATTGAAGGGTGTTCTTTGTTACATATATTCAAAATGATAAAATTATTATCTTACCAAAAAAAATATTTTTACAAAAATATCTTTTAACCATTAAAATATCTTACTTTTATCATATCCCGCATATCAAGCTACCAATGCCCAAATTGACCCACACAGAAGCCATAGGAGACAAGCACCATCATTTTCATTTATGGTCACAACTAGAAAATTATGAACATTTTTAATAGCTATGACCACACACTTTTTGCAACTTTAATTATCACATTTATCGTCCTTTCATCTTGGAACCAATCCAACCCCTCTTACGATAATGTTATAATACATAAATATGCTCTTTAACTTAGTTTCGAATTATATTTATGTCCTTCAGTTTTAGGTGTGCACAAGTAGATACTTAAAAAGTTGAACAAATAGACACATATGTCCTATATGTCATCCTACATGTCATTTTTTGTCCTACGTAGTGTCCTACGCGTATTTTGCCACGTAGGACTCATATGTTTATTTATTTAAAAGTTGGATAGTTAAAGTGTCTGTTTGTGCATTATGAAAGTTGGAGGTGAAAGTTAAAATTTGAAGTCAAATTTAGAGTCCAATATATGTATTATGCCTACAATAATGATTTAAAATTTATTCTGGATGATAAAAATTTGAATTATAGTGCTTTTTTTATTTGGTAAGTGTTATAAAATACCTAACTTAACAAATTTATATTAATACATTAAATTAATAAGAAGCAGCAAGAAAGCGGGCATAATCTATTTCAAACTTTCTTTATATCTTGTGAATGAGAGTAATGATTATTTATAGTCAATCAGTAATATATAGACTGACACTTGGTCATTAACAAGTTATCCACTTGACCAAGTGATGACATCTCTCAAATGAGTGACCCACGTAACATCTATTTAATTTGACAACAGTAAGTTAATTTGATTTATTTTTTTCGTTCTCTAATGTCGATCTTCTACGGATGAAAGGCTTTTTAAATATTATTCTAAATTATTTTGTTAGGATATTTCATGAGTCATTATTCATCGTAATATTATTCTTACTAGAATGTAAAAAGTATTTTAGTGAGTTGGAGTTAATCGCAAATAACTATGTCCGATAAGTATTGTTTTGTCAAAACAAAATTCTTTTGGAACAAAGAAATTATTATTCTTTAGGTATAAAATTTTGAAAATTTGATAACTTTAACGTATTATTAATTCAATTATTAAAGTAAATTCATTTAAAAATATTGAGAAAAAGTATCCCCTCAAATCTATGTCCGAAATCTCAGAGACAAACTTATACTATACTAAGGTCCTATTACCTCTGAACTTATTTTATAAGTAATTTTTCTACCCCTTTTCGGCCTACGTGATATTAGCATAAAAAAAAAGTCGACCAGCATTGGCCCATAAGATAGTGCCACGTAGGTCGAAAAGGGGTAGAAAATTATTAATAAAATAAGTTCGGGGGTAATAGGAGTACAATATATTATAAGTGTGTCTCTAAGATTTCGGGCATAGGTTGAAGGGGTACTTGTGCATTATCCAAAAAATATTACTCCTTTTGTTTTAAAAAAATGATGTAGTTTTTTTTTGTCGGTTTCAAAAAGAATAATTTTTTTTCTTGTAACACTTTAACTCTATCTTTCTACGTGATACGTTTAAGATCACAAGATCAAAGAGAATTTTGATACACTTGACATACTTTTAATTTAGAACCATAAAAATAAAATAAAAAATTCTCTTTTCTTTTCTTAAACTCTATTACAAATCAAATTAAATAATTTTTTTAAATTAAAGGAGTATAAATATTTATACATTTTAAATTTTGAACTAATAGACCTTGTGCTGATGAGGATGAAATGAGTATGAGCTGGACTAAGCTTTTATTATGTAAGTTAGTTAATAGTGATGTCCCATATACTATTGGCTCTTTGCAAATTGTCATGCACAAGAAAAAGACATTTCAAAATTTGGATATGTTAGCAAGGAATAAGCACTCTCTCTCAAAGCTAAAACAAAAATAGTAGCTTCAATTAAGGACACAAATCCAGGGTGTCATTTGTGTACTCTGATATATTTCTTTTTGTTTCTAATTACTTGTTTATTTCTTTTTATTTATCAATTTTGATAATCAAAAAAGAGAACAATTTTTTTTACATATTATACAATCAATTATTTATTTTGAAAAAATATAGAATTTGTTGAGAATATTAATTTTTTAATTTATTAACTTTCTAATTAAGAGGAGTAAAATGATTGATTTATCATGTTAATTATTTTTTTTTTAATAGATTTATCAATTCAAAAATTGACAAGTAATTAGAGAGAAAAAGACTAAAGAAGTACTATTCATGTTAAAGCACAAATATTTCACTTTTTTGGAAAAAAGATTTAAATTTAGTGTAGTAAAATCTAGGGAAAAGGGTCTGATATACCCCTCAACTTTGTCATTTAGAGCTGATATATCCCTTGTTATGAAATTGACTCATATATACCCCTATTTGTAAATAAATGGCTCATATATACACTTTTCCTCTAACGGAAATGAAAAAAATAATTTTAATTTTATTTTTCTAAAAAATATAATCCCATATGAGTAAATTTAATCCTCGTCAAACATATTTTTTTGACTTTTTTTTGTTTCAGTGATTAATTTATAATTATTATTTTGATAATCAAATTTATTTATGTTTCACTAATATTCTTATAAAACTTATTGTAGATGACCAAATTTTTTCTTCGAATACGAAATAAAATTACAATACACACAAAAAAAATAGTTTAAATTTTGTTTCTTTAAACTAATGAATGAAAGAAAAAAACAAAATAAGAATAAGAAACTCAAACAATTATAATAAAAGAAGTCAAAAAATAATTTATGTATGAAAAAAATTAAATATACCTTGAACTTTGATAGGAGAATCATATATACCCCTAAATTTTTTATTTTTTTTAAATTACATGTAAATAAATATAAATTTAAAACTAATCTTTTAACTTCCGTTAAATGAAGGGTATATGTGAGCCATTTTGTAACGGCAGGGGTATATGTGAGCCGTTTGTATAACGGTAAGGGCATATATGAGCCACTTTTATAACGAGGAGTATATCAGCTCTAAATGACAAAGTTGAGGGGTATATCCGACCCTTTTCCCTAAAATCTATATGGGTCAATCAATATAATTCTTGAGTTATCTTTCTAGGATAGTAAGTCTCATAATGTAATACTTCATCTGTTCTAATTTATGTAGCATTTTTATTTTTTGAGAATCAAATAATTTAAGTTTGATCGGGAATTTATGCATGAAATTTTCAATTTTTTTGAAATAAAATTTATATAATTATAAACTACGTAAAAAGTACTATAAGTTATAATAATTGATAATTCAAAATATTTAAAAAATCTATAAAAATAAAAAAATAAATTTATTTAAATTTTAAAATTCAAAAAATGCCACATAAATAAACGAAAGGAGTAACTTTTTTTGGTTGAACGCTTCTTTTACCACACCAATCTCATTTTTCTCATGCACTCCATAATACTTTCACACACTTCTCATACACAATACAATATTGTTTTTTTCATATCAGAAACTCATATTTCTAATACATCATACAATGCAATATCCTGGCTATTAATTTGAATATTTATTTATTTTTCAACTGTCATTTATGATATTTTCACTATCAATATCAGGTATGGTCAAGTTCGAATGAACTCAGTAGCTTTTGTTTAAATTTAAACTTTATGTTAAAAAATATTGAATTGCGAGTCCAATAACTTAGGCAGACTAAAAGTTTCTTAACACTTTCAAAATCAATAAACTTCAAATACTAACTCCATCAACGCGTCTCTATTAAACAAACTTTTAGCCGTCATAATCACTAGTTGTGCGTATCAATTATAAGAAAGATTGGCAATTAACTTGAATCAACAGCATACCGGCTATTTGATGGAGAAATTAGAGCACATGAAGAAGTCATTATTGGTAAAGACAATGAAAAGACATTGATTATATTAGTAGAGGCGAATTTAAGATTTCAAAGGCGAATTTAAGATTTCAAAGCTTCGGATATATTAATATTACCTTAACTAAGACATGAGTTTTAAAATAAAAATAATGAAAAATGACTTTAGCTGGATTCGACCTTAATCTCATAGGTGATTCCTTTAGATTGTATCATTGATACAAAAACATTCATATGCTCATCATCAATGTACTGTTTATTATATTCTAATTTCTATTATTTTAAAAAAAATAAATATATATATATATATATTTGATTTTTTAAAAATTGACGCGTACACGTGCACCCTATTGATAGGTGTGGGTCTGCCTATGATGTGGAGCTAATGCTATCTAAACCAGAGGCTAAAAATTCACAACATATATTTTGCAACTTGCAACTCTAAAAGATGTATTATGGACTAGCTAATGGGTCGTGGCCGCAGAACGTATGGAAGCGTTTGACCATGAAAATTATAAATATTTTAAAAAAGTAATTTTGTGAATATTTAAAAATCAAAGTTACGTTTGATCATTAATAAAAATTAGAGTTATTTTTAAATTTTTGTAAGTAATTGGAATAACAAAAGTGAAAAAAACTTTTTGATATTTTTCAAATTCTTAATTAAATTGAAATAATTGAATTCAGAAATTTATGACCAAACATATTTTTCGAAGTTTAACTTTTAAAAAAGAAAAAAGTTAATGGTCAAATGCCCTTTGTTTGATCTCTCCATTTTCATTGATCATTCAAATTCTATGATTCTAATTTTTCCTATTTTCAATATTTTTGACGCCTTTTTATTTTTCATTAGGTTGTATACATTTTCACGAGTTATTTTTTTTGGACATCAATTTAGTAAGTAATATTTTTTTAAAAAATAATATATTGATATTTTAGATCAAAATTTTAAAATTTTTTAAAGTAAAATATCAAAAAATGGAAGTGTAAAATGTGATTTTAGTAGTTGATACATGCTATCTTAAATTCATATTCTGGCCTTTAAGGTGTAGAATATCCTTAAAAAAAAGGAAGTGAGAAAATGTTTCGCCACAATTTAAAATTTTACTCCTATAAGTTATTTAAACGTTAAATAATAGTTTAATGTTTTATTGATAAGATTGAGAAACATATAAACAAACATTAGACTTGAGTTAAATACTATCCAAAAAAACTAATTTTCCAAAGACTATATTTATACAACTTTAAAAATAGAAACAAAATCTAAATATTAACCTAAAAAGAAGACACTTGTATAAATCATTCATTGTTTTGAAGGTGAAGGAGTTAAGTAATATGGAGGGAGGTTGCATACGTACTCAAGGATGTATTTGGGGAGTATTCTTTCACGAGTAGTATTGATAATATCCTTGAATTTGACGTAAATTATTAATTTTGTCCCTAAATTATTGATAGACTTAACAATAAAAATATAGATTTTGATATAAATCGATTTGTTTTAAATTCTATTTGTAGTAGAGTGGTGCAGCTAGCGGACTCATTTCACCAATGGACTTAAGAAGATCATCAGGCAACAATAATCACAATGGCAATCGATGAAGTTTCATGTCATTCACTTTTAATTGTCATTTTGCGTATTTTGAGAGTCTATTTAACTAATTTTTAAAATTAAATTAGATTACATTAATTCAGTATTTTAAACAAAAAAATTACATATTCAAAAACTATACAAAATGTACTATAATTTACAATTTTTTACATATAAATATGATGAAAAAATATATCGTAAAATGTTAAATCATAGTTCTTATTGATTGACTTTAAAAAAGAAGATCATTACAATTAAAAGTGAGCAGAGGTAATAATATTTTTTGTTTATTGATTGGAAGCAGCAGATCCTTTATGATTAATGATTGGAGTGACGTGTTTAATATTACTGAAAGTCTATTGGAGTGATGTATTTGGGGAGCAATTTTTGTGAATTGTTGCTCCTAAAATGATGCAAAAGATTTTGAATTGAAAGGAATATGAGGAAGAAAACAAGAAATTATGTGATATAAAGATGCTGATGAATTTTTTTTATTGATAATGATAAGCGTAAAACATGCGTGACATTATTAATTTGGAATGTAATAACTTCCCTATTTAATACTTAATTTCTATTAAATTAAAAAAAAACTATTTATTTGCCTATATGCAACTTTGCTATTTACTGTGGAAGTATAATCATATAATATTAAAAAATTAAATATTGTTTTGTTATTTTTCTTAAATGTATATTGATGTTTGTCATATTTTATAGTTTTTCCTAGATTAAAATTATAGGATAAAACAAAATTAGTCAAAATAATACAATATGAGTAAGAAGGGAAAGAAATATCCTATTTGGGCCAAAAGGCCCAAATCTAGCTACCTGTCCTAACTCCGAAGGAAAATGGCTAAAAAAAAATAAGTTTTGCCCATTGTTTAACCTGTTGGGCCTGCTAAAAAAACTCCTTGGGCCTTTTGGCCATATTTGAAAAAATTAGAGCAATCCAGCAGAATCAGAGGCAAATGAGATTAAGATTTGTTTGCTTTATTTTTTAGTTTGATATCATATATATACTTATATATCTTGGTGTATTGTGCGACATTATCATTATGGATTTTCCTTTTGTATTAAAATCGTTAAATAAATTGAATTCATGTGTATATAGTTGTAAAAAATGAGTAAATAAAGAACATGAGCAGAAAGAGATTGAGGGTTTTCAAATCGTCAATTGCGTATATAGTGTAATATTCATATACATAGATACTTGTAATGTAATATTGACAAAAGTTGAAGTGGTAATTTGTGAATACAAGTATGTATATATAGTAGACAAGGACTATGAGGGAAAAGAGATTAAGGATTGTGTAATTATTAATTATGTACACAGTCAGAATATTTATATGCATAAATACTTGTATTGTTATATAAACGCAAGTTGAAATGTTGATTCGTGAATACAATTATATCTGGATACATAAGTACTCTATCCAATTTAAAAGATTAATTAGAGAATACAAGTAAAGTTGGTTATATTAACACTGTATTTTTATAATAAAATACTTGAGTTAACACTAAATGTCAAACATTACAAGAAAAAATTGATCAAAAAGATATTGACATTTATTGGTTTTTTTAATTTTTTTATATAGCTGATTACTTATAGAGTTTGATATCCACACATTTTATTAATTTTCATTTTCTTGCTTTTGAGTTGTCCAATGTATCTATCTTATGTTTAATAACAATGTATTCATACATATACTATATTGGTGTATTTATTTTTATTTAACAGTGGTGTATCCAATTTTTTAAAAATTGTTATGATCTTTTGTTAAAAATTCTATAGTTTACATTGTTTAATATATTAATACATTAAATATTAATAATACCTTGGATACATTAAAGCTTTAAGTTTTATATGCTAATTGTATAAAATATATTGTTCATTGTAGAAAATTAAATTCGATGTGTTAGATCGTCCGATTGAAGTCCCACATAAGGAGATATACGAAAATCATAACATAGTTCATAATTTGGAGGAGAAGCTTTCATATGTGTAGTTAAATAAATTTAAGAATACATATTTTGGTATGTACACTCGTATGCATGAGTCTTGTGTTCAAAAATCAAATTTTTAGGTTTTAATGATTTGCGAGTTGGAGGATAGTTCATCAGATACTTTGTTCATTCTGTAACGACCTGTTTAGTCGTTTTGAGCAGCAGATTTTATTTCTGGAAAAACTGTGTGAGTCGACGGAACCCACGACGGACCGTCATAGGCACGACGGACCGTCGAGGGTGTCTCGTTCCAAAAGACTTAGACTTCTGAAATTTGGGTACTGAAATCGACTCTCTGAACTT
>NC_028646.1:74571718-74613749 GCF_001406875.1 Solanum pennellii | reverse complement strand
TTCTTAGAATACTCTTAGTTTAGTAATTTGATCATAGATGTTCTTGTGGTGATGACTTCCAGATTTTGGGGAAATAATAGATGTTGAATTTTAGAAGTTATTGAATTGTCTTTTATTAATGAGTTTAAGTCTTCCGCATTACTTTCTGTTGATATTAAATTGAAATGTTAAGGTTTAGATTGGTTGGTTCGCTCACATAGGAGTGTAAGTGTGGGTGCCAGTCGCGGCCCGGTTTTGGGTCGTGACAATATCATACCTTATTTAGTGCTTTGTATAAATAATAATAATAACAATAAAAAAAAATAAAATTTAATATAAACATGCAACTAGAAATTGACATAAAGTGTAGTCATTTCTAGTAAATAAGATATTTATAGCTATTAAACTTCAATAACCCTATAAACATAGTCATTTTTGTAAGTTGCTCATTTAATTTAATTAAATTCCCAAGGTTGTCATTTCTCTTATATTCTAAAAAAATATATATGATAAATATAAATATTTTTTTTTATAAGTCACTTAGCTTTTTTTCTATTATTAGTCTTATTCCCTTTATGTCACTCGCCCTAATAAATGATATCCCTTTTTCCCTAAAAAAAAAATTAATTAGAAAATAATAGTAAGTAAGTATATAAATAAAAATTTGAATCTACTTTACTTAATCAATATTTGAAAAATTAAAATAAAAGGTCAATTTTAGTCAAATCACCGGTCAACCGCGAGTTAGCGGGCATTCCAAGGGCCTAGCACCTTTTCGGAATGTACATTTAAACTTCGAACTCATTTTCAACTGATTTTTATCTGTTTAAATCTTTTGAAAATAATTATAAGATTTTTTCTTGATTTTTACCAAAAAATCAAGTGGCGACTCTGTAACTTGGAAAATCAATTTTTCTTAAATCATAAGATTAATTGATTTTTCGAAACTTAGTCAGTTTTTTTACTATACTTTTTCGTAAAACAGTTCCTCATTTGTTAACGTGAGTTAACCTCTATGTAGAATATCTGGCTCTATCAAGTTTGAGAGTGGTATTAATTTTTTTGTAACGTTATCAAAAGTTGCTATATATTTACTGGTGGTTGTATTTGTATGTCTGATGGATGTTGATTATTTTTCAAATAGAACAAAGAAAATTAGTTGTGGATGAGCTTTTTGCTGTGTATTCAATCAGTAGTGGCTGGACTGTTTGTCTCTTGTAAGATGGAATGCAAGAAGAAAGTTTGTGTAAATTATTTGTGAAATAAGTAATATATGCATAATATAAACAATGATTGTTAATTTAACGTATTCACATAGCTTTTATGTCGTGCAATCAATTCAAAAATAGGGCAAAGTGTCCACTAAAAGTAAATAATAAACAATTATGAAATAAGAGTGTAATAATTATGGAAAATCAAAGGGTGACAGAACTTACAGAAGTAGAGGAAGGGGAAAACAAACAAACCTGAGAGTAACAGACACAATTGTAGGAGTGAAAACCTGTATCGATATGTGATAGTAATAGTCACAAACATAGGCGAACCCAGGATTTAAAGGTTTTGGGTGCACCAATATAAACATAGATCAAATATAAAGTCTAAGTTAAACATAAAATAAAAATAGTCTTAAAAGTGGGATTCAAACCCTAGTCTAGAGGGTGGTATTTCTACCTACTACCAATTGCACAAGAGCACTTTTACATGTTTTATGGGTGCACTGTTAACTATATTTTAGTTTCTACCAGTTTATCAAAATAGATATACATATATTCATATGATTTTTTCGGAAGTTACCGGGTGCACGTGCACCCCATGGTAAAGGGTAGGTCCACCCCTGGACTCACAAATATATAGGAGAAAACCTGTAACAAAGAAAAAAAATTACAAGTCAAGAAAAGTTATGACTTAAAATGACCAAAACGCTTTTGATAAACAAAATTATGACAAAAAACAGATTTGTCATAATTTTGTTTATCAAAAGCGTTATGAATTAACGAGATTGATAGCGACAAAATCTGAGGTGTAGTTGATTGACTGAGATTCGGTGGAAATGGTGGTGACAACAACGGCTTAGAGATGAAGATATTTGATTTATATTGCTATGGAAAAGAAAGAAAACAAATAAGAACAAGAAATAATTTAAAATAAATAAATTTGCTAAAAAAAGATATTTAAAACGAAATTTTAATATTTTTTGGCTGCTCACTCTCTCAAAGAGAGTGAAATACACTAACTTTGTCAGGTAAGCATTTAGGAAGGTAAAAATTTTAATTTTATAAATTTCAAGGGGGTAATAGAACTCCCGTAAAGTATAAGTGTGTAGTTAAAAATCCGACTATAGATTAGGAAGTATTTTGACCATTTTCTCTAATTTTAATAAATAAATTTTATACAACGTCATCCAACAGACTAATATAAATGTCACTAATCATTTCCATCCATATCCTTATCTTATATGTTATAAAGCTAGGCAAAAGAAGAGTAATGTGACACATCTTTTTGGCTAAGCATACTACTCTTTATCTTTTTGGCTAAGAATACTAGTTTTATTTCGCACGTTGGTGGTCCCCTAAAAGTTGGCATGGTGTTCCACTTAGACACGAGCGATGTTTATTTTAGACACCTCATATAGGATTTTATCGTGTCATTTTGACACTTTTTTATTTTCAGGAAAAATATATAATATGGTGTGTTACACTCGTGAATAACGTGTAAAGTGATAAATTCAACGAAAACATTTATTATTTATGTTAATGTCACGACTGGAATCTAGACCTTAGATGAGACCGGCGTCATTAACCTCTCAGAGGTCGCAGACAAGCCTACATGCGTTATTCATACCTCACCTAGATTAATTTTAGCGGAAAATTTGAAACCCTTTTTTTTGTTTGATCTTTAACATACTTGCAAAATATTCTTAACATTTCATAATCGTTCATCATCAACCATCTAACATTAAAGAGATAAGCAACTGAAAGAAATAATTCATTAAGTATTAATTGTATAATGGCCAAAATAACACCAATACAAAGTCTGAACCAAAACAGGAAAGAAACGCTAGTGGAACATGCTCCACTAGCTTAACTCTAAAACTACGCTAGAATGTAAAACAGTAGCATCCTCGAAAGCATAAGGACCTACCAAACTCCGGATGAATGCTGACGTCCGGATAGCTGCAACAATGAACCTGTATCTCTATCGCCCACCTGTGCCTGCACCTAAAATAGTATAGATATATAGGGTTAGTACACACCTGTATTAAGTATGGGTATATGCAAGCACACACCAAGGACATGAATGAGAAAGAACAACTCTTTCCTAACGACATGATTTTTGAAAGTCAAGTCAGTAGACTTGCCAAATTGAGATTAGGAAAGTTAGTGAACTTTCCAAATTGAGTTAGGAAGGTCATGCCATGAGAGTAATATGCATCATTATAAATATCGTATTGTACACAACACATAACATCTTCATATAGCATATATCATAGCACATAACATATAACACATAGCTTCTTTCATATCATTCATTCATATGCCATGAGACCTTGGAATTATGAACTTGACAGTAAGACTTTCCAAATGAGGGTCAACACATGGGACCTCAACTAGGGAGTCTTCATTAGCAAACACAGAGTCTGCTTCATTCATTCATACATACTTTATTTCATTTCATTCATAGGCTAGTATGAACACCAGCTATACCTAGGGTATAGTTTAAGACTTTCATCGGGTTTGCTGTGCAATGATCAGGAATAACCTAATGTCATTACCTGTGTCTAGCTCACCTCTTGATTATCCAATCCTAATACCTTTGGTATCATTCATTTCATTATGTGCTTCATTTGAGGCTGACCTCATTCATTCATTGGGAACTTTAACTTTAACCGACATAGATCATGTGAGCATCATGAAATCCAGTGTCTCCCCCACACCAAAAAGAGGTGGAATCACCGGCCAAAGTGACTCAATAACATGCTAGCGTATATGATAATTTAACGCCGCCAGATCCCTATATTGGCAGTATAGATTCAAAGACTAGGAGATATATGGAGACCCATACCCGGCAAGCCGGACAGTCTCATCTCATGAGAGCTACGTGAACCTTCGCCCTTCCCGAAAGAAGGCATCACCGCTCATAGCTAGCCTTTCGGTGCTCAGTATAAAGTTCCATTACATTCAACTCATACGTCATGGAAGCTGACTTCTAGTATGAGGACAACATAGCTCATTAGATGATTTCTCATCTCATCATTAGTATTAAGTGTGCTAAACTGAACACTTTCATTGGAGTGTTCATAGAGACTGGTCTCTTCATTATCTTACACTCTCATTGGTGAGTACGTATTGGTAACATTTACTTAGGCTCATTTGAGATTGCTCTCATCCTATACATTAGCCTCATATGATGTTGTCACCACATTCTTCATTATTAGCACCTTTGCTTTTCATAGTTACTCACCTCTTATTACGTGAATGTTCATTTCATCATTTCATAGTTCATCTCATCATATGCCTATGCACTTGACCATTTAGTGTATCTTACACTTATACTTAACCCTCATAGAGTTCATCATTTCATTACGTACATCTTAGGTTCACTTACTTTTGAACGTATGTTAGACTTATGTGTCTATATCATACAAGCCATGGGGCTTCAATCATAGTTCGTTAAGTGATTCTTACTTTTCTAAGATTATGTAGTAAAGACTTATGTATCTTTATATGCCAAGACCTTGATTTTTTTTATCTAAGTAGATGGCATTACTCTTGGATATTTTACTCACGTATGATTTATGTTCAATACGAAAGTTTGGGCAAGGGAACCCAAATCTTGAATCACTTGGATATCATTTATATTTTTCATTGATGTTATTTCTAATATTCATAACATTAGAACTCTAAATTAAATCTCAACATTTACATGGATGAATTAATTTTTTATTTTAATTTTACTCTTAGTTAACCGAAGGGTTGGGGGTTCAAACCCCCACAATCCTTTTTTTATTTTTTATTAGTCTCTTGTTTCCCATTCTTGCCTAAACCAAACCCCCACAACCTCTTGATTTTTTTTCCTTGAGGCGAAATCAGTGACTAAGGGGTTCGATTCCCCTTAGTCCCATTCCTTTTTCCTTTGTTTTTTCCAGCCATCTCAACATGTGAGGTCTTGGGTTCAATTCCCATTGACCTCACTTATTTAATTTTTCCTTTTAAAACTCAGATTTCAACCTTGTTAATGTGTACCCAAATCTGGAAAATTCTTGTCATTATTCAACTCATTTTTAGGCACATTGTTCATAAGTTTAGTTGGCTAAAAGATAGTTATTTCAATCCACTATATTTCATGGTAATGAATATCACATTGTACACACATTGCACTCATAAAATACACAAGAAATACATGATTTATACAACCCCAAAACAGTGGCCAAACTCGCTGCTAAGGCTGGCAGTGGTACCGGTACCGGAGAACCGGACGGGTAATTACCGGAACCGGTACGGAACCGGTACTGTGCGGACCGGTAACGTTCCGAAATCGGTACCGGACCGGTCCGGGAAACCGGTAAAAATAGTACTGTTCCGTCCCGATCCGGAAGAGAACCGGTAGTATACCGGACCGGACCGGACCGGTAACCGGGATGGACCGGTAATTAAAAAAAAATTAATTTTTTTAATTGAATATAATTTTTATTATAATAATTAAGCAATTAAAAATTTAAATTTCAAACTTTAAAGTTATAAAATTTAAATTTCAAACTCTTAAATTTTGAAAATTTTATATTCAAACTTTAAAGTTTTAATTTAAAATTTTCAAAATTTTAAAGTTTCAAATTTAAATTTTCAAACTTTAAATTCAAACTTTTAAAGTTTGAAAATTTTAAATTCAAATTTTGAAGTTATAAAATTAAATTTCAAACTCTTAAAGTTTGAAATTTTTGAATTTAAACTTTAAAGTTATAAAATTAAAAATTGGCTATATTAAAAATTAAATTTAATACAACAATATTAAAAAACAAATTAAGGCGAATAGCCTATATTTTTATTAATATTTATTTGATATTACAATTACATTTACAAAAATATTAGTTTGAATTAAATCTCGAATTATCATACTTTTACTAATAGTTGGTGCCACCATATAAATCCCTTCGTAAATCATTCAACATTTCTTTAGTAACATGTTCGGGAATAGGTTGAATAGAAAGATCTTCCATTGCTTCAATCCCGTCGTCACTATAATCCTGCATTACTTCATCAACGTCATCTTGAAATTTGGTCGGTAGTGGTTCACGACCCAAATTTCTTCTCTCGGCATTAATCCAATCTCGAAATAATACCGATATCTCCAAGCTGTCGGCTGCTAGTGAATGCCTATGTTCTCCAAGTTGAAACCTTGCTGCACTAAAGACGCCTTCCGAAGCTACCGACGACGCTTGCATTGCTAATATATCTCGAACCATCGGTACTAGTTTTGGAAATCCTTTGGTGCGCTCTCTCCACCATTTGAGAACATCTTCAGTAGGTTCTGTCATTTGATTAATATATGCATCAAAATCATTTCTATTATCGTGAGAAAGTTCAAGATAATCCTCTAAATAATTATCAATATTATTTTCATCAAATCTAACCCTAGAGCTTTCAGGTTCATTTTCACTTGATAAATTTTTATTAGCATTATATAAATCATACAATTTTCTTGCTTCAATTTTTATGCTATCTTTAACTTGTTGACAGCTAGGAATTTCTTCTAATTCATCATTAATATCTAAGTTAAAATATATTTTTTCAACCATTCTTGATGAACCGAAATCTTTATACTTAGGGTGTAACAAACATGCAGTTAAATAAATTTGAGGAATAGGAATATAATATTTTTTAAATTTTATAATCATTTTTTCAATGGTTTGTTGAAATCTTGGTTTATTTTTAAATTTATATAATTTAGAAGAAATCATACAAATATCAGGCAAAACAGTACAAATTGATGGACTATAAAGTACAGAAATTCTTTTTGTAGTTAAGTAAAAAACTTTTAGGAAATCTATAAGTTCATTTATATCACGCCAATCATTATCATCTAGTCTATATGTCATATCAGAATTATGAGCATTCCAAACCATTTGTAAGGGTATTCGATATTCATAAGCGACTACAAGCATTTCATATAAAGTATTCCATCTAGTAGCCACTGTTTTTGGAATTTTTCTAGGTGGAAGATTATTTTCAAAACAGCGATTTTGAAAATCTTTACGCCGAGACTTAACTTGACATTTAAATATAAAATGACATGCATTTTCAACTTTCGTACATCCGTTATCATACATATTTACACCATCTCTAACCATCAAATTATATATATGTGCACTACACCTAATATGATAATTATCACCATAGAAAGGACAAAGTGTAGTTTTTAAATATTGAACAGCAGAATTATTACTTGAAGCATTATCTAAGGTTATACTACTTATTTTATCACATATTCCATAACTTTGTAAAATATCTAAAATAGTTTGAGCAATATAACTACCGGTTTTTTGCATTTGACAACATTTATAACCTAAAATTCTTTTTTGCATATACCAATTTTCATCAATCCAATGTGCAGTAACAGTCAAATAATCGTTACCATTTACACTACGACCCATATCAGAAGTAATAGCTATTTTACAAGTATTATAATAAAATAAACAACGAAGATATTGAAAATGTTGTGCATGATAATCAAATACAGCCTTTTTTATTGTATTTCTAGCAAAACCTTTAAAATTTGGATTATATACAATTTGAATATAATGTATAAAACCGGGATTTTCAGCAAAACTAAATGGCAAACCCATAACACATATCATTTTAGCTAGTTCTTCAAGATCTTTTTCTCTACTATATGAAGGTAGTAAACTAGAGCCAGAAACATTAGACGGATTTAATTGTGTTTGTACCATTTTAGAGCCGCCTACTCCTACATTTTCAGGAAGGGGGTTACGTTTTTTTTAGCTTCCGCTACCGCTTTAGCATGCAAAAATTCATTTTTACAACAAGACATTAAATGACTACTCAAATGTCCCGTCCCGCCAGATTTGCCAACAGTTTTATGATTTAATATATGTTTACATTTATTACAAATAGCTTGTGTTTTATCTTCGTTTTGTGTCATAAATTGCCAAACAACCGATTTTTTAACACGTTCTACCTTAGGCCTAGGATGTACTGGGGGAACTGGGGCAGGACAACGAAAGGGAGCGGGACTGGGAGTAGTAGTAGCCGTAGGTGGCTCAGTTTCATCATCATCATCATCAAAAGTAGGCGTATCAGTATAATTATCAATATCATTATCATTATCATTATCACTAGGCAAATCCTCATCAAAATTACCAAAGCGACGTTGTAAATGTTCATGATAAGGATCTAATCCTGAATTACTATCAATATTAAAAACCGTATCATCAACATGTGTATAATCATCCGTATTTATTCTTAATATAGTAGATTTTTTAGTTTTTGATTTAGAAGAACTACCGGTTTTTGCATTATCGGAGGATGTAAAGTTACAAATATTTCTTACACGCTCTAATGCACTTTTTTTCCCCTTTCCTTTTTGAACAATATTTTTGCCGAAATCCATATTAAAAAATTAAACGTGAGATTAAATATAATACGAAAAATGTTATGCAATTATGCAAATAATAAATCACAAATAAATAAATAATTATTTAAATATAAATGAAACGTAAAATAAAAGTTAGAACGAATGTACCGAACGTCTACTTAAAAAAGTAGACGTTTATGACCGCCGAAAGCCGAACGTGGAAAGTTGAAAATTGAATTTTGAAGCTCCAAATCTAATTTCCAAAGACCAAGTAAGGCAACACCGGAATTTAAGATATTATATATTATAGAATTAGAGATTAGAGATAGAGAGTAGAGAGTTGAGAGAGTAGAAGATGAATAGATGATTTTGTGATTTAAAAGAATGAAATTTAGGGGTATTTATAAGTAAAAAAATGGGTTAAAGTGTAATTTTTAAAACTTTAGGGTATTAAAAAAGTTAGGGGTGGGGTAGGGCTCCTATTGGCTGAAATTCTACTCAAATAGCCGTTGGGGGGGCCCACTAGCCGTTACCCAACGACTAGTAACGGATATATTAAAAAAAAAATTTAACCGGACCGGTCCGGACCGATAATTACCGGAACCGGTAAATTTCGGTATTTACCAATTTCCGTCCTGGTACCTGTACCGGAACCGAAAATTAACGGTCCTTAACGGTACTAACCGGTATCGAACCGGACCGGGACGGACCGGACCGGAATCCGGTTAGTACCGGTTCCGCTGCCAAGTATAGTCACTGCCCACATGCACACACACACCAACTTTTCAATCACACTTTGAATATTGTTTTCGTAATTTCCCTCACATAAACATGTTCACAATAAATATAAATACATCATTCATGCCTAAATCTAGCAGCACAACATACCCATCTTACGAACTCATTTGGGAGCTAAGGACAAGGACATACAAAGGGGAACAACCTTAGTTTTCAAGACCTTGAGAATCATTCGAAGGAAAATACTCTTGGAGAAAGAATTGCAGGAGAGAAACCCATACCTTTTGATGTTGTTCAAGTGTGAAGCTGCTGCCCAGAAACTCCTCCAACCCACGCCCAATTCTCCTCAACGTACACATCACTCGACGAACAACCTCCCTTTACCTAGACGTTTTTGATTACCTTGCTTTTCTTAAAACTTTTCGTGTTTCTTTTTCAAGTGTGAAGAACAATTGTTATTAAACTGTTCTTGAGCTTTCCTGTTAGTCAGAGCGTGAGAGAATGAGAGTTGAGAGACGTGGAAGAGAGTTGAGAAACGTAAGGGAGAGAGTTATAAGAATTAGAAGACTAAATTCAAGACTTAGTCAAAATAGGATTTAATTAACTTAATACAAAAATCTGATTTATTTTAATTAATACGTGAAAGGACCATTATGCCCTTAAAATTTCAGATTTTTAAATAATAATTAAATCACCTTAAGTATTTATCTATTCGATTTTTAGGGTTGTTACAGTTAAAAATGATTTTTTATATAATTAATTTTGAGTAAAAATAAAATTCAACCAATAAATTAATAACAACAAAATAAAATAAATCCAAACCAAATAAAAGAAAGCAGCCTCCGTCAACTAAGGCAATGCCATAAACAAATTTGACTTAAAACGTTCCATTTTTTTCATGACTCTTGATACTTAGATTTTCTTTACAAAATATCATCAAAAAATTAAATGTGTAAACATGTGTTGTTTGCACATGTAGTGAAACTTAAAATCCGATAGTTCATTCATATTAGTAAGGATACACATATTAGTAAGGATTCTATCGGCATTTTTGTTAATCCTGATGTTGACACCCAATTTTGACCGACCTTTGACCATTTTTAGGAATACTATTCGATTAAATACGTATTTTAAATTTTAGAATTTTTAATCGACTTTGCTTGAAAATTATATATTTTAGTATGTTTTACTTTATAAAATTATCGTAAATATTATTAAAATATTTTAAAATTATTAATGAATTCCAAATGTTTTAAAATTTAAATGATTTTTAATTATATAAAAATATTTTAATATATGTAGTATTTTAATTAAATAGTAATTCCTACATTTTCCTTAAATTTTAAATTCTAGCCTATTCTATCATAATTTCTTTCAATTCTAGCCACTTCAATTAGAGTTTGTTTCAATCTTAGCCCCTCTTTCATTCCAATTCTAGCCAAATTTTATTGCAATTTTAGCCATTTCATATCCAACCAAATCTGATTTCTAGATGTCATCTTTTAATCTCATTCGTCCATTTAAATAAATAAATCCTAGATCAAATCCTAGCCCTTTATTTCTTATTAAATCAACGGTTGTGATTAAATTCCCTTTTCTTCTTGATTTCAATACACTAAAAATCAAAACCTAAAAATTTCTATTCTTCTCCCTCCCCTCTCCTTGCAGCCGCCAGCCACCCACTCTCTCTTCTCCATTCGCTCCGGCGAGAGCAGCCACCAGCAGCTGCCCCTCTCCCGCCTCTCTTTCCTCCTTCATTTCTTCTCCTCACCCTCTCTCTGCCTCCCTCTTCTCTCTCCCTTTTCCGACAGCCGCCATCCCCCTCTTCTTCTCCCTCTCTCCGTCTTTCTCCCTTTCCCGTTTCCTCCCCTCCTTCGTCCCTCTTCTCCCTTCCCGTCTCTTTTCTTTACCTTCTTCTTCTCTTTTTCTGCAGGTACCAGCGCCTTCACCAGCCGGCAGCCACGACGAGCAGCCGTGCGCGCAGCAGTGACGAGCCGCCAGCAGCTTCGGCGGAGGAGCAACAGCGAGGACCATCGTGAGCCGCAACAACCAGCTGCAGCAGGCGATGCCTCCCTCTCCTCTTCTCTCCCGCGTCCCATCTCTTCTTCTTCCCTTTTCTCCCAGCAGCAACCGGTGAGCTACAACGACTGCGACAATAAACTCCGCCGTAGTTCAAAGTTTTAGAGGTCATTTGTAGACGGATCTCAACAGATCCGTCGCGGTATATCCTTCATTCTATTACTATTTCGTGTGTTCGTCTTATAATTTATATATTCTTGTCAATAATTTAACTTTGTTCATTTATACTTGCCATATTTTGTTGATAAAGTGTTTAAAATTTTAACTGAATTGCTGGTTTGTTCTGCTGATCTAGTGAATTATTCCTTGATGTTTTTTTTGTGTTAAGAAGGCATGTGCTATGATATTCTGATCTGATTCTAGTTTGTCGTAATAGTTCTGAATAATTATGACTCGTTTGCATACACTGTATCGAAACTGGTTTGGCAAGAAAAGGCATAAATGGGTTGGTTTGCTGGCTATTGATTATTCCTTTGTTAAGTACGTGCAATCCACTAGTTCGTGCTCCTATCTGTTTAGTGATCCTGCTACTTTTTAAATTCTCTTTATCTATGGTAGCAAAATAAAAGTTTCTTGCTTGTCTGATTTGCATAATATTGGTTAATCAATACTAAGCTGATTTTATGGTATTGTGCTAATTTGGAACGATTTTGTGTCTCTTTGTAAGGCAAGTTTTCCTCATTATTTGTTGGTTATTGTTAATTGATCATAATTGGCTTAATTCAAGTTGAATTGATTCTTACTTGTTATATTTTAGGAAAAGCTATTTGATTGAACTGAAAATAAATTAAAATATTTTTCTGATTTTAAATTCTTCTTTATTTAAGGAAAAAATATTACTCTATTAATTTATTCTTACTTGTTTATATTTGGTAATGAAATATTTTAAAATTTTCTGATTTGGTCCTCTTTTATAATAAGGAAAACAGTATATTTAATTGATTTCTTTAAATATTTCTTTTCCTTATTTGTTTCCCCCTCTTTGCTATATAAATAAGACCCCTCCCTTCATTATTTCATCAACTCATACACTCATTCACTCTCAATCACAAGTTCTCTCATCACTCCTCACTCTCTCATTGCTCTCTTGCTACTCTTCAAATACATTAAGATTTAGGTAAACATTCAAGTGTTCTTCTTCGCTACTTTGATTTTGTTCGAGTAAAAGTTGGATCAATTTGTTTTGCTTAACTGGTATGTATTCTTAACATTTACATTATCTTTACATTCACACATTTGTGTAAGCTATTGTCTGTTCTTTTTTATATGTATAATTCGTCATTAAATAATTGCATATGTGTCTCATCTTGACTAAATAAATTGTGATTATTTGTGTAGTTATTTGATTGCTTTGACAGGTTTCAAACTTGAAGTTCAAGTTGAAGATTAGCCATGAAGAAACATTTATTTGTTTAATTCATATATTTGAATTTATATTTTTCTTATTTATTTATTTGAATTTTATAATATTTGTATAACTCTAAAGCTCTCATATATAAGTTTATTTGGGGGATCGTCTACGGGAAGGGGGTTTACATGCTACTTGTTCATTGTATTTTTTAAAGTTAGAAATCATGCCTATATGTTTATTCTATTTTTCAAATCTTTAACCACCTAGAATTATTGTTTGTAGGTGTTGTAATCTAACCAATTTTCAACATGCTTGACGCTTTGTTTATAAGTTTAAAAAATACCTAGATTCCATTAATTTTTTGAATGTGAAAATCAAATCCTAATATTTTAGTAGGTTGTTAGATGTTAAAAAATATGGTATAACTTTTCATTTGTTTTATCACGTAGATAATCATGCCTAAGGATTAAAATATTCATATCAATTAGATTTACAAATCATGCCTATATGTGTTACTCCGCTTTGAACACTTAGAAATCATATTTGTAGGTTTATAAATAAATTTTTGACATACCCACTCCAATAAAATTTGTTGTGCATATTTTTTGCCCCCTTTTAAATTAGCTAATATTATTAATTTGACCTTATCAAGATTTCCGCACTTATGATGCAATATGTTGTTTTCTTAAAATAATAATGATATTAAATTAAATCATTTCATGCATTTAACAAATTACTTGGTTTTTGAATATATTTCATAGCAAAATCTTTGCATTTAATAAATTTACCACATTAATATTCTACTAGTTTTTTTTTTCTTACAAAGTTTTGCAACATGATTTTTTTAAAAAGTCATTATTCAATTCTCCTTTAAAACTTTGGATTGATTATGACATTGTCTATTTTTTTTTAAAATAAATTATAAGCACTATCTCCTAACCTATCGTTAGTGGGAAAGTCAAAGGAACTATGAGGTCTAGTTCCAATTTTTAAATTAAACCGACGCGTCCCCGGAAGTACCACCTACCCATGGTTTTTTAAAGGAATTATGTGTATTTATATATAAATATTCATGTGCCTATATGCAAACTATATCTTTTAAAATCATTTTCAAAAATATAAACTATTATTTTTTTAAGGACCGACCTCAAATCAAAATTGTTTCTATGGTGGAGGAGCGCGATCAACAATATCGTGGCATCATCCCTATAAAGAAACAAACATTTTTTTAAAAATAAAAATTCCTATTCAAAACTTGCTCAATTTTCAAAACTTTACTTTCGCACATATTAATTGCTTAATATTTGCAATATTTGTTCATCACATAGTCTGGTGTAAATAAAAAATAAATTTGATTGTTTATTTATTGCTATCACCTAGCCTTGCATATCTAAATTAATAAAAATAATAAAATAGTCTTAATTGTTTTATGTCATCATTTAGCAAGTTTAAATAAACTAATAAATGAAGTGACCTTAATTGCTACTTGTAACCCCCACATAGATTGCATGAGACACGGTCGGGATCCACATTTGTGGACCTCGAGGGATGCCTAACACCTTCCCCTCGAGGTAATTTGAACCCTTACCCCGATCTCTGGCTCGTTGACCTTAGCTAGACTTAGTTAGGTTAGATAGGTGCCCTAACGCGCTTTAATTCGTTAGGTGGCGACTCCAAACTCAAAATCCCAAAAGAGTTGTTAGGTCGTGCACAAAACTCGTTTTCTGCGAAAATGGGGTGCGACACCTGATATGGTCAATATTACACGGGTCCATTATTTTATTTCATGGATCCATTATCCACTAATGAGAAGGTTGTTAACTATACATTATCCCACTACATGGATCCACTATCCTAGGACTCTAATAGTTGGTAACTTTCAATAACCTCTTAACCGTTTTTGATGGAAGCACAATTATGAATATATCATTTGGTTCAAAGATCCCTAAGCACATTACTTCTAAAACTTCATACCATCTAAGAGCGAGGTTTTGAGTGCTTCTTTGAAGAAAAGAAGAATTGTAAACTCCGACTATATCGCTAACAATAACTGGAGGTATGTCGATCACACTTTATTTTCGTTGCGCAGAGGCAGACCAATATGCACCCATGAGGGTGCACGTGCGCCCGTTAACTTTTTTAAAAAAGTCATATATATGTATATATATATATATATAGGCAGTTGATAAAATGAACATATATTTAATTGTGCACCCTAACAACCAGAAGTTGCTTTAGGTGCACTGATTTAGCACGCTCAGCGCGAGTTCGATCCCTAGTGGAGGCAACAGTTTTTATTACTTTAAATTTGAAGCTCTGGGAAAATCATCAAAATGGTCCTTAATGTGTTTTAACTTTAAATTTGAAGCATTTTCTCTGAGAAATGATAAAAATGGTCATTAATGTTTGGGAGGTACTTTATTTTGATCCTTAATTTATTTTGCATGAACCATATAGTTCTTAATGTATTACTATAAAAAGTACTCAAATTGATCTTTTGTCCTAAAATAAAAAAGTCATCAACATTTTCTGTTAAATCCAAAAACTTTCTCCTTCCCCTTCTAAGCCATAGCTGAAAAGCTTGTCCAATTTTCTCCTTCTTCATCTCAATCACATTTCATTGTATATAGAAGTGAAATACATTTCATACTTTTTTAGAAATTTCAAAGAATATATATATAAAAAAGTGATTTGTGGAAAGAATCAACCCCAAATTAAAACTCGTTTTTGCCACCTCATTTAGCCACACCCCCTTTCTTAACCATCCTTTTTTTGTCATCCGGTTCCATTCTTTTCTAATTGAATTCAAAAACAAAAAATTTCCTCTAACACAATTATAAATAAAATATAAGACTCCAAAATTAAAGTCTTACTCCTATTATCTCTGCGTAAGTTAGTAAGTTTTTCTTTATAAGCTATTCTTTTACAACAATTTGTTGTTGATTCTTGTGCTTTGAGATGGATAGATTTTTTAACGAAAAATAGTTCTTTTCAACCAAGTGAGTTTTAGAGACAATTCTTCGCATTTATAGATGAGTTTAATTTTCAGTCACTTAGATCAATTCCTGGAGAAAGAATATCAATTGCTAAATATAGCCCTAGAATATGAGATGAAGTAAGAAGGCACTATATTCAACAAGCTTCTTGTCAACCGGACATACTAATGATAATGAATATCCTCAAACTAGATTTGGAACGAAAATGCGTCGATTTTGTAAGACATGGTTTAAGAGGTTCATTTTCTAGATGGTTGGAGTATAGTATGAAGAAAGATATTGTATTTTGCGTATGTTGCTAAAGTTACCCTTGTCACTCCTATCCTTACCCTTGAGTCACTCATAGTAGTGCATTCCCTATCTTCGAATCCCGGGTTCGCCTTTAGCTGCGCCATTGCTCTGTCATGTCTTACAATTTGGCATCAGAGCCGTTGAATTTCCTTTGCTTTGTTAGTTTTATAAATTCTTTAAAATCACTCAAAGTGGTTCTTAAAAATTCAGATTTTGTTTTACAATTTTTGAAAATAATTTCCAATAATAAAAGGCAAAGAGATTGTTGTTTTGTTGCATAACGTTCAACAATAAATCTTGTATATGATTTTGAGTTAATATTTAGTTATTCATATAATTTTATTTGATTGAGATTTAGCCACAACAATCTTAATTAAATGATATTATATATTATATTTTGAATCAATTAAGGAAATAAATGTCTAAGTGATCTAGACACAACAATCTAATTTTTATATCTATTTAAAGTTCAGATGTATGCGTTTTGTAAAAATTCGTCATTTCAAATTTATTCAAAAATAGCCCAATTATAGAAACGTACAAGCAAATTATACAAACTCATCCGCGAATTATACAAACACGTGAATAATACAAACTCATCCGCGAATTATACAAACACGTGAATTATACAAGCAATACAACTTAAACTGTAATTATACAAACAAGACAACTTAAACTGTAAGTACAACTTGTAAATATGCAAACTGTAAGTTCAGAAAAAACTACATAAATAAGCCATAAAATTTAAAATAATTACATGTTCATACCCCAATCTAAAAATAATATAGTAAAATTAGTTTGGGGCTATGTAATGCAATGATTTAGAGGAATATGAATGTAAAGGGATATATATTGGAGAATTTTCACAAATAACCACTATAATAAATTTAATTAAAATGACACAATAAAAATCTACTTTTGATATTCAAATTGAACAAGGCCTAGTTAAATTGTTTAAGTGAAAATTAATATCAACTTTAATTGTATGAGTTAAGCCTTTAAACTACCTAGTCATTTTTGGCTAAAATCTCAATAGATGAAGTACAATATTTACTGCACAAGGAACAAGCGAAGTGTATACTCTTGTTCAAACCCCAGAGTAACATCATCGCCCAAGTTAAAGGAATTTGCAGTGGATCTCAAGTTTGAAGAAAATGGCGCTCAATCTTCGTCAAAAACATATAGGTAACTGACTGTTCAGCACCTAAATCTATCGATTTTATAGAATGAATATAGCCATATAAACTTTGATTTTCAATTGAATTTTTGTTTGATTTGATTGTTCAGAGTGTATCACGCGGATGTTGAATCTGAATCAGCCGGTGAATGCTGGTGGCACCGCCAATGAGGAGGTTTACAAAATCCTCATTTACGATCGGTTCTGTCAGGACATTTTATCGCCGTTGATTCATGTGAAGGACCTCCGTAAGCACGGCGTTACCCTCTATTTCCTCATTGACAAGGATTGTAAGCCTGTTCACGATGTTCCTGCTGTTTATTTCGTTCAACCCACTCCTCTCAATGTCCAGCGCATCATTTTCGAGGCATCCAGCTCTCTTTACAATTCTTTCCATTTGAATTTTTCGTCTTCCATTCCTAGACCTTTGCTCGAGGATATCGCTTCAGGTTCCGATTCAATTCCATTACTTACTTTTCGTTAACTCTACGGGTGGATGGTGCTTACATTATTGTTTCATAATGTATCTATCGTATTGATTCAGTGAATATAACTCTTTGGGTAGATTATATCATTTTTCGTCCTTACGTATTAGCATACTCAACAAGTTAATGATAATTTTTGTCATAAACTAACAATGAATTTAAACGAATAAATTTTAGGAAACAATCAAAACAAGTATTGAAACTATCATACAAATACAATGCAAAGGGTAACAACCATCCAAACAAAGCCTATGTTTTTGTTGAAGAGTCCCACATTGAATGAATAAGTATGGGTGGACTTGGGCAATCTTCCCATTCGGAGCTAGATTTGGGGGAATGACTCGCGAGAGAAAAAATGATTTTTTTGGGAGGTGTTAGGTGTAAGATATTGTATCTGATTTGGTTGATATCATAAAGAAAAAAAGAAAAGAGCATAAGTTGAAGTTGAAATTTCTATTGTTTGTACATGAATCTCGTTTGGAAAATAAAGTTAAATTTTGTGAGCCAAGACCATGAATGTTATTTGGAAAATAAAGTTAAATTTTGTGAGCCGAGACCATGAATCTTGTTTGGAAAATAAAGTTTTAAATTTTTTGTGAGCCAAGACCATGAATCTTGTTTGAAAAATAAAGTTAATTTTTTGTGAGCTGAGATCATTATTTCACATGCAATATTCCTCATTTTTTTTTTAAATTTCAAGATTGAAGTTTTGAAATAATAAACAAGATAGTCACACAATTACTTGAAATAATTTGCAAATATTTCAACTTGTTGAGTGAGATGCTTGTTTTTTGCTTCAGGTACGATAAATTCAGAGTCGATTGAGAGGATCGCGAAAGTGCATGATCAGTACTTGGAGTTTGTCACACTTGAGGATAATTCTTTCTCCCTTGCCTACAAGAACTGTTATCTTCAGTTGAATGATCCCTCAGCTGGGGATAAGGAAATTGATGAGATTGTTGAAAAAATTGTGAGTGGGTTGTTTAGTGTGTTGGCTACTCTTGCTGTTGTCCCTGTCATCAGGTGTCCTCGTGGTGGGCCTGCTGAGATGGTGGCATCCTTGTTGGATCAGCGACTGCGAGACCATTTGTTGGCGAAGAACAATTTGTTTTCAGAGGGTGCAAATTTCACTAGCTCATTTCAGAGGCCAATTTTGTGTTTATTTGATCGGAATTTTGAATTGTCAGTAGCGATACAACATGATTTTAGGTATAGGAAACTTGTTCATGATGTGCTTGGGTTGAGATTGAACAGATTAAATGTGCAAGAGGACAAGGGTGGCATAAAATCCTACGATTTGGACAGGTCTGATCCATTTTGGATGGACAACTGGTCATTGCAGTTTCCAGAGGTTGCATTAGAGATGGAGTCTCAATTGGGGAAGTACAAGAAGGATGTTGAGGAGGTAAATAAACGAACAGGTGGGAGCGGCGGGACAGAGTTTGATGGAACAGACTTGATTGACAATACTAAACATTTGATGAATGCTGTAAATTCCCTACCTGAGTTGACTGAGCGAAAGCAAGTGATTGATAAGCACACAAATATTGCTACTTCATTATTGGGTGAGATCAAGGAGAGATCCCTTGATTCGTATGCTAAAAAAGAGAGTGATATGCTGGTGAGAGGCGGGATTGATCGTAATGAGCTCCTTGGAGTGCTCAAGGGAAAAGGGAGTAAAGCGGATAAGCTGCGTTTTGCTATAATTTATCTAATCTCAACTGAAAGCATGCCTCAATCTGAAGTCGAAACGATTGAAGCAGCACTTAGGGAGTCCTAGGTCGATACCAGTGCTTTTCAGTATGTAAAGAAGATAAAATCATTGAATGTCTCTTTTGCATCAGCAAATTCTGCAAGTACTAGTAACATTGTTGATTGGGCTGAAAAACTCTATGGGCAATCAATCAGTGTTGTTACTACAGGTGTGAAGAATCTTTTATCCAGTAACCATCAACTGGCTTTACCAAGAGCAGTAGAAGCATTAATGGAGGGGAAGCCAAATCCTGAAAATGAATCTTATCTTTTTCTTGATCCTCGTGCATCGAAATCAAGCTCCGCATCTAGTAGCGGTTATCTAAAAGGACCATTTAAAGAAGCTATAGTGTTTATGATAGGTGGTGGAAACTACATGGAGTATGGAAGCTTGCAAGAATTTGCCCATCGCCAACAGCCAGTCAAGCTTATCATATACGAGACAACAGAAATTTTTACAGGAGGTGAGTTTATTGAGCAGCTTCGAGTACTCGGGCAGAAGATGGGATTGGGAAGCACTATAGCAGTCCCAAACCATTGATAGGCATACAATTGGTTTATCAGCCATTTGTGTTTCAATATCACCGTTGTTTACTTTACTCAACCACCTTGCCACTCACTCGAAAAGCTTACGTTGAACCTAATAGTGTGTATTGTTGATAGGGCTAGACTTATAGTATTCGACAGTGAGGCGTACTGGTCTTTAAATTATAAGAATGACTTCCTTTTCAAATTCTGAGGTTTTGAGTTAGGTAGCTGTTCTATAGCCGATACAGTCTGTTTCTTTATGGATTACCTACTCTGTCACTCAAAATTACTGTTATGGGTCGAATAAATAAATAAATCCATTTTTTATTTGTAAACCTTGATGCATGTAGCTTGTTGCTCACTGTTACGCAATAAACTGTGAATATTATTATACCAAGTCAAAGTAGTACAAATTAGAGAGCATTATATTCTCAAATCTCAATCCCCTTGCCAGAAGAGTGTTAAAGAAAATCTAGACCTCAGTGTTACTCTCTTAGGACTATAATTGAAGATTTATGATCCATCCTTTTTTATCTTTGAAAAAAAAAGGAATAAAGACTTTTTCCAAATTTTATAATAAAACTTGAAATATTTTGAAATCCAAATTATTTACACCATATTGACAATTTGACAAAAAAAATAAACGGAAGTATATATTGTACAAACGGAATTGGTATCAGACGTTAAAAAATTACTAGTTGACATATTGCCCCCTCCCTTTCTCTCGTGGGCCGTCAGTGGTGAGTCTTCCGGCATCTCCTTTTTCCTCTTCCTTTCCTTCCCCTTTTCATCACCTGTCTCTTCCCTTCCCTCAACAGCTCTCACCCTAATTTCCATGCCCCAATAGTCAAACTTCCTCTACCATTTCCGATCAATGGCTAAGCGAACCCTACCCATCCTCAAACACTTTCTCACCTCCTCATCTCCATCTCCATCTCATGCCTTAACATCCGTCCGATCCGTTACCTACATGCCCCGACCCGGTGATGGCACTCCACGAGCCGTCACACTCATCCCCGGTGACGGGATCGGACCTCTAGTAACCGGTGCTGTTGAACAAGTCATGGAGGCGATGCACGCTCCTGTGTACTTTGAGCGTTATGATGTTCATGGAGACATGAAGAATATGCCTCCGGATGTGATGGATTCGATCCGGAAGAATAAGGTCTGTTTAAAAGGAGGTTTGAAGACGCCTGTGGGTGGTGGTGTTAGTTCTCTTAATGTTCAGCTTAGGAAAGAGCTTGATCTATATGCTTCCCTTGTTCACTGCTTCAACTTGAAAGGCCTTCCTACGCGTCATGAGAATGTTGATATTGTTGTTATTAGGGAGAATACTGAGGGGGAATATTCCGGATTGGAGCATGAGGTTGTTCCCGGTGTTGTAGAGAGTCTCAAGGTACTCTTACTCTCACCTTTATTCATACTTGTTTATTCTGAGCTTGACTTGATTTCAAATGTTCTTGTGATTAGGATCGTTATTTCTGGAATTATATTCATGCAATGTCAAGTAGTAGTTCTTTTAGGTAATCAAAGAGGTTTTGGTGCTATATTGATATCAACCTTATCTTACACATCTAGAGTAAATGGAAATGACAGCAGAATGAAGTGACTAGAAGCTTGGATTAATTGAAAACCAAAGAGAATCTAAACTTATAAGTTTCATCAACTGGATTTTGAAGTAGATTAATGCAACTGAGTGTTGAGGGTCATAAGACTTGTCTACTTTTATTCCCTGTAATGTAGAAGTTATTTTATTTATACAGAATTGCAAACAAGTTAAAGATATTGAAGGCATATCCTCGTCTTTTTAACGAGATTTAGACCCATCTAGGCCAAAGCTTATCCTTTTCGTGTGATAGACAGAATCATTCTGGATTAGATCAAATCTCCCCTTCCTGGATTTGAAGACCCAAATCCTCATCCTTAGTAGGATTTCAAATTGTATACCAGCTGAGTTTAGTCCCATACTTACTAAGATACGACTTTGTTTATTACCCTCTCGGCAAATGGAGGTCCATGGTTGAACTCATTTCGTTATATTATTAAGATTGTTCTAATAGATGTTGGAGGAAAAGCCTAAAGAAACCTTAAATATTTTCCTAGAAAGTCTAAACAGTCTAAGCATCTGGTTCTGCCTACTCCTTTAACAAAAAGAACTGTGTTTTTACAATTTCGGATGGAGACCAAAGTGCTTATAACCTTATACTGGGCTCGAACAAGTCTATGTTGATTGCCCATATAGCTTTAGTTGTAGGTCCTGCTGCAATGAAGAGATCAGAGAAAAAGGCACTATTCTGCTGCTCTCACATTTAATCTGTTTTTAACTGCAAATTGATAGTTAACACCTTTCTGATGGTATCCGATCAAATAGTTCAGGTCACTGCAGTGAACCATCACATTGACTCTTATCACAAGCTAGGGGAAAACACTAAACTGTCAATGTCATAATAGATTCTAAGTGAAATAAAATTCAAAATAATTGGGATTAGGCCTCTAGAGTTCCAACACATCTTTGGGATTAAGTAGAATTCAACACTTTGTCCTAATTCTTAACTATTACCTATGGTTGCTCAGTCAAGCATGCCTGACCTGTGGGCTGTGGGATGGTTGTGAAACTTAGAGTCATAACTTTGTATGGCAGGATAGCTATGGATTTCACCTGCCTGATTTATTGAATAATTTGGTGTAGTTTGTTGACCAAGGAAGATAAGGTGTTTATATAATATTAAAAACCACTGCTAGCTGTCATTTCATTTTTTTTGGAACAATTTTCTTGCACTTCTAAAGATGCAAACAATTGGAACAGTTGATAAGATTTTGGTGGTGAATTTGAGAATTTTATCACGCACCATTCAAGAAAAACGATAAGTTAAAATAACATACAATTTATTTGTGATACTGCTGCGTCCCAGCTGACTTCTTATTTGTGAAACTTGATCAAAAGAGAGCATGTTACTTCAACTGTTCAACTAGGTGATCCTGATCCCTCAGATATTTTGCTATTTCTGTTTTCTTCATATTAACCAAAAAACAAGATGATTTCAGTCTTCCAAATTTTCTTCTAGCTCCTGGAATTGCTTATTGTCCAACTTGTCGCCGTCTCTATTGCAATACTGGGGAGCACTGATTGAATGTTAAGAATGAAATATATCGAGGCCACAACTCTCAAGAGAAATTTCAGTTAAGTAGAAGATAGATTCTCCTCCTGCTTCTTACATAAGCAACACAAATTATTACAGCATAAACAGCAGTACCAAATACCATATATCTCCCCCTTAAGCTATCTAGTCAGACAGGCACCCACATCGGACTCGCACACCATAAAGAACTCTTTTCTGGTGCTCTGGATCCATAAGGGCCTTGAGTCACCTCCATAAAGTAGGCTGTAATATGAGCTCATCATAACGTCATCTCGAGATGTCTCTTTCCTCATCTACCTATCAACCTACCCAAACTGTATGTGGTCATACTTGTTATAAGTTACAACATTGTGGTGATTTCCATTCTAAACATAATACAACCATGAGGTGCACTTTTATGATGTTAAATGAATGAAAAATTTAAACTTTTACTAAGTTGAGTCATATTTATCCATAAATGTTGTTTATAAGTAGGGAAAGTACCATTGAGGTCCTAACTATCTTTTTGTGGCAACTTCTCCATAAACTATATAGTTTGTTTTTTTCATTTAAAATGATGGTGGACATGGAGTTTAAGATGTTATTTTGTCTTATATATTAAAGGACAGACACATCGACGGCCCTCAAATTTGGCATAATATTTCATATTGACACCTTATCTTGGGGACAATAACTAGCTCAGTAAACAGAGAAGCAATCATCGGACTTTGTCTTGAAATTTCCATGTTTCAGGCATCATCTTCTCTCAGAAAGTTATAAGTGGGTTTATAATTAACCAGAAAAAAATAAAACTATATATGACGACCTCAAGATGAGGTGCCAAAATGAAATATTGTCCCATGTTTGGGGGGCTGTCAATGTATTTAGTGGAAGAAACTATTTAAGTAATGGTTGAAAAGTTAGTATGCTGGAGAAAATTAAAGGTAAAAGCTCAAAGTTTGAATAGCTTTATGGATTTGAATTCTTAATAGTTGTAAGTTGTATAAAGATGGAATGGTGTCAAACATTTGGAAATACCCAAAATCAAAGAGTATCATATATATTGGGACATTGGGAGTTTGTTTATCTTACTGACCCTTTAACTATTGGATAATTAGCAATCTGTCTGAAGCACCCCCTTTCCATTCATAGAGAGATCCGATTGTCAAAATCAATAAAAAGGCCCTTTTCTGTAAAATTCTGTTTGGAGTTCTGAGAAAGTTTGTCAAGTACTTCTTTGAATGAGTAAATTTTGAAAGTTAGACAACTCTAAGAATTTAAGGTAAAACAAAGAAAATAATAGTTTCTCGTATTTTCTAAGAATTTAAGGTGAACAGCAGCATTAATTCTGTTTTTTGGGGGAGGATGGTTGGGAGGAAGGAGGACGACCTAGAAAAGGTGATCTGAAGGAGGGGGAGGGATGCTCCTGGAATGTTGGACCTTGAATCATTGCCAAGAACGGGTAAAAGTGATAATGTCAATGCCGATAAACTTCATAGTTGCTGTAGGGAAGCTAACTAAAGGTAAACTTGTCATCTTTTGGTGAGGCATTTGGGGAAAATAGAGTTAGAAGGAGTAAGTTGCCACAAGTTAAATAGTTGAATGAGCTCTGTGCACTTGTTCATATTGAAATGATTCTATGAGAAAAGTGCTAGTGTTTTGTATTTGTTAGGGATGTGCCGGTCTCCTGTTAGATAAGTTGGTCATGTATAATTTTGTTTCTTACCAGATTTCCAATCTCCTATTTGATAAGTTGCTCATGTATAATTTTTTTCATTATAAGATGTCCAATTTGTTGCAGAGAAGTGTATAGTTCTGTCACATTTCTCTTGGTTGTTTTGCCTTAATGTATGAACAAACTCAGCCTTTGGGCTTCTCTGTTATTCTTCAAGAGTTTCTTTCTTACTTTATCTTCTGAACATACTCTCCTTTCACTCTTTTTGTCAAAATTTCTATGTCAAGGCCCAAAATATTACATTTTTTTGTTGTTAACCAGCACCTAACATATTCTGTGCAGCACAGCGAAAGATATGCTGTGCCAATAGTCTGTGTTGTACTGAAAAGAACTCGCTCAAGTACATCATTTGCTAATCTTATCTGAATGATATTTGTCTAAACCAGATAACATTTCCAGGTTTTTAAGTAGTTTGCAAGACAGTTTAATTTCACATCTGAATCTAGTATCGATGTACAAATCAATCACTACAGTCTTTTTACCTGAGATCTGGTATGAGCATTATTTGCTCTTACCTTGATTTTTCTTCCAAGTTGGTAGACTTACTGTAACGAGTAGCATTTTCATTAGATCAGGACCTAGCTCGTGCTTGCTTTTAGAGGATATATGAATTGTCAACTCCATCATCTGCTTGTTGCAATATTCCCAGTGCAATTTTGTTTGTCTCGCTGTTGCAATTTCCAAGCTGTGACGGATTGTTACAGTTTTTTGCCTTTTTCCAATTATCTTGTTGTGGAATACTTGTTCAGTGGTCCCTATGTACTTTTGTTTGCCTGTGTGCTCAAGAGTTTCTTTCCCCTCTTTTTTATTTTTAATTTCCCCGGGGCTTTAAGTGCAAGGACATTATGGGCCACTTTTTCTTTGCTTCTTTCTTTTTTTAGGATAAATTTTAACCGCTCATGTTAGACCGGATGATTCTTCTCAAGTTCTTTATACTATCTTTTTGCGCTTTCCAGTTTAACTTTAAGAGACATCCAACATTTTCTTTCTTTCAGATTCTTATTGTTATTTTCTTTGTTATGTGAATTTTCTAGGTGATGACAAAGTTTTGCTCAGAAAGAATTGCTAAATATGCCTTTGAATATGCATACCTCAACAATCGGAAGGTAGTGACTGCTGTGCACAAAGCAAACATTATGAAACTTGCTGATGGTTTATTTTTGGAGTCTTGTCGAGAGATCGCAAGCAAATACCCTGGGATCAAGTACAATGAGATAATTGTGGACAACTGTTGCATGCAACTTGTATCAAAGCCTGAGCAATTTGATGTTATGGTACAAGTTTTGCCTATTACTCTCTTCTATTTTAAGACTCTTGATTGTTCTCTTTTATGTTGATGTTTGATTCCTGACATGGTGAGTTTTTCTGCATGATGGTAAAGCTATATGCAATTTCTTCTCTATCCGGATTTCTCATTTCATCCTGAAAAAAAGGAAGTGTTTTAGGGGTTGGGGTTGGGGACAGGGATAGAGAGCTAAAAGCTTCTCATACAAGTCGGAGTATAGGAACCTGATGATTGCTAGGCTAAACATCACATGTTAGACTAGTTAAACTACAGTGCTGGGTTGACCTTTTAGCATATTTATCCGTTTCTCTTTCTCTTGCTATTAGAATGGGTAAAAGGATTGAGAGTTCCAGCAAATGAAAAGATGAAATTCTTACTTTAGGTTGCTGAAATGCGAAATATAACAGCACTTCCGTCTTGCTGACATTTAACGAGTATGGAAGTTTACAGAATATATTTTGTAATCCTTATCCATACTGCATAGCAGGAACCTACTTTTGTTTCCTGTTCACTGTGTGTGCTTTTCTTGACATCACATTGTCACTAAATGTTTCAGTCTGGATATGAATTTGAAGTTGTATATCACAGGTCACCCCTAATCTCTACGGAAATCTGGTAGCAAATACAGCAGCTGGTATTGCTGGAGGCACAGGTGTTATGCCAGGAGGTACATATAATTGACAGTCAGAATTTGTTCTCTCTATATTGATGTGGATACGTTTCATAAAAAATTCCTGCATATTCCATCCTCCCTACTCTGTAGGATTATCTGGTCGATTTTGATATAAAATGATCATATTCATCTTTTGACTGGCTTCTTGTGGTTCAGGCAATGTGGGGGCTGACCATGCCGTGTTTGAGCAAGGTGCTTCAGCAGGAAATGTAGGAAATGAAAAGATACTAGAGCAAAAGAAGGCAAACCCAATTGCCTTGTTTCTTTCATCAGCCATGATGTTGAGACATCTGCAGTTTCCTTCATTTGCAGATAGACTAGAGACTTCAGTGAAGCGTGTAATTGCCGAAGGTAAATACATGACCAAAGATCTTGGTGGAGACTGCACCACCCAAGAAATCACGGATGCTGTCATTGCAAATCTGGACTAATTTCTAAACCCACTCCCATATCTTCCTCACTCGAGATTAGTCATGCTTCAACATGTTTTTTAATTTATCAACCTTTCGACGACTTCAATTGTTCTCTACTTCTCTTGGTGCACCATGCCTTTCAAGATGGCACATTTCACAAAATAACGTGAATCTCCCATGTGGAAATATTACTGTAAGAAAACAGGATTTTACAAGCTTATAGCCATTTATTTCCTATAGAACGTTTTTTTTTGTAATGAAGGTGAATAAATTTGATTCCAACTTTTGAGCTTGAGGCAGACCTCCTCACGAACACTTTGTATGGCTTGTTTGCCAAAAAATTGTCAAATGGTTCGTTTGTTTGCTCCCTTACCCGGCAAGCTAGAAGGACCGTCTTACTTAGCTACTATAAGAGTCGTTAGTGTGAGCTATGAGGTATAAATAATTATAAGATTATGTGTATGAATTACTTTATACCACATTTTGTTGGAGGTATTAGGTACTTATTGGATCATTTATCGTACTATTTTTATCATAGTGATGGAATAACTTATTTCGAAATAATATATCATGTGATCAGTTACTTATTCTCAATTAAACGACCTCTAAAACTGTCTAATGCTTATGGATATAAGTCATGTTTCATGTTTTTTGAAGAAAAAAAAAGAAAAAGAAAGCAAAATATGTCTGCGGTCAATCACATTCAACTTCAATAAAAGTTTCACTAAAATCATTTTTTTTTGAAACAATAAATAATGAAAATTTATGACAAAATGTGAGCTAAATTATGTAAAATAAGTGACTACTTTCTAACTAACTTAAAAATACTCTCTGATTACTAATTCCAAGAACTTACTATTAAAGAATATAGTGTAGTGAATGAAGTTACTTCTTCTTTAATTAAATGATTTGTATATGAAAAAAAATCCCTAATAAGTAGTTCACAACAAATTTTGGATTCAAACGCAAAATTTTATACGTGAAAATTTCAAACGCTAAAACTATTAAGAATGAAAAAATATTTACCCGTCCGTCCATTCACAGCAACTTGTTCGATATATTTAGGACATGAATCCGACTGCTTTGCATGTTCTCCACCACCAACAATTATTCTACTTTTCTGACTCCTTCCCTTTTTATCTACATTTGGCCAAACTCCATATATGTGCACTTGATTAAAAAAATATATAAAATAATGTATATATATATATATATATATATATGTTGGGTAGAAGTACCGGCTCCTTTGATTAGAGATTTTGAATTCGAGCTTTAAGTATGAAAAAAATTCTTGTTAAGAAGTGCTATCCTTCGAATTAGACCTTACCTGACATAAATTTAAATTAATCGAACTTCAACACAACTAAGATATACGCTATATATAGTACACATTAAGGATAATTAATAATTAAAAGAGAAAATTACTCCTTTTGTTCATTTTTATCTGTCCAATATATTAAAAATAGTTGTTCAAATTTATTTGTTTTGTTTCAAAAAATAAGAGAATTTATTATTTTGTATCTACTTTTCCTTTACTATTAAACACTATTCATTTTTTTCATTTGGAGGACTTATAATTAATACGGCTGATATAGTAAAATTACTCATCTATTCATTGTTTCTTAAGGGATGTGTCAAGTTTACCTTTACTTTTAAATACAGTTCATTTTTTTTCACATTTAGAGGACTTATTTTTATTACGACATATAGTAAAATTACTCATCTATTTATTGTTTCTTAAATGGTGTGTCAAGTTAAATATGAATAAATAAACAATGAAACGATGGAATAGTAAATTACAAGTATAACTAGTGATTATTGGAATTAAAAAGATGAAATTTTTTTATTTTCCGAACGTTTGGAATTCAGTATCCGCAATAAAATTCGACTATCTCAAATTCACGTCCTTTATAAACCCATTCGAAGAAAAACACTTTCTACTAAAAAATTTTACATACAAAACTCAAATTTAAAATCTCTCATTAATTATGAATGATAATTTAAAAGATCTAACTATTAATCCACTCAACATTAATTATGAATGATTGGGGATTGTCAACGGCTCATATAACAGTTGACCAAACCCTTCTAAAATTCTTTATTTTTGTTTATAAGTTTGGTATATACTAATTAATAATATAGTAGTATATATTACATGATTCCAATTTTTAACAAACAACTCAAGCTTACGTTGCAACGACACAATTTAATGAATATCGCACGTCTTCGCAATATACAAATACGCTTCGCAGCTGGTCTATTTGTTCAATTTTATATCGATATGATATATAATTTAAATTCTTTTAAAATATAGTATTACATATATAATTTAAATAATTAAATAATTTAATTTTCGTATCGTCTTATTTTGGGATTGAGGGTGTAAAAATTAAGTAAAGCAGATGTCACAATTGTTAATCCCAAATTAATCTTACTACCCAATTAGTCCTAATTAGGATGTTAAATAATCGCTATCTATATTATATCTAACACCAAACAATTTGACATCTTATCCGTTAAACGCCCCACCCCAAATTCATAAACTAATCATCCTCGTGTGTATTCATGCTATGACTAGAAAAGATTAAAAAAATATATAGTTTATTTGATTATAATTTGTAGTTGTATGTTTTAAGAGGAAAATAACGAGTGAGATTGGGAGAGAGGGGAGAGAGTTGAGAAAGAGATAGGACATACGAGATATGAATTGTATTTATATATTGACAGAATAATTATATATATGTAACTAACATGGATATGTACGAATGATTGTATTTATATATCTGTTGGATAATTATATATGTAACTAGTATGCATATGTATCAATAAATACAATTGTGTTAATAAATACAATTTGTATCAATGAATAAACTGTTTCAACAAATACAATTGTATCATGTTGTATCTGGTTCAAACATTTATATTTGTGTAATAAATTATTATTATGTGTACCAATATTGTATCAATTGTATTAACGTACACAATTTGTATCTGAATATAAAGGGATAATGCACAAGTACCCCCTCAACATATGCTCGAAATTTCAGAGACACACTTATACTATACTAAGGTCCTATTACCCCCTGAACTTATTTTATTAATAATTTTCTATCCCTTTTTGACCTACATGGCACTATCTTGTAGGCCCAACGCTATTTTTTTCAAGCTGGTGCCATGTAGGCCGAAAATGGGTAGAAAATTACTTATAAAATAAATTCAGGGGGGTAATAGGACCTTAGTATAGTATAAGTGTGTCTCCGGAATTTCGGACATAAGTTGAGGGGGTACTTGTGCATTTTTCCGAATATAAATGTATAAATATTGTATCAAGTTTAAGATTTGAATTTGTATCATTGTTGTATCAGCGAATACATATAGAGAGAATTTGTATAGTTGACATTTATCATTTGTATTGTTAACACTTATTATTTGTATTTGTATAATCAATTATTATCATTTATATTTAAATTGTGCGTTAACATTTATATTTATATAATTGATTGTTATAATTTATATATATTTTGAGGGGGAGGAGGTAGAGAGAAGCGGGGGAGAGATATGACAGAAAGAGAGGATAGAGGCGAACAAGATTATTGCAAAGAGAGAGAGGCTATGTAGAAAGGGAGAGAGGAGAAAAAAAATAGCAACAAAATCCTAATTATAGCTATAAATTATAATTTTTTAATATATTGTATAAATACATATCACGTATTTGCCTAATTACATAATTTTCTCAACATCTATTCAACAAACACCATGGATATAAGTTCTCATATTCTGTGTCAAATTATTCAATGAAACCTTTCTTCAGCAAAAATATTGATTAAGTGGAGGGGGCTTATCGTCATATATATCTTACTGAGTTATTTATAGTCTTAAAGTAAGTATTATTAAGGACAAAAGGAGGAAAAAAATTAATTTAGTTTTGACCTTCTAAAATGAAAAGTAACTTGAAATAACTATTTTAAAAATTACAATGAATAATTTAAGCAGGTGGGATTTAATATCTTTCAATATTTTCGCTATAACAAAAGAGACATTTAATGATGATAAAAAAATCTTTAAGATATTGCGATGAAAATAAATAATTGAGTTAATGTCATCACAGAGTTGCTAAGACATTTATCTAGTGTGTTGATTATTTAGACACATATTCATTATTAATGCTAAATATAATATAACAACGATTATATTTATGTCACAAATAATTGCAATAAAATCTTTTATCTTATTCCTTTTGTTCAGTTTGGTCGACTCTAATTCTTTATTAATCCGTTAAAACAAATGACATATTTCTATTATTATATTTTTAAAACTTCTTATAGTGACATAAATATTGGTACCTTTTTTAGATTTATAAATTTTATAATTACATAAATATTATAATTCAAATAATAATATTTATAATTTTCATTTTATTGTTCAATCAAATTGAAATAAAATAAAAGGCCTCTTTGATTACTAGGGCTCGACACAATAGGTTATCGGTCGGTTCTGTTCGATTTTAAAGTTTATCGGTTTCATTTTTTGATTATCAATTTGTAAGATATTAAATCGTTGTAGAACTTTACGACATTTGCTTCTGTTATTGGTTTATCGGTTCGGTTATCGGTGTAAATGTTAAGATTAGACACAAAAAAAATAATTAAAAATCACTTAGATTTAAGGTGACAAACCAAATAAACCATGCATATGAGTTCACAAGTTACATCTTGCTTAAAAGCAAATACTTTTACATTGTATAATAACCAAGTGTTTGAAACAATCAAAATAAAAGTAGGAAACCAAACTCTAAGTCAAGGACTTATATACAAAACGGTAAAAATATAAATATTTAATTTACTATCAGATTATCAGTTAATCCGTTAAGAAAAAACTTCAAACAATTAAGAATCGATAACCCGATAACAAAAAAATTAAAACCATTATCAAAACCATTAAATTAATAACTTAATACTGATAAATTAATAAACTTTTCTCGATTCAAATTATTGATTTTAATTTGATTTTGAACAACCCTAACACTGCGCTAAATGCACAAATACTCCAAAGCATGATTTTTACATATATAATTAATGACAGATTGAATACCAATTGAGACTAGATACAAATTTGATTTTTTATAGGAATATTTTTATTTAAGAAATCAAACAATTTTTTCTTTGACGATAATGCCTTAAACATTTTCTTAAAATGTTTTGAATTATTAATTTTTGGTAATGTGTAGTATATTTCATTTACTCTTTAAGTAAATTTTATCATAAAAAATAAAAGCATTTGACTCAATCTATAATCAAATTTAAATATTTTAACCACTATAATCGACACACAAATTAAAATCATCAATATAATTGTTGAGAAATATAAGCATTTTTCTACTTATCACAAAAAGAAAGTGATAATTTATAAGCACAAAACACTCAACAATATTTTGTTCCGCCATTAACTACGAAGACCAATTCTATTGTTGTTTATAAACACGAAAAACTAATTCTCCGCATTTATTTACATTATCAAATTAAATTAATAAAACATAATTGGATATATTTTTTAAAATTCCGTTGTAAAAGTAGTCAAAATGTAACTCTATCATCTTACAAACGATCCAAATATACTTTTTTTAATCTAACAAAAATAATAGATTTAATTTAATTTTAAAAATTCTATATAAGAGTAATAATAAAATCCAAAGGTTTATTTGACCCTTTTCATACCCCACCCCCATTCAAATTTGAAAATAAAAGAGATGAAATTCATTTTTTGAATTTTATAGTCTAAAGTTAAAAATATGTTAAAACATATTAAAATATTTTTTAATATTATAATATTAAATATGTCGGATAAAAAATTGAACTAAAAGAGTTGTTAAGAAAGAAAGAAAATATAAATATTGATTACGAAGAATTTAGAGTCTTCGACTATACCAACTAGAACCGCCCGACTATATCAATTTCAATTTCGATTGAAACCTCTAACATGAAAATTTTAAGTCCTTACGCATTTTATTATTTTTAAAAAAAAACGAAAGACAAACAAATTAAGGCGAGGAAACGGAAAATGAGAAATGAAGTTCATGCAGATTTGACCGTATTGTTATACTCCGTGCAGATCAGTTCAAAATAGAAAGTCATGATAAATGTGACTAGTCTTAATATTTTGTTAACTAAGATTTTAGGTGCGATTTAGTCGAGGCTACACTTACTTTTTAACTAATTAATTAAGGATTAAACAGATAAATACGTATTAATTAGTTGTTGTAAGCATATATATAGATAACACAACACATTATACGTTACCTGCATTTTCTGTTATCGTCGGAGGCGGAGACTCCGAGCAGATTGTTAGCTCGCCTGAGTTGTTGAATTACCGGCGATATTGATCGATTCTTAAGTTTTTTTTTACGAAACATGAAGAACAGAAAACATCACCGTGAAACGACGGTGTTTTTAGGATTTCCGATCATTCTTTTATACCGGAGACGGAGCAACATTTTCCAGCTTGTTCCTTTGTTTACAGCTTTATCTGTTGTTGTTCTCATTCTATTTGTGTTGATTTCATATATATCTCCTCCCATAGATAGCCGCCATGATCAGTTCATCAGCTTGGTGAGAACACGAAATGTTGTTTACGTTACGAAAAAAGTTTTTTTCTTTTTGTGTGTTTTTGATTAGTTTTGTGTTGCTATTATAGTTCTATAATGGAACAGAGCCCCGAAGGAACCTACTTGAAGAACAAGTGATTCAGGAACCAGTGAGTGAGCGTTTTTTTACGGATTTTACATTTCTATGATGAGTTTTTTGTTTGTTTGATTTGATTTGATTTTCGTGGTTGATTTATCCTCGGATAGGTGGAAGGAGGGAGATTAAGTCGAGATATATGGAATTCGAAGAAATCTAATCTCTACCATGGTTGCAGTATTGCCAGTGATGAGTTTCCAAGTGAGTGGTTTTCCATTTTTTAGGTTTCCAATCCAATTGATTACTCATTTTCATCATTAATTGCTAACGAGGGAGGCGGGCTGGTGTCGGAGGGTGGGTGGTTTGGGGGAGGTGGGGCAGAGGTACTCTTCTGTGTATAATATATGGCTTGTCGTTGTCATAGCAAATTATAATGGCCTTAACAATCAGTGTAAGTGTAATTTTTTTCAAATCCAGTGAACAATCTATGGGCTCATTTGAAAATGGCATTTATACTGATCAAGGTGGTAGAATTACGAATCTGAACCCATAAAAATTTTAAATTCTAGATTCGTCTCTACATTTGTTTCTCTCTGTTTGATATGGGAGCTGATATCATTTTGCAGCTGCTGAGGTTAATACACTTCCTAATAGGTACTTGTTGATTGCAACTAGTGGAGGCTTGAATCAACAGAGAACAGGGGTATTGCTCTTGTCCTATTAACTGATAACTTTTCACTAATAGAAGGTCAATAACATGGACAGACGCTAGTATTTAATTTCATACTTACAGTAGCGATTGATGGAAATGGCTCTTTCGTCGATGTGTTACTATTTTGTAAGATATGCTATCTTTGTCACTTCAACGGGATCTTCTAGTGTTTGAATTCCTAGTTACAAGTGCATCTTCCCCATGGCATTTTTGAGTATTTTTAACTCCAAGTTGTGACTTTTGTAGCTGTTGAGAAGTAAACAACTAAAATAAGGTAAAAGACAACCTTTACATGTTGAAACACATCGAATCTTAAATCCCAAGGTTTTCCTACCGCGGATTAAACCATGTCAAATAGGATTCTATGAGGCATCTACCCTCAGAAACTTTGTTCGAATTAGGTAATCACCAATTATTGACATGAGTGAGCAGCCAAGCAAAACCAATGTGATGAAAGCTTCACCTCATATTCCATCAAATCTAAGTAAACGTAGCAGACAATCTTCTCCTGAATAAGTTTACCTCATTTTAAGTATGCTTCCTTTGACCTAGAAGAACTAATAAGCAACAGCGATCTATGTTGCTCGGACTCTTCAAAAATGCCAACCGGTGCTTGTCGGATTTGCCAAAAGTAGTGTATTTTTGAAGAATCTGAGATGGGTGCGGTATCAAAAGTGAAGAGTCCGCGCAACTAAGACAACGATCTGATGCATATAGTCACTGGGAAATTGAAGAAAATCGATAGCCAGTTATTTCCTTTTTCGTGCTCTTTTTGTCCTTTAGTAATAAATCTAGTTTTTCTTGTTCATTCCACATTTGTCATATACCATCATGGTGTCACATGTGACCAGGAGGTCACGAGTTTGAGCTGTAAAAACAGCCTCTTGTAGACTGCATACAATAGGTCTTCCATAGACCCCGCGCATAGTGGGAGCTTAGTGTCAGTGTCGGTCCAGCAGAGTGCTTTCGCCGTTGATGTTCTTTCCGATCTCTACGCATTTCACCGCTCCACAGGAAATTCCCTCTGCCCCTACCGTACTCCTGCTTGGTAGTTTCCACCGCCTGTCCAGGGTTGAGCCCTGGGATTTGACGGCGCGCTCAGAATACCAAACCAGATTATATTTGTTGAGAAGTGCAAAATTGTGTCCATACGATTCTCATTTTGTATCGTGATTAATTGGATTGTTTCTTTATGGATTCCTATCCAAACTCTTCAAATATCATTTGAGAATACAAACTCTTGTTGCACCCCAAAAACGGATTTTTGTTAGAATCATTACTAGAAAGAATCAAATGATTCTGTTGATCCATTCGAGTAATTAACCGTTTCACAATTAGGAAACTAAATTTATTGTTATAACCTGAATTTTCCAACAAAATCGACCTATTTCTATTTAAACCATGATCCTGAGCAACTGGGCTGCCCTGCCCATCTTGGTGTCCCATCACTTCTTGAATGAAATTAAATCCATGCATGTTGTTAAATTGTTAATGGATTTATGCTATGAACAGATGTTTAGCCTGGAAGTTTTTTATTTCACTGTTACATTTAAGAGACTGTTGAAATGATGCGAGTTTGTGTTCTATTATTGCTGAATGCAGATTATTGATGCTGTTGTGGCTGCTCATATCTTGAATGCCGTCCTTGTAATTCCAAAGCTGGATAAACAATCCTATTGGAAGGATTCAAGGTTTTTACTTGATATGGTTTATACTTGGATGCATTTTATCATCAATCCCTTCTTTCGTTTAGTGATTTCATTTTTTGGGGAGTAATCAATCCTTTTTTTGCAGCAACTTCTCTGAAATTTTTGATGTCAACTGGTTTATTTCGTACCTTTCAAAGGATGTCAAAATTGTTAAGGATCTCCCTAGAATGGGAAATGAACTCATAATTCCGCACACAACACGTGTTCCAAGGAAGTGCAATGCTGAGTGTTATCAGACTCGTATCCGGCCAATTTTAAATAAAAAGCATGTAAGTCAATTTAATGTTAGAATTACTTCACTGTGCTCGACTTGTTTCTTGTATCTTAACATGGTGCCACTCCTTGACAGAAATTTTTGCAAGATTACTTGCAGTCTCTCTAAGTTAATGTTCTGTTTTTCTTGTTGATTTATGTTTATGTCCTGATTATTGTGAAAGTCAATATTTTTTTTCTTCCAGTCGAGACTGATGCAGATCCAAATCATAGTGTTCATATTGAAAATTCTGCTACAGAAATTAGGAAATAATATTAGCTACATTTGTATCAAGTTTAACTTATTTCCTAGACTAGAAGTTTTGAAGACTGGCGTATCTGCTTTGCTGATGCAGGCTGTTCAGTTAACAAAATTTGATTACAGACTCTCCAATCATTTGGATACGGAGCTACAGAAGCTGAGATGTAGAGTCAACTATCACGCACTGAAGTTTACTGATCCCATAATTGAAATGGGAAAAAAATTGGTTGAGAGGATAAGAAAGAAAAGCCAGCACTTCCTTGCGCTGCATCTAAGGTAATGTGTATATTTGATACTTCCACGAGATTTTCCTGGCTGTTATTTTTTTCTTACTTGTAAATCAATAGAAACAGGTATCCAGATATTCTGAACTCCATTGTGATTTAATCTCTAGATAGGATGTAATTCTAAAGCTCAGTCTTGTTGCTGTTGCACTTATTCAGTTGTGTCAAACTAGAATGCCTATATTTTGTGCTGCTTTTTTTTTAATTCAATGAGTTTCATTTAGCGACCTTAAAGTTAATCATGTTAGTGTAGACTTTGGACTTCTCCACGCCACTATTATATGCTAGCTGAAGTTTTATTTCTCATATGATAGGTTTGAATCAGACATGCTAGCATTCTCTGGATGCTACTATGGTGGAGGAGACAAGGAAAGGCGAGAACTGGGTATAATACGAAAGAGGTGGAAGGCATTACGTGTATGTCATAAAACTATTATAGTAACTGGTAATATTGAGTATGTTGATCCTACTACTTACTTAAACAAGATGTAGTTTCTTTGGCATAAAATGCAGGTAACAAATCCAGATAAAGAAAGAAAGAACGGCAAATGCCCACTAACTCCTGAGGAAGTTGGCCTTATGCTTAGAGCACTTGGTTTTGGTAATGATGTTCATATTTATATTGCATCAGGGGAAATCTATGGAGGCGAGGAGACGTTGGCTCCTCTCAAGGCTTTCTTTCCAAATTTTTATACCAAAGAGACACTTGCCAGCAAGGAAGAGCTGGCACCATTTTCTTCTTTTTCTTCCAGGATGGCTGCTTTAGATTTCATTGTTTGTGATGAGAGTGATGTCTTTGTTTCAAATAACAATGGAAATATGGCACGAATGCTTGCTGGACGAAGGTATGCTCTTGCTACTTTCAACTTGAAAGCATTATTTCATCGCTTCAGTTAGAGCTACTCAATTTAGTGGAATCCATTACATGTTGTAGGCGATATTTCGGTCACAAGCCAACCATCCGTCCAAATGCGAAGAAGCTTTATAAGATGTTTAATGATCGAAATAACATGACATGGGAAGAGTTCAGCTCACATGTTCAAAAACAGCAAATAGGTTTCATGGGAGACCCAATGGAGGTAAAGCCAGGCAGGGGCGAGTTTCATGAAAATCCATCAGCATGCATTTGTGAAGATACCAATGTCAAGGCTAGAGAAGATGTAACTATTCCCCGAAGTCCTGCCATGATCTTTGAAGAAGGTACTGTTTCTGCTGCTGATGGTACCAGGAAATCTTTTGGAGAAGTGACCGATAGACACATTATTGAGGATGAGCAATATTGGTTTGATACAGATTATATGGAGAATGAAATTGGAAGAATTCAGAGCATTGGCGGAGCCACAATTTCACTAAGGTAGTTGAATATATGAAGAAGTGAATGCAAAAAAAAAACAAAAAAAAAAGGAGATCCAACATCTACTATATACAAAAAAATAACAACATAATTTTAGCCATGTATAAACAGTGTATTGTCCGTTGACACCAATATAGCCTAGGGGTAGAAAGTTGTACATAAGGGTTAAGTGCAGATTGATAACTTGTTTCTCCAGTTATTATGGTGGTTAAGGGTACAGTTTTGTGGGGCAAGATGATCAACTCAATCATTTGCTAGTTTTGAGAGGATTCTTTGCATTTGAATGCAATATCTTGGACAAGGATTAGTCTAATTCTCAGAAAATGGGAGGAAACCTTGATGTAATTTGGAAAGACTGAAGGAGATGGATAATTAGATATGGGAAGAAACCGACGAGGTATGTTTTTGTTTGCATTTTCTCTTGTAGATGTTAAAGAAAAGGAATGAACAAATTGAATGTGTATTCTGATGATGATTGATAATGTTGGATGAACTATTGATTCTTATGTTGGTGATTAGAAGAGATTGATAGTGAGGTCAACAAGAAAATATGCAAACTCTATAAACTAATTACTAAATGTGCATATTATGAAAGGGGATGTTGGATAAAATTATGGAGATATCTTGTCCATACAACAGATAAAATAATTGGGTGTATATAAGGCAATCTGCTAGACAAACATGAGATTTTCTGAGTAGTATCTCTATATTTTTCAAGGATGCAGTACAAAATACTTATACTATACAATTGTAAAACCCTTAAAAAAAATTATATTAATTGGGGGTAGGGAAAAGGGGAAACGGACCGGATTGATTACAAGGTGGGGAATAAACTCTCACCAACAAAGTCAGAGTTCAGATAGTCAACCAACTAAGGAGATGTTTGGGTTGACTAAAAGGTTGGTCAAACCTAATTTTAAGTCAGTTTTTGACTTCTGAAAGTGTTTGACGAATATAAAAATAACTTAAAATAAGTTAGAAAGTGCTTAAAATAAGTTAAAAATCATTTAAATTTGACTTTTTATTTTTGATTTAAAAATTATTTTTTTTAAGTCAATTTAAACGGGCTCTAAGCAAATAAGATTTCCTACTATATGATTAAAGTTCTATTCTAGAAAAAGAGTATATTGATATAACCATCAATTTGTAATTAGTCTTACTCTAAGAAAGATTATCTTTTGTGCTAAGTATACCTAATATCCTTCTCAAAATGGTATTGGTGATAACATAGTAGCAATTTGGAGATGAGATATATATGTCACTACCTTTGTAAACAAATTGATAAGGTGATCATGAGAAGAAATGTATTGTAGAGGGATGAGATGATCGACAATCAATTCTCGTGTAATAACAGTCTATCTTTTGTATTTTCCATCTTGCATGGGGTTATAATATGCACATTAGGTATGATTTAAGTCAATTTTGAACTGAATTTTAGTCTCAGTAGTTGAAATTCGGAGTTACAGTTAGAATTATATTGAACTTATATTATAATTTATGTTTGAGTTGTATGAAAATTGTATTTTAAGTTTGTATGTTGTTGGAGTTGTTAAAATTTGTATGGAAGTTGTAAATAGACATTCGATGTATAATTAGTTCAATGAAATTTGTTCATAAGATGTATGTTGTTATAGATGTTTGAAAAATAGAATATAATACAATTTTAATACAGATCTTAATATCTTACATATTATATCAGATATCGTATATCTTAAGAATGTATAGGATTTTAATACAGATCTTGCATATATTATATCAGATTTCGTATTCCTCTTAAGAATGTATAAAATTTTAATACAGATCTTATACATATTATATCAGATTTCATATACTTCTTAAAATAAACTTTTAATTAAGAAATTTTTATTTAGAAACCAAAATGAACGTTACAATTTTTATGCAACTATACACATATTTCATAGAAATTTTATAGAGATTTATATGGGAAACTGTGAATAAAATTTAAAGTGTCCAACGAGATTAAGTTAGATTTTTGAGAGAAAACTCCTGCTATATATACAATTATATACATATTTCACATAAAACATATAAAAGTTTATACATAAAATTGCCAGTGAAGTTTGAAATTTTGAGCGAGATTCTAAATTTGATTTTGCATATATTGCTATGTTTAATAGACAATACATTTGATAAATCTGAGTCAAATTTTGTATCATATAAAAAAGAAAAAAAAATAGAGTGCTTATCGGAACATCCACCATTGGGTCATAAATAAGGGTGTCATAGATGGCCCAAAAAGTAATGTTCCGTCCAATCCACCCAAGGTAATTGGGATATTTTCATATGGGCTGACCTACTTTTATTCAATCTAACATAACACATTTTGGAAGTGATCTTTATTGAGTAAACTTTAGTAATAACAAACATAAAAATCATATTAACACTATATAGCTATACTTTTTCTATTTGCACGTTATAGCAAAAATATATGTATGTTTGTTATGAAGCATCTCATTTGTATAAATTGCAGTGATAACTATAAATCGCGGTGATTTGTATAAATTGGACGTCTGTGTCTATGAAAATTGCATTTGAATTTGTATATGCTCTTTGTGTTACGCTAGAGTTGCGAGCGAGATTGAGAGAGAGAGAGAGAGAGAGAGAGAGAGGAGAGAGGACAGAGAGTGGAGAAAGGTGAATTGTGTATGTATATCGGTTAGATAATTCTATATATGTAATTACTATGTATCTGTATCAGTGATTGTGTTTGTATATGCATAAAATTTGAATTTGGATACAGTTAAATCGAGTTAAAAAAATTATTTGTATATTAAATCTCTCTCTCTCGCTTTATACAAACACAAATTGTACATTATATTTGTATAAAGCGAGAGAGAGAGAGAGAGAGAGAAACAAAAGAGAACTAGGTAGGGAAATATTTGTATTAGTTTAATTATGAGTATATAGGATGGAGAGATATGTATTTGTATTTGTATGGGTATGTACAACTTTATACAAAGACAAACACAATTTATACATTTGTGTTTGTATAAAAGTGAGAGAGGCGAGGGAGAGAATTGAGAGTGGCGAGCGAGATTCAAGGGAGAGAGGCGAAAATGGCAATGTGTTTGCTACGAATTAGAATTAGCTGTAGCTATAACATTTATTTTGAACTAATAGTTTGTTATAATGTACAATTTTCTCATCTTTATTTTAGCTCAATATTAACCCTCAATTCCAGTCCACTTCAAAGATTATATTCACTTTAATTTGTATTTATTTTTGTAATTTACTTTGATCATTTCTATTGGTCAAGGTTCAGATCTCAAGACTTTATAACTAAGTCGAGGTTGGGCCCTGAATCAGGATCGAGGTTCGAGTCTCTAATTTTGGATCAAAATTGGGATTGAATTTTGAGTTCTAAATCAATGTTTGATCTCAGGTCCTAGGTTGAAATTGAGGCTCAAGTCTCGTGTCAATGTTTGATCTCAGGTCCTAGGTTGTTTTGCCTTTGTATTCATCTTTTGTCAGGGTATAACATTTTGTTCATTATGTTAATTATTTTCATCACCTATTATTAGTCACTTATGGTTGGCTTTGTTCTCTTCACCTATTTTATATATATATATA
>NC_028646.1:74552956-74568573 GCF_001406875.1 Solanum pennellii | reverse complement strand
TATATGACAATTTCATGTTACAATTCTACATATACTAATATTTTAAAATATTAATCAATTTCATATAATTTGATTCTCGAAATATCAAATATGATAAGTATTTTAGGCCGGAGAAATTATACTCCTACATTTGAACACAAAAAAATCAGGTCACAAATGTCATTTTCAAGTATATTTTTCATTTTTCTCCTAATCAATTCATGTGATTATTTGTCCTCTTTCTCATCATAACATTTTACGGAATCATTATGATGTGAACAACTATTACTACTCCCTCTATAGCTTGAATTTTATGTCTTGTTAATTATTTACTTATTCTTTTGCTTGGTTAAATTAGAAAAAATGTTTGTTGATTCAAAATTTAATTTTTCGCTTGGTTAAATTAGAAAAAAATGTTGGTTGATTCAAAATTCGATTTTTTGCTTGGTTAATTTAAAAATATAAATGTTGGTTGATTCAAAATTCGAAAGTAAAAATTGAGTGACAACAATATTGTGAATCTTATCTTAAAAGAATTAAAAAATTAACTCAAATATTATATAAAATATACCTTCTTCGCTTTATATCATATTACGTTGTAAATTTTTACATTTAGTTCAAAATACATATTTTTTAACAACTAAGGTGGTGTTAATTATTTTCTCCATTTTTTTCTTATTTAAATAAGTGAGTACTTATCGAATCAAGAAATCATATTAAATAGATATTTACGGTTAAATAAAGAATAAAACTTAATACTTCGAAATATCCCTTAGTAATCCTTGTTTTATTAATTTAATACTTAAGACATCTGATGTTGTTATGCTCCAACTTTAATGAAGAAAAAAAATACAATTAAACAATGAACCAAAGATTATAATGAAGAAAAAAAATACAATTAAACAATGAACCAAAGATTATAATGAAGAAAAAAAATACAATTAAACAATGAACCAAAGATTATAATGAAAAAAAAAATACAATTAAACAATGAACCAAAGGTTAAAAATACGTTTAAATTATCCCACTTGATTGAGTTTTATATTTAAATTGTTTAGATGAGTTTTCACTTGAATTGTCACCTAATGATTACCTAAACACATCTAAATGTTTGTATAAAAATGCCTTTAGGCACGTTTGTCCATAAAATATTCGTCCACCTTGTATATATAACAACTCTACTCGCTACACATTAATTTTTTTTATATATATATATATACTTTTAATTATTTATTTTATAATTCTAAATTCTTTCATTTCAAGTCGAAAATACACCATAGAAACCAGATTACGACTAAAAAGATGGAGAAGGAGGTGGTGCATGTCACGGCTGAAATATATCAGTTTATACAATAATTGTTTTAATTGTTAACCTTAATTTTAACACAATATTTTTTCTTTTTAGATTTACCACAGAAAAAATTATTTTTCACATGATAGAATTTTTTAACAAAGGAGAGAGTATGCTCACATCATCAAAAATTGCTCTACGTGTATTTCACTAATTATTGAGTGATAGTTTAAATAACAAATTCAGAAAAAATTAGAATAACTAACTTGTTCTTAATCATAACTCTTTAAAAGTTCAATTTTTATGTCTAAATAAAACTTTCACTTTATATCAATCTAATTTCATTCTCCCTCTGTTCACTATTAATTATCATACTTTTTTCATTTTTAGAGTCAATCTATAAAATTTTTGACTACCATTTTAGTATATATTTTTTCACCATATTAATATGTAAAAAGTCGCAATATATAGTATATTTTGTACAGTGTTTTAATATCTAAATTTTTATTTAAAATATTAAATTTTAATTTAATTTTAAAATAAACTAAATTAATTTTTTTTAAAATATAATACAATACATAAAAATGAACGAAGAAAGTATCATATATTCAAATGAATCATAAAAATAATTTAATGAAAACGCCTTTTACTATTTAGTAATGAATAAATTTTTAAAAAAAGTGTGCCCACCCTAAATATGCCATATAATGACAAGAATAGGTAGAGGGACATTTCAGTTAGTTTCAAGAAAAGTAGATGTCACTATTACTCCATTGTGAGTGAAGTAACTTTTAGATTTCGTTTGAATTGATTTGAAAATTAATTAAATTTATTTTTAAGTTTTCTAATTTTTGAAGTGCTTAATAAATTTAAAAATATATTTACAAAATTATATAAATTTAACTTTTTTCACACTGAGTTTTTACTGTACTCATTCATCATCTATGAAGACATTATTTTACCACTAAATTAGGGCTACACTTAACTCCAAAAAATTTACCCAACGGTCATTTCCTGCAAATTGGACATATAGTGAAACACAATGATATTCGCATAATTCCAATTCGAAAAAACCTAAAAAGGTAGAATGTTTGAAGTATTTACATTCGGAAATAAAGGTTTTTATATCGTAAATTAATGGAATTCATAAAATAGACAGAATAAATAAATATGACTCATAACTTGATTTCCGCAGATAATTACGATTGTTAACTTTGTCAAAGCATAAGTAGACACTGTAACTATGCAAAACTTAAACGATTACACCCTCGAATCCTACCCGAAAAAATGCCTGAATACACCTATGTCACGCACGTCAAAGGTTAAATTTAAGTGTTTAATTGTTCATTTTTTAATTATGTATATATAATAGATGTGAACTTTTTCGTATTATGAATTCTCTTAACGAAAATTCTGACAGTGCTAATGACCAACCGCTTTTATCCATGTTAATATTAACTTACGAGAATTATATAACATCATATAAATTAATCACAAATATTTTTTTTTTCTTTTAACGAATCTTACATGATACAAATCAAATTACATTTATCAAATAGATCATATAAAAAATTAGTAATATCATGAATTACAATTAGACAGAATCCAGACATGGATAAAGTCAAACAGGGGACATTCATGTCTCAGATTTTCTAACCTTTGAATTAATTAAGCCTGACTACAGTCTATTTATTCACTGGTCAAACTTCAAACAATTATTAATGTAAAATATGTTTCTTTTTTTAGTCTTTTAGATGATACGTTTTTTTCAAAATAATTTAATTTTAAAATTTTCACTTTACCATAAATAGTAATTTATATTTATAGAAATATCTAAAAACTTATTTTATATTCATAACTGAATTTTAAATATTTTAATTTTTTAGATTTTGTACTCAATCAAATAGGACCACATATGTTCAAATGAAAGTGATAAACAAATTATTTTAAGTAGGTTGTTTGAAAAATATTTAAGCTAAAGCTTTTTAAAAAGAGTTTTAAAGTTAAATTATAAAGAGTTAGAGTTAAAATTTCACTAAATTAATATAGGTGAGGTCATGAGATATTATTATTTTACCGTGCATTAGACTTGATTCAGCTCATATTTTAGAATACCTTTGTTTCCGGTAATTGTGAGAAGGCATATATCAACATTCATTGATTCTGCATGATTGCAATATTTAAACTATATATCAACATAATTTTAAGATAAAATAAATTAGCGGATCAAAATGAGTAGAATCAATAATAATCACTAGCCCAAACTTAATTAATGAAGTTATTAATTGTGTCATGTGCAGACTAATCACCTTACTTCTTCGACCAACCTTGATCTCTTCAAAATTTTGCTACAATCATTCACTAACGCCTTCTTACTACACAACTACACTCCTTTTTCTCGCATATACAAATTATCATAATCTTTCTTTTATCATTTTATTCATCTCTCACCTTATTTCATATAACTTCGTTTCTAATCATTTATCGTGAAAAAATTGTGAAAGTGATTGCTCACAGTTAGTGATCTTGTGTGCTTTCATTTCAATGTATCTGATTGGCTCTTACTTTTTTCACAAATACCTACTAAAATGCAAGAACTTCAAGAGAAATAAAGGGTATACAAAGTACACACAAATTAAGAAATGCCTTGTCACATGCACAATGGATTCTACCACAACTTGGACATGCATGGAGGACCCTAATTGGTTTGTCCTCCCAACAATATATGTTCTCTGCGTCATAATTGATGTGATATATTTTATTTAATTAAATTTTAGAGAATAATATTTTTTTATATTTAATAATATTTGAATTTTAAATTATTTAGTTATATAAATATTATTTATGATTTGTCTTAGGTTATATTTTAAAGTTCTTTTTTCATATTTTAATTTTATATATACAATTATATAAATTGAGACAAAATGGTTGATCAAGAGTAATTTCAATTTGAAAAATTTAACATTTAAATTTATTATATTTTTAAATACAAAATTATTATGTCTCAAAATTATATTATATTTGATTGTGCATTCGGACATAGGTTGTTTTTTAAGGTTTAAATAAAAAATTTACGTATTTCAAAATTACATAGAATTACTATAATTAAATTACTATAAATAACCATTCAAAATGTTAATAACGTATATAGAAAATACGATTAAAAAAACTCATTTGAATCTTAAAATCTGATAGAACATATCGCCATGCACTATTGTAAAACACTTGATACCATACAATATGTATTTGGGTCTAGACGTGGGGAGAGTAATAAATAAAATTCTGATATCGATAAGTAAATGAATTCTTGAACTCTTTATAAAAATCATACTCTCTTAAGTTAATAAATTCTTATATTTCACAAATATATTTTCGATTCGCCTGAATGTGAGGGAAGCTAGGGTGATTAATGAAATCTCAAATTGATGAATAAATAAAATCGTAATCTCTTTATAAAATTTAGGCAATCACCCCCCTTTTAAGTTTAAATTAGTAAAATTTTATATTTCACACATATCCTCTCTTAATTATTTTTTTAATTATTATTATAATTATTGTTATTATTATTATTATTATTATTTGTAACACGTGAAACTCTCGTGTATGACACTGCCGAATGATAATTTGCTCCTCGAATTTTATAACTACATGATCAGTATGTACGGAAAATCGTGTGTATAATAGTAAATTATATTATATCATATAGTATTTGAATATTTTAGTTAATATTTTTAAGAATTGGGACTACTATAGTCCGAACATGTATTAAATAATTATTTAATTTAATTTTCTTTTACTATGATAGTTGAAAATTTTGATTGTTTCTTAGATCGTCTGAAAATATAAATCGACTGATCATTATAGTATGAAAAGTTTTGTCTACGGTATTTTTACTATCAGTAAATAATCAAAAATCTATCGATAGGTTGCATTCAATTTGATCGCAGAAAAATAATAATTTCATGAGATTTATAATATAATTAAGATGAATGGAATCGTTATTTTTTTAATAATATTTCTTCAAGATATATATAATTAGACCTCTTTATAATATTCCTTCTTTATAACAACATATCACTATAACAATCAATTTTTTTTAATTCAAATCATGTTTTATATGTATATTCTTTATAACTGTATTTCACAGTAATCATAAAGTAAAAAGTATTCAAATAAATAACACCGTGCTAGAGAGATTTAATGGTATACACCAATGTTTATAATCCAATTTGAATAAAAGTGAAAAGTTTTTCAAATAAATGAATAATATTTTATTAATTTCAAGTAGAATGAATACTTTACAACTTATATTTTATAATTTAATTATAATATTAGAGAAGAGAGTGGAAGCTAAGGAGTAGTCAATTCAAAGTTGAATTATTGGAGCAGACTTGGCAGTGACTGAGAGTCCACTTTGCATGGACATAAGCCACCTTCAACAAAAAACCAACACTTTCTTTTACGTGAAAATCTACGTACGATTTTTACGTAGTTTTTGTTTGATCATAAATTTTACGAAAAAGAATTAATTTGTTTCGAAATTATATAACATAAATTATTTATACTTTTCGTTATATTTTAGAATAAAAAATGCTTTAAGAGATCATAAATATCCTCAAGAGTTAACAACTTAAATTTTTATTGATGTGGCAAGCCTCGTGAGACTAATCCTTCCACCTAAGTGTTGTCAAATATGATTCACTACAATAGAACTAGATCTTTAGCAGCGACAACAATCGCCACAAAAGCCCAGAAAATTGTCACTAAAATTTTTTAACATTAAATTCTAATTTTGTGTTTTTTTCATTATTTTTAAAAAGTCAAAAATTATATCGATTAAGTAGGAGTTTGAAGACATTGTATGTTTTATTTTTATGTCATATATAAATGTATAAAATATACAATGATGCATTATATAGTAGGAGATTGAATCGAGAAGTAAATTTGATGATTTTTAGTAATAACATTGGATATTTTTATTATTGATATTGCAAGTTATTTATTTTTTAAAAATTAGGTTGCAATCGAAAATTAATTATCATATTTTTTTTGTTGAAAAAATAGGTTTTACTTGGATTTTGTTGCCACTAAAGGTCAAGTTCTATTGTAATGAATCTTAGTTGACAATGCTTAGGTGGAGGGATTAGTCCCATGTGGCTTGTCATATCACTAAAAAATTAAAATCTTAACTCTTGTGGTTATTTGTGATCTTCTGAGATAATAGCGACGGTATTTTTTATCCTAAAATGTAATGAAAGGTTTATAAGTGGTCTATTTTGTATTATTCAGGGACAATTTTGACCCTTTTCCCATAAATTTTAAAATATTGAAATTACGTTTGAAAATATATTTTACTTGAAAAAATTTAAAATTTTGTGAATAAAAGTTCTAAGTATCTAAAACTAGGCTTGAAAGTATTTGAATTTTTTTTTAAAAAAAAAACAGAGCAACTTTCACAAATCTTTAAAATCTATGAGTTACTGTTGAATGCCTTGAATTGGACCCATTACAACAGAAAGGACGGGGTTCTCGCTGCCCGGTCAGCGAGTCGGGGGGTCCAGGGGGGCGACGCGCCCCCTGGCCTGGGGGTCCGGGGGGCGGAGACGCCCCGGCCCGACGGTATAGAATGTTGTTGTATTGGGCCCTTAATTATCTGTCAATTCTGTATGTTGGGCCCAAGCCTGTTAGGGCGTAGCTTAGCACTATATATAGACGCTATGGCAAACCCTATTCTATAATTCTGTTTTTGCCTCTCCATAATAAAACTGCTCCCCCTCTTCCCCGTGGACGTAGCCAATTTATTGGTGAACCACGTAAATCTGTTGTCTTGTTTTTCGCGTTTATATTTTCTCGTATTATATCGAATTCCGCACAACAGTTACCACGACCAATAAAACAATGTTCTTCGCAACTAATTTAATTCGAATTGACAAAACAGATAATCTTATTTTTCTTTTTATGTGTTTCATTTCCTAATCTCCATATTACTTTTTTTATCGTTTCACATTAAAAAAAATAATCACATGCTAACTAAAATAACATTTGTTTTGAACTTCCAAACCAATCTTTTATCACTATCTATATATATATGGTGACTAGAGTATCAATTGCTCTGAAGTTTTAACTAGTAAAAACTAATAAAAAATTCGATCTCATTGAGTTTAATTTTCACAATGTGTTCCTAAAATTAAACAAAATATTTAAATATAATTTTCATAAAATTTAACGGATACACATAGACCCCCACACCCATACTCACACCAAACTCTCTTTTTCAAAAATGAAATGTTTAGAATAGAAAATATTAGAGGTGTACCTTTCTCCTAGCTGATCTGGCTTGTATGCTAGAAATGGGTAAGATTACAATTAAAATTTAAGGTAATATTTTTTTTTAAAAAAAGAATTGATTTAATTTTTAATTAATCAGTGTCAGAAAGTTTAAGAAGTTTGATGCATGTGGTCCTTTATTAAATTAATTTAAGAGTACATATGTTGTACAAGGTACCAAATGTATTGTCTGCTCCTCAAAGTTACATTGGAATCAACAGTACTGCCTTGCCTTTGACCATACTAGCTTTAATTTAATTTCTACTTATAAACAATTTAACCATTGAGTCTATCTCTAACTTTGTTGAATGTGGGCAAAGTTAGTTAATCAGGCACTTTGACCAACATATTACTTGGAAAATTCTACTCCCTCAATTTATTCATTATATTAAAAATAAATATCTAATGATATTTATTTAGGAAATTTATAGATAATTTTACATTTAGTTCTTAATATACGATTTTCAATAATTATAGTCGTTTCTCCATTACAATTTTCAGGATATTATATTTATTATATTTAAAGGGTGATATAGTGAAATTACTCTTCTATTTATAAATTCTTAAAGAATGTGATACGTCAATAATGAACAACTCTTGTTAGACAGAGGGTAGTTCTTCTTTTATTCAATTTGTTTGTCTTAATATTTTTTAAGTTTGGAGGAAATGTTTTATTGGAAAACAAGTTGGTTACTAACTTATTTGGTTGGTGAGTGGAAAATACTTTTCGGTTTTTTTTCTTCTAATGTTTAGTTGGCGAATGAAAAACATTTTCTAGAAAATATTTTTATTTTTTGTTAAGAATAGAAAATATTTTTTAGGAAAATAGTTTATCAACTGAAAACCAACCCAAGCCAATTTGGGAGCCGACCTTGATGATCAAACCCCAACACTTAACCTGGTCATTCGAACTGGGGTCCGACCTCAACCTTGACACTCGAAGTCACACTCAACCCTAACGATCAATTCAGAATCCAACCTTGAGAGCTAACCTGCAACGTGATATTTAAACCAGGATCCAATTCTGATCCTGACTTCGACACCTAAATTTGGGCATGATCTATACAATGGATTTAGTCTATGACCCCGACACACGATTCGGGACCTGAACCGGACTCCCAATCCGAAGACCTGACATTCAAATTGGATTCAACTTTGACCTCAAATCCAACACCCAACCTCAATGATTAGTTTATGATTTATATTCCGACAGCCGACATAGGACTTGATAACCGAATTAGGACCCGACTTCCAAATAAGGACCTAACCTCGATACGCATTGTGCGGCCTAACTTTCGATTAAGACCTGACCTCGACAACTAACCAGAGATCTGATCCCGACTTTCGATCCAGATGTTGACTTCCCAATAAAGACTAGACCCTAACTCCTAGTTCAAGATTCAACTTCTAAATCTAAATCTGATCTCGAAATCCAATTCGAGGTCCGACTTTAGAATCGATATCCAATCCTCATATCTTATCTCGATGATTTATCCAACCCAAACCCGATACTTCACTTGAACTCAACTCAACTCTTAACCTGACACTTGACTCCGACATCTACCCTGACACCTGACCCTAACATTTGACCCATAATTCAACCCCAAATCCTAATTCGAGATCCGACACCTAAACCGAGATCCGACCTCAACTCAACCTAGGACTCGGGAGATGGGTCTTGGATCGAGGTCAGGAGTCAGTTCCCAAATCGAATTTCTAGTTGAAACTTGAGTTAGGGTAGAAAGTTGAGGTGTGAAGTTGATCAAAAAGAGTTTTGAATTTTTTTTTTACTTTTTGGAGGTACATCGTTTTTTCAAATTCCAGAAATATAAATTGATTTATAAAACATTTAAACCAACAAAATATAAAAAAAATGAAAAATATTTTCCTTCGTATATATTTTTTTACATTACGTTTTATTACATTTCACTAGTAAATGCTTGTATATGTGACTTTTTTTAAAATTTTGTAGGATTTTGTTGGATCAAATAATATTGATGGCCTAAGCAATATTGCTGGATCATGAACTGATGATGAGACCTTCAAAAGCAAGGGGAAGGTAAGAAGAATTAGTTTCAATTAGTCATTGGTTCTATTTTGCACCGATTCCACATGTTGCTTCTCAATCTAGTGTAATAAGTTCCAATGCACTAGTTGAAACACCTTTTAAAAGGACTAGGAGAATTGAGGTACATTTATTTGTTGCTGAAAATGAGTTTACAATATACAATGTAAGTGGTGAAAATTCAGGTAAATTTTTAATCCCTCGATAATTTTACTATATCGCCCTTTGAATATAATAATTAGAATGTTCTTGAAAAATGTAATAGGAAAATGATTATAATTAATGATAAGGGTAAATTAGGAACTAAGTGTAAAATTATCTATTGATTTCATAAAGTGACCGAACAATTATTATTGGACATCTCAAAATAGTACAGTTGACAACTATTGGTGAACGGAGAGAGTAAATTTTACCCCAATAATTCTGTCTTGATAGCTAAACATTATAGACTAAAGTCACATCCATAAAACCAATAACTCTAGGATCTAAAAAGCAATCCTTGAGGGATGAAAAACTTGCATGAAGTGTATTTTTAATGTGGTTTAGTAGGGAAATGGTACTAACTTGGATTACGACTATAATAACAATAACAGATTCAGTATAATTTCACAAAATAAATTTGAGAAAGATAGAATATACAGATATCTTACTATTATCTTAAAGATAAAATAATTATTTTTATAGATCCTCAAAATCATGACTCCAATTATTGTATAAATTTGGTTAGTTTGAATTCACTTTTGTAACTACAAAAATAATAGGTAGAAGACATCACTATCACTACCATAAAAAGCAGAATACTCACACAAAAAGTAGTAGTATTATATAATATAGATATCCTCTTAATAAAAGTATTGTATAAATATTTATCCAAAGTTGCACGTTCATATAAGGGCATATTCAATTTCAATTGGCATCTTTAAATAACTTTTTCTTTCTTTTGGCACAAAGTAAAAGGAAATTAGCACTGCACAAACTTTGTTACTATTGGTAAAGGTATAAAAAGAGAGCAGTCTGACCAAATGTATGAGCTACATATATTATACCCTTTTTTTCCCCCTCTTTTTCTTCTTTAGAAAGTTAAGTGCCCCATTGACATATATTGAATGCAAAAGTTTTGGAAATATGAACTTGCTTGGAAATAATTTGATTGAAATAAAGAAAAGTGAATCATACAAAATTGAAATAGATCGAATAAAATTTTATTGAAAATTGTGAATGTTAAAGTTTTGGCATTAAATATTGGTTGAGCCACTTGAATCAGACTTTGAATGACGATCGATTTTGTATACTAATAGTTGTTATGTCTGATTTTAAAATATTTTAGAGATTTTTTTCTCTCTGATTGTTTGACACCATGTTTTGCTCGATTTTCGAAGAAATCGACTGATCTTAGCTCCTTGCTTTTCTTCTTCTTTGAGATATAGGATCCTCTTAGTTTTTTCTATCACTAATGGAACTATTTCTTTTGTCATTTTGCTTTTACTTTTCACTTTTATTTAATTTCTTCTTCTTCTTTTTTTCTCTTCTAAATAAAACAAAACAAAACGTATGATAAAAAAATATCGATGGTACGTGTGTAAGGAACACTACACATACTCTTGATTAATTGTGCAATATACAAATCAATAATTTAGCTACTTCAATACTTATTTCCCCATATTTATTATCAAAAATTAAATTACAAGCTTCTAATAAAAAAATTTCTATAAGATAAGTATATGTCTAGATTAGATGCCTACCTGCAAATGCTCCTTTTTTTTTAAAAAAAAAAAGAACTAATAAAAAGGAACTTTCAATTGATGTTTTTTTTAAATACATTTTCCACATAACAGAAAAGGCTCACTTTTCAAAGAAGAAACAGAATGAAAAGTGAGATTGAAAACTTATTATTATTATTATTATTATAACTATAATTATATTTATATTATTATTTTATAAAAAGAGTCAAATTACACACATTTGACCTTTGCGTTGTTATTCTCCTAGGACAAACTACAAGTAATTTTAAAATTATATTGTGGTATACTATTTGATTTTGTAATAAGAAATAATAAATATTAAAATTATTTTACTTCACAGTTGATTAAATTTTTTATTTTGAGATAGAAAATTTTGGAAAAAAATATATTATAATTGTGGTATTATTGTTACATAAATGTGCGATAATATTTCTTATGATTACTAATTTTGAAATAAAATATTAAAATAAAAAAAATATTTTTTCCCACAAATCTTCTCCCAAGTCTTTTTAAAAAGTAACGGTTTCCATTGAAAATAAAAAATACATCCCAATTTATAAACTAGTGCACTATTATTCCATTAAATAATTTTTTATCATGATTTAATAATATAACTTATTCACCGATCAAACGAGTTTCACTTATTTACTTATTTCTATTATTAGTAGTAGTACTATATTTAACATGTGACCGACCTAGCCAGCCCAATCCAGTCCTTTGATATCCAAAAATAGGATCTTATTTGTATTCTGTTTGCTTTTGTAATAGTAAATTCACATAAAATAATCAGATTTTGGTGTAGATCGTAGCAGTGATATTATTTCATTTTTAATTAGATATTTCAAATTTAAATTCTAGATATGAAAAGAATTCTATTGAAAGCGTTACTCATTATAGATTTTCTTATACTTTACTATTAAATTTTACTCAAAATTTTAATATAGACTCTAAATACTGAATATGAAAAAAAAAATTAATAAACAAATCACTTTTAATAAACTCCTTCTGATGGTCAACACGAATATCAGTAGTAGCATGTGAGGTGGGACAATACAAAATGTGCTCAAAGAATTACAAGTCTGAGAGTACTAAGAGGCCGTTTGGTTACGGTATAACTTGTCTCTTATTCATGTATAAAATAATGTATTAAGTTAATACAATGTTTGGTAGAAATTTTTGTTAAGGTAGAAAAGTCAACATAACTTATACCATGTTTGGTTGCATTTTTGTAGTTTTACATAATTAATACCAACATAACTTATGAGAGAATCTATGTATAAAGTTATGCAAGGTAGAAGGTGGAATAAGTTATGTGGGTATTAGTTATACATGTATTAAAGTGATAAATTACATATTTACACTATTAATTTATTTTATTGTTTTTAATTGGAAACTTTATTGTTTTCCTATGTATAAGTTTGTTGTTTTTATTTCTTTTTTATATTTAGACCATTTTTGTTTCTTTTAATTTTTTTAAATTGAAACTTTTATTGTTTCCTATCAACATGTGTTATTTTTATTTTTTATTATACATAGATTATTTTCATTTCTTTTTATATACTTACCATTTTAATTGATTTATGCAAGTATAAATTTTTTTTATATTAGAATTGATTATATATTTTTTAACGGTACATATGTTAATCAAATATTAGCATTATAAATTTTCAATATATTTTTTACATTTTATTAGTATGTATTATTATTTTGTAAATAATATATATTAAAAATTTACAACAAGTTTAATATTCAATACTTAATAATTCATGTATTGTAATCTCTAAACCCGACATAATTAATACCTGCATAACTAAACCCTGCATAACTAATACCTGCATAACTAATACTTGTATAACTAAACCCTGCATAACTAATACCTGCATAATTAAACTCTGCATAATTAATACCTGCATAACTAAACCCTGCATAGCTAATACCTGCATAACTCTAACCAGTAACCAAACAACCCCTAAATGTATGTGGTGTCGGATTTGGCATATTGGTGACATCAATTCTAGTAATATATATATTAGTAATAATAACAACATTATCATTTAGTGATTGCACAAATAAATAAACCAACTCACTTCACCATCATGTTAGTTAACTCAATCATTACTAATCCATGATGAGAAATACATATGTCAAACTAAGTGATTTATAATTGAGTTTTAAATTTAATATTTATATTTATATTATATATAATAAATTTTTTAATGTAAACATATCATTTATTGGATTGTATAATTATCTCATTTAAAAATTTAAACGGTTAGAGAGAAAATATTTATTTTATTTAATTATATTTCAACACACTCCTAATATAAGAGTCTAATTCTTTTTCATAATTTTTTAAATCAGATGATCGATCATACACTTCAATATGATATCATAGCAGACAAAGATCATTTGATGGAATCTTTTAGTCACCCATATCAAAAAACTAAATTCATGTGTGTCTCATGAAAAAGAATCAAGCTTGTAAGTGAGAATGTGTTGAAAAAATAATTAAATAGAGTAATAAAAGTATGGTTTCTCTAACAACTTAAACTTTTAGATAAAATAGTCATACAATGTAACAATATATAAATAAAATTTATTGAATTTGATCGAACTCACTTACAAATTACTAACTTTGCCTCTCAGCGGATAGTCAAATACATTTCAAATCGATCAAGTTAATTTAAAACTAAGTACGTAAAAAAATATATATGGTCACTGAGTTTTAATGATTTATGGTCCATGTTGTTTCGTCCTAACATTACTTTGGCCATGTGAAAATTACGTAAATTTCTCCACCTGTAATGATGAAGTCAATTATCACTTTCAACTCGATTCTCATAGGGAAAAAATTAAAGTAAGTTTTTTGTATATATAATTAAAAATGATGTACTTTTCTTGTTTAGTGAATAATGATTACATTTTGTTTATACAAAACATATCATAATTAGTAAACAATTGAACTTAAAAATGTTTAGAAGAAATTCAAATATATAACGGTTGGAAGTGTAAAACTTATATACACCATGAATATATATTTAAGATTATTTCGTACTGTGGTACCATCCAAAAGATATTTACGTGGTAGCCTCCTTAAATTATTAGTGAAATGGTACCTCAGGTGAAAATTAAGTATGTTTACAAAGTAAATTTTGTTGGGTATGTAGCAAGAATTAATGAGAAATGAAGGGAAGATGAAAAGAGAGAAATTTGAAAAGTCGCGAACTTGAAGAGTTGGAAACTTAAAAAGTCCTTTAAATGCTTTAATGAAAAGACATTTGTCCCTCATCGGTGGTGGAAAGAAAAAGTTGTTAAAAGGGTTGTGAAAAGGGACCCCCTCGCGCCGCCGACGTTGCTCGCTCGGCTTCGAAAATGATCAAGAGATCATTTTTTGGACAAAATTTGTTTTAATTATTTATTTAATTAGTTAAATTAAATTAAATGGTCAAAATTTTTCAATAAATTAGTTGATAATAGAAATGTTTTCAATTATTTAGTTGAGATTAACCAAAACATTTCAACTTTTTAGTTGATTAACCCAACCCGACTCGGATCTTCGCGACCCGTTTTATTTAAAATCTTTCCCGATTTTATTTAATTTCGCACCATTTGAAAATGACTGTTCTGAGAGGTTGCAACTTTCATGAACAGCCAGGACCGTTTGAAAGGTTGCAAATTTTCTTTAGTGGTCGTGTGGATTCTGAAAGAGTTGCAATCTTTCGGAACCTATTCCTCTTGCCTATAAATACCATTCATTCTTCAGAATTTTTCCTTATGAATTTTTTTAATTTCTTCTTCTTCTTCTGCACAAAAGTTTCTCCGTGTACTTTAGTGCTGTTGAGTGATTCGCTGACACCAGAGTTTTTGGTATCAATACGCTAGTGATTGAGATCATTCTATCCTGGGAGGACATATTCCAAATCAAACCTTGAATACTAGAGGAGAATAATTTCCTTAAGAAGACACTATGTATTCAATGGGCTTGATCTTTTTATGTTCTAAGTTTTCAGATTCTAGTATTTTACTGATTTTAGTTTTTCTAAATTAATTTATGTTCATCTTTCTTATTCGTTCAATAAACTTTGGTTACTGCAAAGTTTTGTTGAAATTAGTAATTCTGTTTTTTCGAATACAGATTGAAAATAAATTTATGTTAGTTTAATGGGTGTATTTGATATGATTTATTTATTATTTCAAAATATATATATATATA
>NC_028646.1:74534365-74552423 GCF_001406875.1 Solanum pennellii | reverse complement strand
ATATATATATATATATATATATATATATATATATATATATATATACATATATATTTATGCATAATTTAGGAAAATACTATGACACTAAAGCTTGATCTCCTCAAGAACCTAACTACCCCAACACTGATCCAAAACATGACTTTAAATCTAACATAGGATCACGATTCAGGTTGGGATGGGGAGTCGAGTTAAAGGGTCGAGAGTTGGGTCGGAGCCCACTATCCTAGGATGAGGCTTTATGCCGGAACCAACAACTTAATCTTGGGTCGAATTCTAGATTAGGGTAGAAATCAGGAGTCAAGTTTAGGGTCAAAATAAGGAGTGGGGTCAAGTTTGAGTTCCTAAATTAAGGTTGGTGTTGAGGTTCGACAAGGTAGGTATCAAGAGTCGGATCACGGGTCAAGTTTGGATTCAGGGTTAGGGTTAAGTTTCAAGTTTGGGTTGGGTCAAGTTAGGGTAAGGTTTAACGTTAAGTCATGAGGGTAAAGAGTCAGGATCATGAGTCAGGTTTGTGTTTGGGTCTTCGCCTTGTTTTTCTCTATTAATCTACAATTTCAATGTGGATTATCGTTTAGCTTCAGATTTTGATAAAACAAAAATTAGGATTATATAAACTTCTAAGGTTGGGTAAGAATTTGAAGGTTTATTGTGAGGTGGAAAAGTGAAGGAAAAAAAATGAGAAGAAGAAATCAAAATATGTTATAAATACATTGAATTAAGTGAATTGTCCATTCAGCTTATCATAAACTTATCCTTATCATGGATATGTATTTCCAAGGTGATATGAACCTTTTTGGGATAGAAATGTATCTACTAATGTGACATTAAACATGGTGACCTTTTGGTTGATTTCTCTACCTATAAATAGAGATATCATTCACCATTGTAATATACACTTGAATAAGAAGAAAATTCCTCTTCTTCTATCGACTTCTCTTGTCTTCTTCTCTTTATGATTATATTTTTATGAGCTTGATTTTATAACACGTTATTAGCACGAGTCTCTAGCCATTAAGATTGAGTTTCAGCTTTTCTTTAACTCATGATTTGGTTGATCTCGTTATGAGAATCAAAGTATTATATGCATAAAATCAGGTATGTATTTTCTAAAATATTTTTATGATTTAGAGTAAAATAGTATTCGGTCACTAACAATTATCAGGAATCGAAGACATATACTACTATTGTTTGAATATGACATGCTATACAAAATTTCTTAAATAGAAGAAGGTATAAAATTTTAATAGCATGAGTTTGAATATTATTTTGATTGTTTTGAAAAACTCAAAGGCTAAGTCATGTTGTACTTCGGTTTGTTATATTGTTTGTTAAGGGTAAGACATCGGTTATGTCCAGATGCACATAATGAAAAATATTTGAGGATAAGACGATAAATTCAAATTTTATCGCACCAAAAGGGTAAGACATAAATTTGAGTTTTGATGCGCTGTGATGATAATATATTGGGTTCAACTACCATAGAATTATGGCCGAATGTGCCTTGTATGGACAAGACATTGAGTTTGAGTCTCAATGCACCATAGTGGTGATAAAATGATGGTTAAGACAAAAACAATATATGAAAAGTCTTGAAATTCATCACATTGAATTTGCTCCATTCCTTGAAAAGAATGTGGCAGCAACATGTGACAACTTTGAAATTCGCCTGTTGACTTGCTCCATTCAATCATATGAATGTGGTAGCAGTAAATAATTAGTCTGAAAAATGACAAATGATTAACGATATGAAAAAGAGTGTGGAGGGACGGAATTATAATAGTCATCATTGTGGTAATTATCAAAGGAAGAACACTATGAGTTCTTCAAAGAGTCCTTCAAAATATGAAGGTAATTTTTATCATCAAAATGGTATGAAAGGCTATTGGGCTTGCGATCTTGTCGACCCAATATTTGATAAGTTCTATAAATCCTCCATCAAAATAAAAGAATATAAAGTGGTGGTGCACTTTATCTTTCAAAGTGATGTTGAGGTGTGTCATGGAAATATGATGAATTTTAAAACCATGACAAAGTACTTATAATGCAAATTTATGTACATATAAATGATTAGTCCATTCCTTGAAAAGAATGTGACTTGTGATGAGTATCGTGAATGCTCGATCATTCTATAAGAGAATGAGTCAAGATGTGATAAAATTATTATAGGTTGGATATATGCCACAACTCACCTCTATGAGAGGTTTGAAAAAAAATGATATATGCCACAACTCATCTCTACAGGAATTTGAGAGGAATAAATAAATTTTGTTTGACAAAAATGATCAATGATCGTGTACGTTTATACGTCATAAACATGGTGGTATGTTTATTTGTGAACTACCAAAAGAACAAAAAGAAAAAAAATAGTTTTTGCCTATAAGGATTGTGGTCATCATTGTGTGGCAATATAGATTTGTCATTGGTTGTGTACCTATGGTACAACAAAAGTAAAGCAAGAAGCATGTCTTACTCGTAATAGTTTTGACCATGACAATAATATAATAATTTTCTCCTTGAAGGAGATGCTCACCACAGGGATGGTGTCATGCAATATGTGATAGTACACAAAATTAATTGCAAGCTCTAACGAGTTGTGCTATTAACAGAGGAATAATATTGGGGTTGTAGTAAGTCTCAAAATAAAATTTTTAAGTTTCGGATGAATTGAAAATAAACATTGTGACTATAAATCACTACAACCGAAGAGGGTTATAAATATTTATGTAAAAGATTACCTCACTTTTCCTCTTGTTTGTTGCAAACAAACATGAACATGTTGATGAAATCACATGCAAAAGTAAATTATACGTGTACTGAAATAAATATCAGTTGGCATGATCAATTGCCATCACGGTTTAAATGTGATGCAAATATAATTGAGAATTCATGTGGCTTATATGATGAAGAAATAAAAGATTCTTCAAGAATTCTCTTGTGTTGCTTGTTTTCATTGTACCAGCTAAGGTTGATATTGTAATCTCCTGATGTTTTTGGAACATATAAAAAGGTGAATATGGGTCCATTCACCTGCCATGTGGATAATTTATAACTATATGATAGATGCATCTATACGATGATAGCATGTGCTTTGGTGTCAACTTACAAATTGGTGTTTGTAAGGTTGTTTGCTCAATTGTTAAATTAAGAGCACAGTTCCAACTATAAAATTATATTGATAATGCTGGTTGGTTTAGCAGAAATTGTATGCCTCCAATTATAGCTAAACCATGGGTATGAGAGCAGAACTCTCAAATAAGATTTGGTATGAGATAAATTTATTTAACATGTAGCAGCACATGTATACATCAATCCAACAAGGTTCCCTATTAAAATTGGTTCAGGGGCAGGAACCATATAATTTTATCTAAAATATTGAATGTGCGATTATGATTTTAATTGTTCCACCACGCACAAAGATGAATTCCCAAATAAGGTTGGAATGAATGTTAGATTTTCTAACATTAGGGGGAGAGATGATTTTGACAGCTGAAAATTATGTGTGAGGTTAATTATGAATTATCTAGATTCTCGTTAAATAAATATGTGAATTTAATGTTCAAGGGATAATTCATTTGCATGATGTTGCAAATCAATTGCTAGATGAATGTAGTGACCCTATGATATAGTTCAGCTGCAAATGCTTTAACGTAAAGTCTTTGAAGGACAGAGTCTATGATACGTCAAAAGTGTAATCGACCAATCGGTTCCAAATATAAAATTTCTTGAAGAAGGAAGGAGCAAATGATCAATATGGCCATGATAATGAGGCAAGTTCTATAAAAGAGCACATTGACATAACACTTCATAAAACCTCGAAAAAGGTTAAGGTACCTGAAAAATGAAGAGATCTCGATAAGTTATGTCATTTTGAAATCGATATCAAATAACCGTCGACGGTATCTTTGATATGAGGTAGCGCTCAATGATATAAATTGTGACGAGGATCTTGAATTCAAATTTATAGAGTGGAACAGATAAATGATTGGCCAAGTAAAATGCATGATTCAAGTATATTGTTTCACTTAGAAAAGTGACATTTTGGACAGATAGTCCATAAATCAAGGTATAATTTCAGTGGGGTACAATAAATTATTATGCGATGGTATAATTGTAATATATCAAGTACAACTTGTGCCTTGGGGCATAAAGGTTTGTTGCGGAATTCTTGAGATTATTGGAGATGTATTCTCCTATGGTGGATGCAATAAGGTTTGTTTTGATCTGACAACATATGAAAAATATTTGAATGCATATAATGAATAATTGTCATGTCTAGCTAGACAATGAATGTTATATGAAAATCCTTGAAGCAATCGAGGTGTCTGAAGCATATAAAAATTTGAAGGAAACTTTTTAAATAAATTTTCAAGAATCCTTATATGGATTGAAATAGTCAAGGAAGAAAAGGGTACAAAAGAATGACCCTAATTGCCCTTGTATTTTATGAAAATGTCTTGGTAAGACAGAATTTTGTCTTGACCTACTGATTGATAATTTGACAAATGAAATATTTGTCTAACACTGCACATACACTGAAAAGTTTTGATACAATTTTATATGGATAAATCACATTAATCAAGTACCCCAATGATTATGAGATCACTTGACATAAATGATGATTCAGTTTGATCTTAAAAGATGGATGAAGAGTTTTTTGGTGATGAAACTCCATATCTTGGTGCAATCAGGGCACTAGTGCATCTTATGAACAATATTTGACCAGATATTTGTTTTGTAGTAAATTTACTGGCAAGATTCAGTTTCTCCCCGATAAAAGGACATTGAAATGGTGTTGAGCACATGATTGAATATCCTCGAAGGACCATAGTTATGGGTTTATTTTATTTTGAGAAATCTAAGACAAAATTGATTGGTTACGCAGATGTAGAATATTTATCTGATCCGCATAAAATTCTGTCTCAAGCACGCTATGTGTTTGCATGTGGAGGCACAATAATATCCTGGCGATTAATGAAGCAAATGTTGCTATGCAGATATAAAAATTCTCTATGAAGCAAGTAGAAAGTGCGTCTGGTTGAGATAAATGACACACCATATTCAGGAAATATATGATTTTTCTTTGAAAAAGAAAATACCAACCACAATGTACGAAGATTGGAGACATCATCACAAGAAATTAAATGATGTTTTAATCAGGAGGAGTATGATACGTGTTGCACTCTTTTTTTCTTGACCGAGATTTTTCCCACTGAGTTTTCCTGGCAAGGTTTTTAATGAGGCAACAAACAGTGTGTATCAAAAGATATGTGTACTCTTTTTCCTTCACTAGAATTTTTTTCCCATAGGGTTTTTCCTTGTAAGATTTCAACGAGGCACATTATCAATGGACATCCAAGGGGGAGTGTTATAAATACATTGAATTAAGTGGATTGTCTATTAAGTTTATCATAAACTTATCCTTATCATGGATATGTATTCCCAAGGTGATATGAACTTTTTTGGGATAGAAATGTATCTACTAATGTGACATTAAACATGGTGACCTTTTGGTTGATTTCTCTACGTATAAATAGAGATATCATTCAACATTGTAATATACACTTGAATAAGAAGAAAATTCCTCTTCTTCTATCTACTTCTCTTGCCTTCTTCTCTTTATGATTATATTCTTATGAGCTTTTATAACAAAATAAGATTTATTTTACTTTAATTAGTCATTTGAATAAATTGTAATAGATGATATGTGAATAGAGTTTTATGAGTTTCCACGATATCAAATTCATTTACACAAATAAACAATAAGATGTATTTTAATATAAAAAGTGTGATAAATTAGACATATGAAAAGAACACTGGGTAATAAGATATGAAACTTGTAAAAAATATTAATTCTTAATTCTACGGAAAAAATGATAAATTATCACTTGTTATCATATATTAAAATAGATTCACCAATAATATAAATTATCTACACTATCAGTGTATGTAAAATAAAATAATTTCTTTTGATTATAGATTTCGAATAATAAATTTAAATAAGGTAATTAAATAAGTGTTACAGTTTTGACTATTAAGTGTTACTCTCTCGTTCGTATTAAGTGAACTATTGAAATTTTTTTCATAGTTCAAAATAAGTCAATTATTCAAAATTTAAGAAAATAATATTGAGGTTTTCCATATATATATATATTCTTCATTTAATGAGATTTTTAACTTATTTGTATTTTGTAGGAACTAGTACAAAAATAATAGCAAAAACAATGTTTAATTTATATCCTTAAATGTATTTACTTTTATAAAAATTATATCATATTGCAACACTAGTCTACGTGGAGTAAGACTGTTGGTCAACAAAAAATTGCTAATTGTTCTAAATATATTCAGTGGTAGAATACATAAATTCAACATTCTGATTTCAGACGAGTCAAAGTATAATCTTGATGGATTTGGAATATCAATCATTAGGATTCTAATTAATAATAATATGATTTCTATATTCCCAAGTATTATGTGATTTCACACACTTCATTATTGACTAATGTCAATCCTAAGGAGGAAGAATTTTTTTTAAAAAAAATAAATAAAAATGATAATAACATTTTTAATTTGTTACATGAGAAAAAAGAAAAGGGGAAGGAGAATAAAGAGAACTAATGATATTATTAGAATTTTCACTAAGATAATCACAAATTGAATTACTAAATGTACGAACTAGTGAGAATTGAGGAGTGTTCGTCACCTACTATGTAAATATATAATTTTTTAATCATATACAAATATTATAATTTTTCGCTAAATGAGATGCAGATGAACATTCAATCCCTAATGAGAACTGTATAGCGCGAATTTAGGGATGATAATAGGGTTGGCAACGGAATCGAGACGACTTTAAGGTTGTGCGGGGAGGTGAGGTGAGGGATGCATGACAATAGATAGGTTGTAGTGTTTTTTTTCTTTTTAAACTAATGTGTGGCGGGGTAAGTTGCAAGTTCATGTAATTTTATGCAGATTCAAACTTAATTTTAACTATGTACATGCTTTTAGTGTGATAGAACATTATCTATTAAAATAGTTTTTTAAAGTTACTAAAATATTAAAGACAGTAAATGAAAACGATTCAATCAAAACAAATACAATTTCTTATATGCTTTCCAATTGACCACTAAAATATTTTTTTTTAATTCATTATGTATTAAATAAATATAACTTAATAAAAAATAAATTTTTATTATTGAAATCAAACTTAACTAGAAAAAAAATATCAAAAAAATTATATAATGCTGATTTATATGGGGGCAGAGTGAGACGGATTGAAAATAAAAATAACTTATTATGTAAGACGGAATGGGATGAATTAAACTTTTTTGCGAGTTAAACTCGATCTTTGCCCCGCTCCATTTTCATTCCTTACGCTCACTAAATATGGTTCATGAAAAAAAAAAATGTTGGAATATCCGTTGCATTTTTTACTCAGTAGCATAGATACGTGTTTTGAAAAGTTAGTCCAGTTGAGTCCACGTTCTATTCTGCACACCACAGCCCTTAAAAGCAAAAGCTCACACTTCAAACAAATTGTCAAATGCTCAAGTACTTTCTCTGTTAAAAAAAAAAGAATAACTTAATTTAATTTAAAATAAAATTAAAAAATAAATTATTTAATTTTATAATATTAAACTAAAATTATGTTAAATGTATGAAATTATTTTTTTAATCTTATAAATTAAATACGTTACGTGAAAAATTAAAATTAAAATGTTATCAAAGAAGGAAAAAAAAGTCATTTTTTCAAAACAGATTTAAAGAAAAAAGAAAAGAAAATTGATTCTTTTTTTTTTTTAAAATAGAGAGTATTTTATTACAAATATTTATTTGAAGTTGTGGCACAAAAAGGGGAAAATAATAATAAAAGAAAAGTGCATGCAATGTGTTATGAGCAAAACTAGATAGAGTAGTCCTATCTGGTAAAGTAAAAAGGGAGACCCTCTCTCTTTTGGCTTCTTTCACCTATTCCACAAAAGGCAATTAAGAGCCTGTTTGGCTCAGCTTAAAAGCTGGTCAAACTGACTTAAAAGCTGGTTTTTGACTTATTTAACTGTTTGGCAATACTCAAAATAGCTTATTTTAAGTTAAAAAAAACTTATTTTAAGCCAAAAGTTAAAAGCTGGGGTAGGGGTGCTTTTTTTTTTTTAGCTTATAAGCTGTTTTAAGTTGACCACATTTTTATGCTTTTTCCCTTAATATTTTTATACAATCTCCAAATTACCCATATAACGCTAACATCTCTTTCTTCTATTTTTCCCTTTTCACGTTTGGCATAACAACTTCAGCACTTTTATCCAAACGCATAACTACTTATTTTAAAAATAAGTTTCAGCACTTTCAAAAGTACTTTTTTAAAGCTGCTTTTATTAAGCCCATCCAAACGGGCCCTAACTCTATTTATCACTAAAACACTTCTTTTTATTACCCTCTATCTTTTTTTTTATTTTTAAATAGATATTTATATTAAAATTCGATTAATTTATAGCGTCTCATTAAGAGGTAGAGCTTATTTTCGAATCAAACATAACATTAGTTTTTTCTTTTAATTTTAAAAAAATACATATAACAAGTACTTCTTGTTGCGTGAATGTATTCGGTTGAATAAAAAGTTTTTTGAAAAAGAAATCGTATTTAAAATAATCTTCAAAAATTTCTCCAGCTATAAATTTATTTTACAAAAAAGGTAAAAATATCCTAACATTATATGATGTTAGATAAGTATGTCTTTCCTTAATAGTTCATTTCATAATATTTCTATAGTCAATATTTTAATTCGAAAATACTCTTCTTGTTAATATTTCAATAATAAATATTCCTTTTCTAATAAACATATAGCAATATTTTTTAATAAACACATTATTTTCCAAATATAACTAGAATCACAGAGGACACTTGAAAGTTAGTGTGAATCATCGAATATTACCTTAAAAGACAGATGATAGTTAGATTGATTAAAAAATTGGTCAAACATATTTTTAAGTTAATTTTTACTTTTAGAAATATTTGACAAAAATAAAAATAACTTAAAATAAGTCAAAAAGTAACTTAAAATAAATTAGATTGCGTTTGATAAAATGACTTGAAAATAAATATTAAATAACAAAAGTAAATCTTTCACTACTTTTTATTTTAGGACTTGAAAGTTATTTCATTTTGACTTTTTATTTTTGACTTAAAAACTATTTTTTTAAAGTCAATCCAACGGGCTCTAAACATTTCGAAGTGACCATAGGTGACGTAATATTGTAAAAATTAAATTTTTTTTTAATTAAATTAAAATAAATAAGTAAGAAAAATATATTTTCATTTGTAAGATTGCTTCATCCTTAATCAGAGGTCTTATATTTCAATCTTCAGTATGAAATTTTTTTTCCAGAGTGTTACCCCTTAATAAATTCTATTGTGCTCGATCTAAAAATTTAAATATTCAGTATGAAAAAATCTCGTCCAGAGTGTTACTCCTAAATGAACCCTATTGTGCGCAATCTGAAAATTTTAAGCTTCAGATGAAAAATCCTGTCCAGAGCGTTACCCCTGAATAAATCCTATTGTGAGCGATCTCAAAAATTCAATATTCAGTATGAAAAAATCCCGTCCAGAGCGTTAACCTGAAAGAATCCTATTTTCGTGATCTAAAAATTTTAAATTTTTAGTATGAAAAAATCTCGCCAGAGTGTCACCCCTAAATGAATCCTATCATGCGCGACCAAAATTTATTAATCATCCGTATGAAAAAATCTCGTCCATAGTGTTATCCCTGAATAAACCCTATAGCACACAATCTAAAAAGTTTAAATCTTTAGTATGAAAAAATCTTGTCCAGAGTGTCACCCGAATGAATCCTATCGTGCGTGATCAAAAAAATTTAATCTTATGTATGAAAAAATCCTGTCCATAACGTTTACCCTGAATGAACCCTATCACACGCGATTGAAAAATATTAATCTTCAGTATGAAAAAATCCCGTCCATAGCATTACCCCTTAATGAACCCTATCTCGCGCGGTCTTAAAATTCTAGTCTCTAGTATGGAAAAATCTCGTTCAAAGTATTACCCTGAAGGAATCCCATCGCGCCCAGTCTAAAAGTTTCAATCTTCAGTATGAAAAATTCTATCCAAAGTGTTACCCTGAATGAACCCTATCGTGCACGATCTAACAATGTCAATCTTCAGTATGAAAAAATCCTGTCCAGAGCATTACCCTGAATGAACCATCTCGTGCACGAGCTAAAATTTTCAATCTTTCGTATGGAAAAATTCCATCCACTGTATCGTGTGTGATCTAAAAATTTCAATATTGAATATGAAAAAATCATGTCTAAAGCGTTACACCGAATAAAAAACCCAGAAATTAAGGGAAATTGTATTTACAAGTAGCAATAGGAATAACAATAGCAATAGCAAACAATTTTGTAATAACTTTTTACTTTCCTTTCTCCCTACTATCCAGTGTGCTTTTTCTCTTTGGCAATATACCACTCTGTTTTGCCGGTGCGCCCCCCCTTTTTCACTCTCCTATTTTACAAACACACGACAAATCTCCGAGCTGTCAAAGATTCCATCTTTTATTGTCTCTGTTTCTTCTTCTTCTTCCCCATTTGTTCCTCAAACCTCAAATTCTCACAAACCCCACTTTCATTTTTTTATTAACCAACAATCATTCTCCATCTTGTTTATTTTAATTGAGTAATTAATAATGGGGTGCACCAGTTCCAAGATTGATGATTTGCCGGCGGTTACTCTCTGCCGTGAACGTTGCTCATTCTTGGATGAAGCTATTCACTATCGTTATGCTCTTGCTGAAGCACATCTTGCTTATCTTCACTCACTTAAAACTGTTGGAATCTCTGTTCAGCATTTTTTCAAAGAAAATGTTGAAATTTCTCATTCCCCTGTTTTTGTTAAAGGTGACCCACCACCCCCTGAACCTCCCAAGAAAATGATTCCTCCTCCTGTGGATTCTCATTCTAGTTCTGGTTCACATCTTCATTTTCATTCTGATTCTGATTCTGATGAAGGGTCTGGGACTGATTCTTTACATCATCATCATTTAGATGGTACTTCCGTACCGTTTCATCAGTTTAGTTATGGGGATCATGAAATGCTTGGTTTTGGTGCTTCTTATCCAGTTGGGGGAAATGGGGGTGGGTTTATGCATATGAATTTCATGAGGAACCAAACGACGCCGTCTGTAACCTATGAACAACGGCCGGTGACTGTTCAGATGAGTGAATCCTTTTCTTCTTCTTCTTACTACCCTTATCCTTATGCTACTAACTATCCGGATTATGCCAATTATGGAGGGGGGTTTTATCCCTCATCCACAACGCCGGAAGCGGCGGTGGCCGGGATGTCATTGGCTCCTTCAAGTTCAAAACCACCTCCCCCTCCGCCGTCTCCTCCGAGGAGTTCGCCTTGGGAATTTTTGAATCTTTTTAAGACGCTTGAGAGTTATCCAGTGTACGCACCAAGCAGAGACTCGAGAGAGGTGAGAGAAGAGGAGGGTATACCTGATTTGGAAGATGTGGATTTTGAACATGAGGCTGTTAAGGAAGTTCATGAGGATCAAAGGTTTGTAGATGAGGCTGCAACTGCAAGTGGAAGTTATTCAAAGGCAGTTGAGGAGAATGAGAAGGCAGCTGATTCAGAGTCCATACACCACCACTCAAGCACAAGTTCATCCGTGGAGGATGACCCTATTGAGTATGAGGTACACGTCGTGGATAAGAAAGTGGTTGATGATGAGAATCGGGGAAATGTAGCTGGTTCCAAGGGTCGTAGTTTCAATAGCGATTTTGATGTGGTGAAGGAGATTCAAGTTCAATTTGAGAGAGCTTCTGAATCAGGGAATGAGCTTGCTAAGATGCTTGAAGTTGGGAAACTTCCCCACAATCGTAAGCACGCGACATATCAAGGTATGTCGTTGTGGCCAAGTTTGAATTTTGATGTCTTTTTACTTTGAAAGATTTTGTCTTTATGCTTGTGAGCTTTGACAATTAGCTGCCATTGAGTTTTTGTTGATTAGTGCAAGTATTACAATTAATTTGTTGATCTTTTGACTTTCCATTTCATGGTCATTTTCAGGGATAGTTTCTTCCAAGATGTTGCACGCGATTACCCCTTCCTCGGCTGTACTCTCGCTACCGTCTACTTTAAAGAACGATGCGATTGAGATTGCTGATCATGCCATTTTAGATGTAGAAGGAGATATTAGTTCAAGGGCTAGAAACATTTCTTCCACATTGCAGAAGCTGTACCTCTGGGAGAAGAAACTGTCTGAGGAGGTCAAGGTATTGTTCGATCTATTGATTCACCCTTCTTTGAACGAGTCTTTCAATTTTGGAGGATGGCAGTCACTAATCTTGTTTGTCTGCTAGATATGTAAATGATCTGAGGAATTTAGATTGTTTCTTTGTAGAATGACTGTGTTTCTTAAATCTGCTTTTTTCACATGTCCAGTAAGTTGTAATGAAAATGGAGTTGTTTGGTGCTTGGAAGTTTTAGAACTTCTATAGATGATCCATATTTCTGTGCGCTAATAGAGAATTCTAATGCTGCAAATGTGTACTTTTGATCTTGTAATGTTGCTTCACTTATGTCCAGTAGATACATTGCTTCACTTAAATGCATTCATATCAGCTTAATGGATGTATGTCTTGTGAATTACTATTGTGGTTGATCAGCCAGGGGTGGACCCACGTTTAGCGAAGGGTGTCAAACGACATCGTTTCGTTGAAAAATTTTACCAAATATATATATTAATATTATGTATAAAGATATATATCTATAATAAAAGGACACTACTCGACTAAAATATTCTAATGGCTTGTTGGTTCACCGCTTTTTGGTGTTCAAGGTTGGGGGTTCGAACCTCTCCTAAGCATGATAATTGAATTTTTAACTTTCCTTCTATAAATATTGACACTACTTACTGAAAATTTTGCGTACATGGTCAACAATCTTCTTTTGTGGCACACGTGTACTTTTGATCTTATAATGTTGCTTCACTTATGTCGAGTAGATACGTTGCTTCACTTAAATGCATTCATATCAATTTAATGGATGTATGGCTTGTGAATTACTATTGGGGTTCATTAGCCAGGGGTGGACCGAGCTAAGGGTATCAAACGACATCGTTTCGTTGGAAAATTTTACGATATATATATATATATATATAAAGATATATATATATATATAATAAAATGACACTATTCGACAAAGATAATCTAATGGCTTGTTGGTTCACCGCTTTTTGGTGTTCTAGGTTGGGGGTTCGAACCTCTCCTAAGCACGATAGTTGAATTTTTAACTTACCTTCCATAAAGATTGACACTGCTTCTGGAAATTTTGCGTACATGATCAGCAATCTTCTTTTGTGGCACGTGTTTCTTGCATTTGTCCTAAGAAAGGTGTTACTTACATTTTCCCTTTAAGTTCCAGTTTGTCATTGAGCTCCATCTTTGACAATCTGATCTGTAACTTTCTGAGAGTCTTTCGTTACTTGTTTCTAGGTGTTCTTTTTTTCTTTTTCTTGGTAAAAACAATAGATCGTATCTAGGTGTTCAATCTGATTAGAATGTTGACCTTTTGTCCTCCTTTCTTCTCCTAATGTCATTAGCTGCAATTATTCCTGTGACTTGTATTCTGTTTGACTAGCAAATTAGCATCAGCTCTGCAATTTGCATGAGAGCGATGTATTTCCTTTGCTTCTTGTTATGCGATTGCAGTTTTATGAACCATACATTTTCATGATACTCTATTTGTTCCCCTTGCTGGGTTATTATGTTGTTGCGGTTGTGATTTGCAGGCGGAGGAGAAGATAAGGGTGCTTCATGAAAGGAAAAGTCAAAAGCTGAAGCAATTAATTGAAAAGGGGGCTGATTCTGACAAGATTGACATGACCAGAAAATTGGTTATAAGTCTCTCCTCAAAGATTAGAATTGCAATTCAGGTAGTTGATAAGGTTTCTGAGAAGATAAACAAATTGAGGGATGAAGAGTTGTGGCCACAACTGAACGAACTTATTCAGGGGTATGTATCTGCATTTCTTTTTGGACTTTTGGATGGACAACAAATAGCTTTTCGCATATAAAATTCTTGCTGTGATTGTGAATAACTTTCTGCTCGGTTTTGCTATTCTTAGGTTTCAGTTATACTTGAGAATGAGTTTGAATTTTCCAAGTAAATTTTATTGTTTATTAGGATGTAAGACTACCATTAAATCGAACTGCAGTTTTAGGCTTTATGGAAGATTTTGATTTCTATCTTCTGTCGCTGAACATGTCATGAAAGATCATAATGTAATTTTTACAAGCCAGTGATTTGCTGGTCTCAATTTGAAAGTAAGAGCATGTGTTGTGCACATCCAGACGTGATTCATGATGGCCATTTATGCTGTCGGTAATAAATTGATTCCATTTCCAGGACAGACGAATGCTTAATTGCTGTAGCAGCTGATATATTTCTTGTTCTAGTAGTATTAGTCTAATCACTTCCAAGTTTTGTTGCCAACCTTTTGTTTCTTTCCTGGTGAATGGTGATACATTTATCTATTATTTCCAACTCTCAAGTGTCTCTTGTATGGTTCTTGTATGTAGGTTATGTAGAATGTGGAGATCCATGCTTGAGTGCCATCGCTTCCAATCCGTAGCCATTGGAGAAGCAAAACGGTTAGATGCAATTGCATCTCACAAACACTTCAGTGATGCTCATCTTGAAGCTACTCTGCAACTTGAGCATGAGCTTTTGAACTGGACTTTGAGTTTCTCTTGTTGGGTGACTGCACAGAAGGGCTATGTGAGGGCATTGAACAGTTGGCTTATGAAGTGTCTTCTATATGTACCGGAAGAAACAGACGATGGAATAGCTCCCTTTTCTCCTGGCAGGATTGGTGCTCCCCCTATTTTTGTCATTTGTAATCATTGGTCACAAGCATTTGAAAGGGTCTCGGAAAAAGAGGTGGTTGATTGTATGCGAGATTTTGCTACAAATGTGCTTCAGCTGTGGGAGCGAGATAAGCTGGAATTACGCCAAAAGATGATGGTGAACAAGGATATGGAGCGACAAGTGAAGAACCTGGATAGGGAAGACCAGAAGATACAAAAGGGGATTCATGCACTAGACAAAAGAATCGTTCTGGTTTCTGGAGAGGAAAATAGTCTTTCATTGAATAGGAATGTTGTTTACCAGAGCGAGACTAGCAAAAATAGTAGCTTTCAGGTTGGTCTACAACGCATATTCGAGGCCATGGAAAGGTTTACTGCTAACTCCTTGAAGGTATACGAGGAGCTTTTGCAACGTATCGGGGAGGATAGACTTCCTAGAGAGCCTGAGGCTGTGTCGTAGTATTGCTTTCCCTTTTCGGGGGGACCGGTTATGCTTGTTCTCTAAATTAGGAGTTATAGAGATTGCAGTTTAGGGGACAAAGGGAAACCTTTGCTGTAAAGATAGAGAAACTAAGTTAAACAGCGATATGCCTTTTGAGTCATTGCAACTGAAACTTTTTGCAATGCTGAGATCGGATATTCTTGAACCTTCAATTTTAGCCATCAAATGTTTTAACATGCCAGCTGAAATTTGTTCCGTCTGGTGGAGATGTTTAGATGGTCCTGAAGTCTAGGATCACCAAGCTGGGGTGTCGGAGGCGGGGGTGGGGGAGTGGGATTGACCTCTTCTGGAGCGATGTGAGGACGCTAAGCTGGAATGGTAGGGAATAGAGTTTATGTGAATTGTTCTTTAGAGGCCAATGACACTTCATTTTATAAGAGGTGTTGTGTGTCTGTACAGTGAGACATAGGCCTGTTTAGTGACTGACGCAAGTCATGAAACTGCAGTTGCCTTGGCATTAGGCAAACAGTTGTATTTTGGTTGTTGAATAAGGACATATCTTTTTAAGATTCAAGCAATAACATGTATCTAAAATTATAGATATGTAGACAACATGGTGAATTCCATTGGATAGTAGCCCAATCCTGCTTTAACCATGGAGTTTTAGCAGTCTCCACCCTCTGCCTTAGAGGCCTGCACATAACTGAAGCATCTTAGAAGTCTCCATTACGTAATACACCTTCAAACCTTGACGTTCTAAACTAAGTTCCCTCATGCCTAGTTCAAAATCAAGAGTTCTATTTATCCGAATTTACTTAGGAAAATCATTGCAAAACAAGCTTCCTGGAATCGCAAAGTCACTAAAGCTCTGATCCAAAATAAAGGGTAGGCAACCCCAACTAATAAATCATTAAGTCTGGAATCTAAGGGGTCGTTTGGTAGAGTGTATTAAGAAAAATAATGCATGCATTAGGTGTGTGTATTAGTAATACATTGTTTGATACACTTTTTTTTTATGTCATGTTAGTTATACACTCTATTGTGCATTAAGTTGTGTATTCCTAATATCAATAAATTGTAGGTATTAGACTATTAGTAATACATAGCATTTTAACACTTGCATTAGATTATATAATTACAAAACTACCCTTGTCTTATTATCAATTTGTGATTGACCTACACCGTCGATTCTTTTGTTCATTAACTTCCTACATTGACAACATATTATTTTTTAGCCTTCGTTTTTTCCTTTATTTGACGGCGTATAATCTTTTAGCTACTTAAAACGTTCAATCAACGTATAATAGGCTTTTTGACCTCTTTAGTACATTTTTATTTTTAATATAATGTAAAATTATACATTAATGTCATAAGATGGACAAATATCATTAAAAGTTCAAAAATAATATAATGAAAAACTATTGTTAGCTTCACTGTAGCAACGAGTGATTGTAAATTCATTCTCTTCAGCTAGTTTCTGAATGTCTTTTATGAGTGTTGAAATCATTCATGTGGGCTCCATACTTTGTTCATGCAATTAATTGTAAGGAGTAGTGATTTTGGGCAACATTAACAAGTGATGTTAATAATCTTAAATATAACATTACTTGCTATAATATATTAATATATGTTGGTATTATAGAAATTCATTTTGACCAGCAATATCACACGCATGTTACTAAAATATATCGGTAGTTGAAATTTATTTCGACCAACTTTACATATATATTTTAATATGCGTTGGGATTTATGCAGTTTTTGTTAGGATCGAATTCACGGACACACACTTGATGAATGAAGAACACAAGAACTTTCAAGAGAAAGAGATGAGAGATCTAGATAGAGAAAGAGAAAACCCAATATTTCGTGGTAACACCCCGTAAGTAAACTTCCACGGCGGTGAGGTATATTTATATTAATAAATCAGAGTATTTTTGGTTACAGAGAATAAATAGAGAATACATTTACACCATCAGGCTCCACAACCTAACAATTCTCCCACTTGGAGACTGACTCAGTCATCCAAAAAATACATTCTAAAAAAAAAAAAAATCTCTTCGTCATCAACATCTTTACCGCACCGCAACATCTGTAGCAACAACTATAGAAGACCAACCGAGGTTTTACATAACCCCAGTTTCCCAACATCAACACATTTCGTCAACATGTCTGCCGGGTTCTTTGCACCCTCTATCTTCTCCAAGCACACATCACCATCCTCCACTGCCCTGCGAGTGAATTGGTATCGCCTTCTGATGTGCTTTGTCTTCGAATGATAGACTTGATTTTTTACCAACTGTATGGCACTCTGCCTATCTGAGTAAAGAATCTTCTCGCTCTGCTTCTTGCCCAATTCCTCCAGATAATCTGCCAGCCATATCATCTCTTTCCCAGCTTCAGCTATTGCCACATACTCAGCTTCAGTAGATGAAAGAGAAACACACTTCTGAAGCCTGGACATCCAACTCACTGCTGTTCCACCTATGGTGTAAATGTAACCGGATGTACTCTTGCTCGAGTCAACATCCCCACCAAGATCAGCATCCACAAAGCCCTGTAGAGTCACCTTGCCTTTGCCAAAACAAAGTGAAGTACTGGATGTACCTCTCAGATATCTCGGAAGCCACTTTACAGCTTCCTAATGCTCTTTCCCAGGGTTCACCATGTACCTGCTAACAACTCCCACTACATGTGCTATATCAGGTCTAGTGCAGACCATAGCATACAT
>NC_028646.1:74482377-74531466 GCF_001406875.1 Solanum pennellii | reverse complement strand
GCTGAATTTACAGAATCATTGTCATCTCCAAATTTTTGATTCTGTTTCTTCTTTGGCTTTGTATAGTTCGTCCGAAAGTGCCCTTTTTCTCCACAGTTCCAACAAGTCACGTTTGATATGTTCAGGGATTTTCCTCGATTCTTTGATTTTGATCGACCATGTTGATTTTGGCCTTTCGTCTTACTTCTCCCCCTTCGATCAACGCTGAGAGCACTGCCCGATGAATCTCCCACTTCTCGTTCGCGAATACTTTCGCTAAGAACAACATCACGGATTTCATCAAACTTCAGTTTCTCAGATCCACGGGAACTGCTTATCGCAGCAACAACAGTATCCCAAGACTCGGGCAGAGATGACATCAAAATCAACGCCTTAATTTCATGTTTGAAATTAATATCCACATAATTGAGTTGACTCACAATCATATTGAACTCGTTTATATGATCAGAAACGGATCCATTCTCAGACATCTGTAAATTGAACAATCTACGCATCAAATATACCTTGTTCATCGCCGATGGTTTTTCATACATGTTTGACAGTGCCTTCAACAGATCGGACGTAGTCTTCTCTTTCACGATGTTGAACGCCACGTTTCTTGACAAAGTCAACCGGATCTACCCTAGAGCCTGGCGATCCTTGAGTTTCCACTTCTCCTCCGTCATGGATTCCGGCTTCACCCCGGTCAATGATTCGTGAAGATCTTTCTGGTACAGATAATCTTCGATCTGCATCTTCCAGAAACTGAAATCGGATCCATCAAACTTCTCGATTCCAAGCTTCAAACTATCCATCTTTAGTGATCGTGTTGAATCTCCTTAGCTCTGATACCAGTTGTTTGGATCGAATTCACGGACACACACTTGATGAATGAAGAACACAAGAACTTTAAAGTGAAAGAGATGGGAGATCTAGAGAGAGAAAGAGAAAACCCAATATTTCGTGGTAACACCCCGTAAGTAAACTTCCACGGCGGTGAGGTATATTTATATTAATAAATCAGAGTATTTTTGGTTACAGAGAATAAATAGAGAATAAATAGGAAAGCCTAACCCCCTGGCAACCTCACCGCGGAGGTTAAACCGCGTAAACAGTTATATATATTAATCAAGCTCCACAACCTAACAGTTTTGATGATTGACAAAGAAATAAGAAACATGTCAGTCAACATGATCCAAAGGTACACTTTCACGAGCTATTGAATTTGAGAAATCTTCTAAAATGAATAAAGACAAGAGTGCAGAAATAAAAGAATGGATAATATTAATTTCGTGAGAAACCCGAAAGAAATAAACATCTGATGAATTGAAGAGAAAGAATCAATGAGTTTGATTTGAAGGAGTCTATAAAGGCAAGTAGTTTTAATTGAAGAAGCAACCTTACTTAAAGTAGAACTCTTAAAATTATTGTTGAATTGAAGTGTTGGAGTTCGACTACAATACAAAAGAATCAATGAATGTAATTTGAAGAAGAAATCCACAGAAGGTAGGAGTTTGAATTGAAGAAGAAGTCGTACTTGAAGTAGAACTCTAAGTCAAGAGAGTTCAAGTCAATAAGGAGTTTGAAGTGAACAATAACTCTATGATAAATTGTGCTTAAATATAAGTGAAGTCGTTCAGAATATGTGTGCACTTACAGAGCAAAAGAGTGATTGAGAAATTCACTTCGCAAGTGCTACCAGCGAACTGAAGGAACACATCGAATAACCTGATCTTTTACAGAGTTTATGTGTTAGGAGTTTTTTCTTTGTGAATGAGTCTTAATGTAATCTTATTTCAGTGAGTTATAAACTGAATTAGGAGTATTGTCTTCAGGTTGTAATAACTTGAAGAGTTGAGAACACATACCTTGGGAGGTTTGTGTTGAAGGTTAAAAATTAGACTTAGTTCCTAGGATTACAAGAGTTGTAGTCCAAATCCATAACTTGAAGTTAAGGTATGTTGCAAAGTTTGTAATATATCTTTTGTGGAGGCTCGTAGCTGATTTAGTGAAGTTGGAGTTAAATCCTGTAAGGGTACATGTCGTGGTTTTTACACCTTTTGAGTCGGGTGTTTACATGTAAAAATATTGTGTTTTTACTTACTGTTTTTACTGCTTTGTTGTAACACGGTAGGCAATCTATTTTACATTTAGGTGAAAAGTTAAAATCAATAAATTATTAGGTCGTGTAAAATATCAATTGGTATCAGAGCAAATTTTCTTTAAAAGTTTAACCACTTAAGAATAGATCGAGATGAATTCTGCACCTCCACTCGGATATTGTGAAGGACAAGATATCAACCAGCCTCCGTTATTCAATGGTCAGTATTACTCTTGGTGGAAAGCAACGATGAAAACTTTTATTCAAGCTAAGAATTATGAACTTTGGTATATAGTTATTGATGGACAAGAATACCCAACTAAAAAGGATGCTAAAAATAATAACATACTATAGGAAAAGAGTGAATACGATGAGGGTGATTATAAGATTTTTGAAAAGAATGCATAAGCTAAGTTTATTCTTATTTGTGGCATTAGACCAGATAAGTATCGTTGAATATCTAGTTGCATAACTGCAAAAAAAATTTGGGATACTCTCGTGGACGCACATGAAGACATAGGATCAGAACACACTGGTGATGAAAAGATAGATGAGATTGCTCTCATGGCTATTGGAGATTCAGACGTGGAAGAAGAAGAAGAAAACTCTGAGGTTAGTATCATTGATCTTAAAGAAAAATTGCATCTATTTTCAAAATATAAATTAATTGAATTGTTGAATGGGTTAATTGATGAATTTGAAGAATTAACATGTGAAAGAGATCAGTTGTTTAAAGCCATTGCAGACCAAAAGTTTGAGTATATGGATCTCAAAGATTACAAAACTGTAATTGATAAACAAAATAATTGTCTGAAGAAACATGTTGAAAAACTTGAGTCATCTAACCTAGATCTAAAGTCTGAAATTTTAAGGATGACAAATACTGAAAAAGGAAAAGGAAAAATGAGTGAAACTGAAGAAAAGCTGAAAAAGAGTTGAAAAAAATGCAAAAATGACTATTTTTTTGAAAAAGAAATGGTGAGAAAATTAAACATTGAATTCTCTCAAATAAAAGTACAGCTTGAGAAGGCAAATAGATGGACTCACTCATCTTGAATTGTTAACAAATTGAGTGATAGGGTGCACAATGAGAAAGCTGGCATAACATTCCATAAAAAAATATTATCTCTGAATATTTATGTTATATTTGTGAAAAAATTGGTCATCCAACTACTGAGTGTCCAGCTGCTAATGATTTTAGAAAAAGAAATACTAAGTTTGCAAATGGAAACAGATTTATGTCTGTTGGCAGAAACAGGTCCACTAGCCTGTTGCCTAGATGGACGAGAAGAAATTTGATTCACCCTTTTGATCGTAAGAAAGGAACCAAGCTTGTCTGGGTTCCTAAGATTAACCTCTAAGCTATTTTGCAGGTGAAACAGAAAGGAAGCAAGTGATGCAATTCATAAATATTGCTTGCTTAAGAGATATCAATGAAGACAAACAAAAATTACTTTCGCTCACTTCACAAAAGGGGAATGTGTCATTTAAAAAAAGAAACGAAAAAATAGGAGGTAATGCATGTGTAAAGGGGAAGCAAAAAAATAGAAAAAGAAAAAAAAAGTGAGGATTAAAGTGAAACTAATGAGAGTGCATTGGAACACGTTGTACCACACATTTCATTTGTTGAACAGACTAAGAGCATATTGATAGAGGGAATAATGAATCTTGAAACCGATTTGTCTGCAAAAGTATGTGATTGTTCGATCACGTTGTTCTTTTTCAAACGACAATTGATGAATTGTAACACCAAGTAGGGAGTATTATGAAAAGAATAAGTTAGACTTGGGGATGATTAAGATTGCATGAACTTCGCTCAATGATTGGCTAGAATAATTGTTCTCCTAACTTTATGAGATAAAATGTTATTAAATTCAGTCTTACACATTCAGTTGTGTGTCCCTATTTCAAATCCTTGACTTGTTTTAACCTAATCTTGTATTAGATTGTGCAGAAAAATGTTAAAAACAAGCGATGATGATCGCAAAATTGCTCTTATCAGGTATGTTATATATTGATAGAGGTTAATATTGTATAAAGTGAAACAATTGAGTACTCATGTTCCATGTATTAATTGTTCTAAAAAAAATTAACCGTCCAAGCACAAGAGTCTCATTCTTTCAAATTGTTCTCTCCACTTTGTCTTCTTGAATTTTTTTTGCAAGCTTAAAGCAGATAGTTTCTCATTTTCAGTTCATGAGGAAGAATCAACTCCTAAAACACATTTTTTTCTCTATCCACCTTGGACTCTCATCTAGAAATTAAAAGTGTCAACAAGATGCCATTATCTTAGAGCTAGCATGAACAAATAAGGATAGCATGATTTCCATTGTAAGTTTTAAGGAATACTCAATTCCAATTCATGTATGGGTTTTCCAAAAAAAGAAAAAAAATTATTGAATAGATGAATACCTATATGCGTCAATGAGGAAAACTGCTACTCCAATGAAAAGGTTGAAGTAATATTTTCACTGATAAGATTGTTGAACTGGAGGTTGGTCATATTGCTTATGAAAAAAATAATCAGATATGACTTTAAGCTCTGCAAACTGTTCTTGATAAAGATTGTTGACACTACTATCTCCACTTATTTCATTCTTTTCTTCACTTCCAATGTTAGTGCCTCTAGCTTTATTCTACTCATGTCAAGTATTTGTTTTTTTTTATTAGTGCTCAATAGTTTTTGCTTCATTCAGTATGACTTCGATCTTAAATAAAACATTATCTGGTAGTTTAATGAATTGATTATTGATTTCTTTAATGGATCATGTTCTTGCTCTCTATAATACATTATTATGTTGCATGAATTCGTTATCTGATTGTCTTGGTGATAGCCAGTGGCCATGAAGAGTTTAACTGATCAATCTAGCTCGTATATTATAGGATTGACATAGCTTTTCAATGATGCCAAAAAGAGGAAGATAAGAGTTATGAAGTGCTTAGAACTCATTGACTAACTTAATCATGTTAGTATTTCATACTTCAGTGTCTACAGATAAACTGTTTGAATGCATAAAGAAAAGAGGTTTGTCATCATCAAAAAGAGGGAATTTTATGGGATTTATGCAGTTTTGATGATTGACAAAGAAAGAAGAAATATGTCAGCCAACACGGTCCAAAGGTACACTGTCACGAGCTATTGAATTCAAGCTTCTAAAATGAATAAAAACAAGAGTGCAGAAATAAAGGAATGGATAATGTTAATTTCGTGAGAAACCCCAAGGAAATAAACATTTGATGAATTGAAGAGAAAAATCATTGAGTTTGATTTGAAGAAAAAGTCTAAAGAGGCAAGTAGTTTTAATTGAAGAAGGAGTCCCACTTAAAGTAGAAATCTAAAAGTTATCGTTGAATGGAAGTGTTGAAGTTCGACTACAATACAACAAAATCAATGAATGTAATTTGAAGAAAAAGTCCAAAGAAGGTAGGAGTTTGAATTGAAGAAGGAGTCTTACTTGAAGTAGAACTCTAAGTCAAGAGAGTTCAAGTCATAAGGAGTTTGAAGTGAACAATAACTCTATGATAAATTGTGCTTAAATATAAGTGAAGTCGTTCAGAATATGTGTGCATTTACAGAGCAAAAGAGCGATTGAGAAATTCACTTCACAAGTGCTACCAGCGAACTGAAGGAAACACATCGAATAACTTGATCCTTTACAGAGTTATGTGTTAGGAATTTTTTCTTTGTGAATGAGTCTTGATGTAATCTTATTTCAGTGAGTTATAAACTGAATTAGGAGTATTGTCTTCAGGTTGTAATAACTTGAAGAGTTGGAAACACACACTTGGGAGGTTTGTGTTGAAGGTTAGAAATTAGACTTAGTTCCTAGGATTACAAGAGTTGTAGTCCAAATCCATAGCTTGAAGTTAAAGTAGGTTGCAAAGTTTGTAATTTATCTTTTGTGGAGGCTCGTAGTTGATTTAGTGAAGTTGGAGTTAATTCCTGTAAGAGTACAGGTCGTGTTTTTTACACCTTTTGAGTCGGGTGTTTCCACGTAAAAATATTGTGTTTTTACTTACTGTCTTTACTGCTTTATTGGAACACGTTAAACAACCCGTTTCACACTTAAATGAAAAATTAAAATCAATAAATTATTAAATTATGTAGAATATCAATATATATATTTATAGAATTAGTAAGTTTGTACTATTAATCTGCGATGCACGTATAACACATAATAAAAATGATTAAACTTAGACTATCAAATCACAATAACTTTGAAAAATATGTGTCGATTAAATAATGACCTACAAGGCTTGTGTCATATAAACAAGTAACTTAGAAGGTCTACAATTTGCGAACAAATTACCTACGACACGTGCGATGAATACTTTCTAACGCATAAGCACGTAATTTTTTTATTTTTTTTTACAAAATCATTATTAGGACACTGATTTTTATTTTTTTAACGGATTAACAAAATCATTATCAGGATTTCACTGATAGAATACACTTGATATATTATTATTAATGTGAATGCAATTTCAATTTTTGTAAAATGATACTGCAAGATTACTGAATTTATTTGTTTACAACATTTATGATATACAATTGATCTCTTTCTCAATATTTTTTAGGTACTAATAATTAGTCGTACAAAACTAAAATAAAAAATAATTTTTAAAATTAAAAAAATCATCACTTCATTTTGGTTTGATGTTTTAATGAGTTCAAGAAATGTATACATACACATTTTTTATATTATTCCAAAATATTATATATAGATGCTTTTGAATTATAATATAATAATTACGTTTATCTTACAAATTTTCAAAGATATCATCTTAGTCAACCTTTAACCCTTTTTAAATATATAACTTTTCAACCAGGAAAAAAACTAATTATAAATGGAAAAAAATAATAAATGAATCTCATTTTACTTTCCACTATAAAAAGCCTTTTGCACCTTGCTCCAAAGTATCTCATTCAAATTATTTTAATAAAAATGGCCAAGCTTTTGAACTTTGCTTTAATTGGTTTCTTTCTCATTGTTTCAGGTTTTTTTTCTTTTAATTATCTTCTTCAGTCACTTTTTTTTTTATAATTTGAAATTTAACCTCTTCATTTTTGTAACATATATATGATAATGTAATGACTATTTATATGATATATATGTGTAATTTAATCGATTGTAATAGGTTATTTCTTTGTTTTTCAAGTAACCATCTTTAAGTGATATAGGGAGTTAATTTTTTTTAACTTTTTTTTTGCTTGTGTATATTGAAATGTTATTTTCGTGAATTTAATTGCAGTTGCGATGGATATCAATCCAGTGAATGCACAACGAAGATGTACTGAAATTTTGGATCCAAATAATTGTGTTCCCGATGATTGCAAAAATCAATGCATTCAAAAACACAATGGAAATGGACTTTGCGTAGGCAGTTCTGGTACTGGCCAATTTGCTTGTGCTTGTACTTATGATTGTCTAAATTCTCATTTAAACACAAAATGATTTACAAGTGAACCCTCAACTTTTGTACGTGTGTTATGTCATGTATTGTCTAATCTATCAGAATCAAGTTTTTTCCTTTCCAAGGGAAATACCTTCATATCTCATTATTATAAATTTAATAGTACAATATTATATATTTTACATATAAATATTTATTTGGTATGGTTCATTATTTTCTTGATGCATTTTTATAAAATTTATAACCTACAAAATAACTCGATGTCGTTATAAATTTGGCACACCTCAAATGAAGGGATCACAATTGGCACTCAATGGCTTATACGACTAAGTTTAGTCATTTGATCATATAATTAAAAGAAGACTGACTAGTCAGAACCCAAAAGATTCTACTCTAACCATGGTAAAATGATCATAACTTTTTACTCTAGCTAAAATCTGATGACAAACGGTTTTGTGCCTCACTTACCTTCCATATAATAGGTTATGGGGCTTCTAAATAATTATATATCGGGATATATGCTCGTTCCAGTCATACCTAATAACAATATACAATAACAATTTTGAATTTGGAAAATTTTGGAGAAGGAAGATAAAAATTATTTTGATTTTTGAATAAAAATCACTGAATCCGAGGAAGGATTCCTATGCATTTCATCAAAGTGATCAAAATCAAGTGTACGTAATTTATAACGCTTAAAATATGTTTGACCAATAAATGGAAAAAATATTTAGTGTTGAAGTATATTATTGCAAAATGATAAGAACCGTACTATTTGAGATTTATCTAAACTTAAATAGGTGTAATTAGTTAAAAAAAACATGGGAAGATTCTATTTATTCATTCACATAATCTACCTTAAAAGACAATCAACATTCAAACCAAGCTTTCCATTAGATATACAAAAAATGTACATACTCATGAACATGTTTGGTCTGAAAAATGATTTCTGTTTTAGATATGCCCGTCCTTTGTGTTGAGCAAGACTAAATTGAATGCACGTGAAGCAAAGTGCAAACAATGGGGAACCAACTAGGGATACATGTTTGCATTTTAGTTCTACGATGATTAAACTTGGCAGAGAAAGATATCTAGACTTGTTGCAAAACGAGCAAACAACTTGATTCAGGGAGTAGCGACGTACCGATAGCAATGTTATTCAGTTTTGTTCGTGGAAGCTCTCCATCCTAAACATGTGTGAATAATAATCATTTACCATTGATCAAAGACCTACTGGCTAATCTTGACAGAAGTGGGGGCACAATTACAATTTCTAAAATTCTATTTTTGAAATCTCAGAGAGGTGCACGAGGAAAAACATTTATATCACAGTTCAATAATATTAAAACAATTAATAAACATACATGTAGCACATTAGGCCTGTACATATAAAATATTGAATAATATAATAAAAGTTAAGTACAAGTCAATATATCAAAACTCGAATTCTAGTGATGCTTTCGTAAAAAAAAATCTCTTATCAATACATCACTTTAATTGAGTTTTTTTTAAAAGCCGTGTAAGGTGGTAAAAAAAGAGGTGTGACAGATGACGACTTTGTAAAAATAATCCCTTATCAAAACATCATTTTAAAAAAACTTTTTCTAAATTGTGTTAAGTGTGGTATAAAAAAAAGAGTGTGACAATATGTCTAAAGCTTGATTTACTTTTTCAAGCATCTAAACATTAAGAAACTCAAGAACCGAATTAAGGTGATTAAAACTCTGAAAATTGATGCTGACATGAAAGGATTTGTGTGGGACGTCAAGGGTCGAAGGTATGTTGCGAAATGAGGGCATTTTGGGAGGTTTCCGAGTCTCTAATTTTGTGCAATCAACTATAGCGGGCATCACACCACTATAGCAGGACATCTGTGCAGGAGCTATAGAGGTTGTACATGCACTATAGAGGGGGAAACTACTATGGCGATGCCGTTATAGCGGATCAGGCCACTAGTGTAACACATTGCAACTCTACTTTTAGAATTTGAATAATTTGTTGTAAGTATATGTATTGAGCATATGGAAGAAAGTGGATAATGAGCTGAGCTGTCCAAGTTGTTACAGTTTGTACAGGTGTCATAGAGTTAGTGGCTAGATACTAATTCTGTTATTATTAGTTAGTTAAGCTTAATTCAGTTAATACTTGTATATATACAGATGTACTATGCATAGTTCAATACACGTTTTAAACAATAAACAAAAATTTTCAATTCTCTCTGTTTTAGTAGATATTTTGATATGGTATTTGAGCTTTTCTGGTTGGATCTAGGAATTCTTCATCTGCAATTATTGAAGGATTGAGAGATTCATCAAGTAGAAAACAGAAATATGAAAATTAATTTCAATGGCGAGAAGGAATGATCACAATTATCCTTTGTTCTTATCTTCTTCAGATGTTGCTGGATCGATGCAGATTGGGATTCAGTTAACAGGCATGGAGAACTACACCTTATGGAGTCGTGCGATGCGATTCAACTTGCTTACCAGAAACAAATTGGGATTTATTGATGGTACAATCACACGAGAATAACTACCTTAACTCAAGGTGTTTCTTCTGTTGCTGTGTATTTTTCAAAATTGAAAAACCTCTGGGATGAATTTGATTCAATTGTACCTCCTCCTTGTTGTGAGTGTCCAACATCGAAGGATTATGATGAAGGTTTGATAAGACAACGACTTCTCCAATTTCTCATGGGATTGAATGATAACTACAGTCAAGCTCGTAGCCAAATTCTCATGATGATACATGTTCCTACTGTGAACCAATGTTATGCTATGATCATCCAGGATGAGAGTCAAAAGGTTTTATATGGGGAGCAACTTTGTAATAACAGTGCAATTGATCACACAACCTTACTGTCCAACAAAATTGAAGGAACTGGTAAGCCTAGAGGAGGTGGTTATGCAGGTAACACAAGAAGTAGTTCTGGAGGTGGTAATACAAGTGGATTTGGATATTATAGTTGATATTATGGAGGCAATGGTTCTGGATCTGGCGATTTTGGTGGTTCCGGATCTGGTGGAGGAGCTGGTAGCTCAGGATCAAGTAGTTCTAGGTCTAGAAGGCCTTCTCCTTACTGCGAAATTTGTAATTTCAGAGGACATACTAAGGAAGCTTGTTTTAAGGCAATGCAATGCAACTATTGCAACATGAGGGGTCATACTAGGGACAATTGTTATAAACTCATAGGTTACCCTGCTGATTTCAAAGGAAAGAAGAAGATCTATGCAGCTAATGTCCAAAATCAACACACTGGAGACAATGGAATCACTCCACACCCACACCATGTCCAACAACCTCACTTCACAATGGATCAATACAATCAAATTCTGAGGTTGTTAAACAAACCTCAGTTGAATGAGACTTCTGCAAATGCAAACATGACAGGTATACTTGCTAGCTCTTCTAGTTTAATCCATACACATCCTACAGATTCACAATGGATAGTTGATAGTGGATCCACAAACCATATGGTGAATGACAACTCATTCTTTAATACTGGATTAACAATTGCTAGAATAGGGAAGGTTCAAATACCCACAGGTGAGTAAGCTATGATAACTCACTCTGGGAAATGTCAGTTAGAAGGAGGTGATTACTGATGTATTATGTGTGCCTGATTTCCAGTTCAATGTGTTATCTGTAGCTAGGTTGACAAAAGAGTTACAATGTTGTGTTTCATTTTTCCCTGATTTCTTCATTATTCAGGACCTCTTCAATAGGAAAGTGAAGGGGATTGGTGAGAAACAGGATGGTTTGTACATACTGAACACCAAGATTAAGGAGGAATCTGAAAGAATAAAGTCTCTGAATGTAGCAGAATGCAAGGAAACAGCTGAGTTGTGGCACAAGAGGATGGGTCATGCACCCATGTCTGTGATTAGGAGATTAGACATAGTAAAGAATAAACAAGCATTTTCTTTCCAACACTGTGATATATGTCCATTGGCTAGACAAGTTAGACTTCCTTTTCCTAATAGTGACACTAGAGCTTCTCATTGTTTTATATTTGATCCATATAGATGTTTGGGGACCTTACAAAGTTGCTACTCATAATAATATGATATATTTTCTCACTTTAGTTGATGATCATTCTAGATGGACTTGGACATTCTTGATGCACCTTAAATCTGATGTTTGCACATTACTTAAAAGTTTTCTGACTTTGATAAAAACTCAATTTTGAAGGCAAGTTAAGGTACTTAGATCTGATAATGGGGAGAATTCTTTAATACTCAATGTAAGGAGTTATTTGATTATGATGGTATTGTCATCAAAGTTCCTGCCCACACATTCCACAACAAAATGGAGTGGTGGAAAGGAAGCATAGGCATATCCTTGAAACTGCCAGGGCTATTCGATTTCAAGGTCATTTGCCTTCTAGATTTTGGGGTGAATGTATCACAGCTGCTGTCTATATCATTAACAGAGTGCCATCTATTGTTTTAAGTAATAAAACTCCTTTTTTCATGGTGTGTCAAGTACATGCCATCTTATCACACATGAGAGTCATTGGATGTTTGTGTTATGCAACAAACTTGGTTAAGGGAGACATGTTAGGGGCAAGAGCTATCAAATCTGTATTGATGGGATATGGAACTACTCAAAAAGGTTATAGGCTCTATGATCTACAAAATAAAGTCTTCTTTACAAGTAGAGATGTATGTTTCCATGAGCACCTATTTCCTTTTCATTCATGCACTATGGATGATCTAAATAAAATAGATGCAGATGAGACTGTGTTTATGTCTATTTTTCATCCAACTAAAATTGCTGAAGATTTTCCAATTGCTAGGCTTGGAGGATGTGATATTGCACCACTTATTGATTCAATTGGAACTGAGACAGTGGTTGAAGCTGCAAGCTTTATAGATCCAGTTGGACAACTACCAGTAAGGAGAACATCAACAAGAGTTAGTAGACCACCTATCTGGAAGAAAGATTTCATCACAAAACCATGTTTCAAGTCTGCAAACTCTTGTTTATAACCCATTGAAGATAACGTTACTTATGATAATTTGGCTGTCCCCTATCAGAGTTTTATAGCTCAGAAGTCTCTAGAGACTAAGCCACAATCTTATGCACAGGCTATTTTGGATAAAAGATGGGTTGAAGCAATGAATTTTGAAATTGAAGCTCTACAGAGTAATGGGACTTGGAAAGTAGTTCCATTTCCACCAGGTAAGAAGGCAATTGGTTGCAAATGGGTATTCAAGATAAATTATAAGGCTAATGGTGCTATAGAAAGGTTTAAAGCCAAATTGGTAGAAAAAGGTTACAATCAAAAGGAGGGTCTTGACTATCAAGAAACTTTTTCTCCAGTTGTAAAAATGGTGACTATGAGATCTGTAATTTCTTTTGCTGCAACAAATAGATGGAGAATTCAACAAATGGTGTAGATAATGCTTTTTGACATGGAGATCTACAGGAAGAAGTATATATGCAATTACCACTAGGACTCAACAGTGATAACAGTGAGGGGTCACAAGTATGTAGACTACTTAAATCACTTTATGGATTGAAACAAACTTCTAGGCAATAAAATGTGAAACTCACAAATGCTTTGATTAAAGCAGGGTTTCATCAAAGTCATTTGGATTACTCATTGATGACAAAAAGGACAGTAGAAGGAATTGTGACAGTATTGATTTATGTAGATGATCTATTGATTACAGCAAGTAGCAAAAGGTTAATAGACAATGCCAAACAGGTTCTGAATAGTAATTTCAAAATCAAAGACCAAGGAGATCTCAGATATTTCCTTGGTATAGAGTTTGCAAGAAATTCAGAAGGAATACTTATGCATCAAAGGAAATATGCCATGGAACTCATATCAGACTCTGGAATGAATGGATCAAAACCATGTGCTACACTAGTCGAGGTCAACCAGAAACTGACCACCTCAGAGTTTGATGATCATTTCAAGCTTGATAATGGTAATGTTCTGTTGGATCCAGGTGAATATCAAAGACTTGTTGGAAGATTATTGTACCTTACAATTACCATGCATGATATTGCCTTTGCTGTGCAAAGTCTTACTCAGTTTATGCATGCTCCTAAGTCATCACATATGGAGGCAGCTCTTCGAGTAGTAAGATATGTAAAACAAGCACCTGGTTTTGGTATCTTGAAGTCTGCTAAACCAACCAACACTCTTCAGGGATTTTGTGATGCTGATTGGGGGTCTTGTATTAATTCAAGATGATCCATCACTGGGTACATGATTATGTTTGGTAATTAATTGATTTCTTGGAAGTCCAAGAAACAACCTACTATGTCTAGAAGCTCAACAACGGCTGAGTACAGAAGCTTGGCATCTACAGTAGCTGAAGTTATTTGGTTGATTGGAATGTTAAGAGAATTAGGTATTGAAATGAAATTACCAGTGAAACTATACTGTGACAGTAAGGCTGCTTTACAAATAGCAGCAAACCCTGTGTTCCACGAGAGAACAAATCATATTGACGTAGATTGTCATTTCATTAGGGAGAAGATACAAAGTGGGCTTGTACATACTTTGGCATTTGTCTTCTGTTGAACAAGCTGCAGACATACTTACCAAAGGCCTGAGCAAGTTGCAACATGATCATTTAGTATCCAAGTTAGGAATGAAGAACATCTTCATACCACCTAGCTTGAAAGGGGGTATTGAGCATTTGGAAGAAAGTGGATGATGAGCTGAGCTTTCCAAGTAGTTACAGTTTGTACAGGTGTCATAGAGTTAGTGGCTAGATACTAATTCTGTTATTATTAGTTAGTTAAGCTTATGTCAGTTATTAATTGTAGATATACAGATATACTATGCATAGTTCAATACACGTTTTAAACAATAAACAAAAATTTTCAATTCTTTCTATTTTAGTAGATATTTTGATAATATGAACTTGAACCGGGTGAGTTTAATTTATCTATTTCTCAATATCTTTTAGGTAATAACAATTAGTTGTATAAAAATGAAAAGAAATAAAGTAAGAATGATATAATGATAGGGACATCAAGACAAAATCAATGGGTAAAACTGGCTATCCAACGCATCTCGAGACATATATACATACTAAGCCGACAATATTGGTAACTTAAAATAAAAATAATCCAAAATAATATTTCCACAAAGCCTTTATACATCAAGTATTCGATCGGGACAAGGTCCCGTGTCGATACATTAATAGTTTGTGTATAGATTTAATGAGAAAATCAAATATGTGTGTTTGTGATCACGTGGACTTGTTTCATTATAATACCCTATAATTAAATAAGGGTATATATATCATTAGGTTAAGAAAAAGAGAATTAAATCAGCTATTTGCTTAAAAGGAAAAAAAAGGATTGGGAAAAAAGCCCTAGGCAACCACGCTGCAACTTTCAGCGTTAAAAAAAAGAGAGAAGAAAAACAGAGCTGTTGCGTTTCTGTTTACAGCGAAGGACCATGAAAGAGAAGAAAGAATGAAAGGGCGAGGGAGAAGGAGAAAGAGACTTATTCGAAGGTTTTGCTTTCAGGTTCGAGGTAAATCCTTTTTGCTTTTCTTCTCCTACAGCCTCTCCGAGATTATTAGTTATGTATTTCACTGTAGGTGTTGAAATCTAAATACTAAAGGCTAATAGTTTGGCAACAAAGGTTGTACAAACAGATAAATCATATATATTTTCTATCTATTTATGAGAATCAAGATACATAATTGATCAATGGATTTGGGCATGAGAAAACCAATAGATTGAAGTATATTCTATACTACTAATGAAAAAATATGCTCCCAGTAGCATTAGTTGGAAAATTCATTGTCATGCTGACCTTCAGTTGCTGTTAATTGTAGTAATATCTAAGAAAATTGTTTAAGCAACCACAAGATATGAATACTTAGAGCTTTTAACTTGTTGCTGCTGAAATTGAAGGAATATATCGTTACGAAATAAGATACTTTGACACATTGAGAATCAAACCTGAAACTTGAGGGTTGGGTATTTTAAATAGTTACAGAATTAGCTTAAACATAGAACCTAACTAGAAATTTTTATGAATTTGATTATAGATTGACCAAAGAGATTCATATTACTCGAGTTGTGAACTTGGTATTTCAGCACCAGTACTGTGAGTAGTAATCTTACCAAAGTTGATGTTTTATGAATGTCATGATTTTTATATGGTTTATAAAGTAAATGTCTTACCGACTGTTTTGAACTTGCATGTGGGACAAGTCTATTACTGAATATCATACTGAAGATTATTTGAGATGATATCATTCTTACAAGATATGATTACTGTTATTGAAAAGATTTTACACTTATTTGAGAAATAGTAGTTTGACAGGTGATTGTTAAACTTTGAAAGGATATGATATGGTAAGATTTAAATAATTTGTTCGATTTTGAAATGCTTCTACTGAATCACAAGAAGAGTATAATTGGGAGGTGCACCTTGTAATTACACACCGATTACTGATAAAGCCCTTGCTAGTGGAAAGGTTAAACTATTATGCCGTTACCAATATCCCTCGAGTAGGGATGTACCGATATGAGTATTTAAGTCATTTATGAGGAGTTCACTGTTATAGGTTGCTTCGTAAAGAAAAGCCACACTAATTACATGATTCATCCTTGGAAACCTCCCAACTATAAGATTTGATATATAAATGTTTTCTAAGTTTACTATTAAGTATTTACATTGATTTTTCTTATATGAGGCACATGAGATGAATATTAATATGATTTCTGTAAAAGCATTACTTCACCATTTGATTATCATACTAGCATGTTTTCTGACTTGTATCTCATTAAAATGGTTGTGGTTAAGTATTATTATTTACTGAGCAAACGTCTCACTCCTTGCTATATATATATATTTTTTTTACAGAGAATACAATTGACATTGGTAAGGTCTAGAGCTTTCGATTTGATTATTTCCTGTGAGCCCTTGTTCACGTGGATAACACTCTTATTAGTTGTTATAGACATTTGTTGGAATTCTTAGAGTCACTCCATCGTCATTTCTTTTATGACAAGTTATGAGTATTTTTTCGTATTGTAAACTGGTGTCTAGTATGAGACTTATGTTTTGGAATTGGAATTAGTATTTTTACTCTTCGAATAGTTTATTGATGAATAAGGTGGGGAAAAAAGATGAGATTGGTTGGCTGCGTTATTGATTTCTGTTACAGGTAATTCCAAAATAGGCCCAAAAATATATTTTCTATTTTAGATTTTGACCCTCTCTTAAATCACGATAAAATAGATTGTTATGGGATAAAAGGGAGTAATAATTAACTAAAACTATTAAATCATCATATCATTTCATTTCTCATTGCATACAACGTTTTTCAAGGTTTTAATTGACATATATTCTAATAAATAATTTATAAATCCTTTTGAGGGAAATAAACTCATCCACTAATTGGCTAAAAAGTTACCAATTAACCCTTCATGTGAATGAAGTTTGACGATAAGGATAGAAGATTAGTGAATAATATAGTGTTATGATCGTGCAATGAGAGAAGTAGGGGCCTAGCTTCCTCCTTTCTTCTTCATTTAGTGATATCAGTTAATTTTTCATCATTATGTGTATTGCTATGATATATTAGTCATTCATTTTGTATTTTGCTATTTTATTTAACTGTTCATTGAATACTTATATTTTGAGCTGAGTTTTTTCAAAAATGACATTTTTACCCATTAAGGTAAGGATAAAACCTGTGTATTTGGCTACTTTGTATTCTCTCAAGATATCAGTTGTGAATTACACTTGGTATCTTATTGTTGTGTTAACCACGTGAATATAATTTTAATTTTCATAAAACGATACTACAATATTAATTATCGATATTGCTTACAACACTTATAATATACAATTTATCTCTTTCTCAAATATTTTTTGGTACTACCTATTAGTTGTATAAAAATGAAAAAAAAATAATTTTTAAGATTGAAAAATCATCAATTCTTTTAGGTAGGATCTTTTAATCAGTTTAGGAAAAATATATATACATTTGTCATTTTATTCTAACATATTAGACATAGAACATATCTATGATTATGAATTAGAATATAATAATTATGTTACCTTATAAGTTCTCAAAGATCTTATCCTAGTCAAAAATTTGAACAACCTTCCATAACTTCTCAACAAGGAAATGAATTATAAATGGACAAAAAATAAATTAGTTTGATTTATTATCCATTTTTATTTATCAACATGTTGCAAAAACACACTATAAATAGTCTCTTGCACTTTATACAAAAGTATATCATTGAAATTAACTTGAGAATAATTTTGATTAAGAATGGCCAAGTTTTTTTAACTTTGCTCTTTGTTTCCTTGTCATCATTTCAGGTTTGTCTTTTGTATTTTTTTTTTTGAGATTTTGCCTGTTCATTTTTATGAAATATATGCTATTTAAAGTTCTGAGGCATAAATTTTATATATTGATAATGTGAGGAATGTTTCATGATATATATGTATAATATCATTGGTTCTAATAGGTTGTTTCTTTGTTTTTAAAGTAATCATCTTTGAGTTTATATAGAGAGTTAATTATCTTATGTTATAGGTCAACTTCACATGAATATACAAAAATTCTCTATGTTAATAGAAGGCACAATCAAACTTATGATGAAAATAAACAATTCAAGTCTTTTTTTTTATTACATGTGTGTAGTGAATATTGTTTTTCATGACTTTGATTGCAGTTGCATTGGATATTAGTCAAGTGAATGCACAACACAGATGTACGAAAATTCTGAATCCAAAAGGATGTGTTCTTTCTGATTGCAAAAAAGAATGCTTTCAAAAATACAATGGAAATGGTCTTTGCTCAAGTAGTGGTACTATTGGACAATATGTTTGTACTTGTGTTTACAATTGTAACCTTGATTAGTTAAGTTCTCTAAATTAATTTTTATTTCAAAAATGATTTATAAGTAGTCTACTTGAAGGTTGTTTTTTATATAAGAGAATGAATTTTTAATCCCTTTCTAACATTTATTTTATTATGTTTTAATTTAAAATTCTGATTATGAAACCTAATTATGCAACTGAACTGAATTCGTACTACGTAGACTCCTTAAAGTAGCAAAACATACACTTTCCAAGTAAAAAATCTCTATTTCAAAGGTAGATCTAATTATTCGAACTTAAGTAACTTCTGTTCAAATTATATAAGTGTTTTATGTCGATATGTTGTCTAATATATGAGGAATGTTAAAGAAAAAATATATGTTATATCAAATCAATTAACATGAAAAGTAATAAAATGTACATGTCACCCTATCATATAAAATGAAAAAAGTTAAACAAATCAATATATTAATAAAATAAATTATAATTAAAAAAGTGATATAATATTGATGAAATGCGAAAGAAAACTTACCAACAAGGAACACACATATACATTATACATACACCCACACATCAAATTGTAAAGATAGATTACAATTTCAATCCATTCTAATTCTTTATACACCCACACATCAAATTGTAAAGATAGATTACAATTTCAATCCATTCTAATTTCTTTGGAGGATCTTATAATATATTTTAATTTTTAATATTATAAATCTATTAGTAGACTTGTATTAAAAATAGTTTTACAGAAAAATGAACATACATTGTTCATTTTCATTGCTCCTATTATATTTTTTAGCGATGATCATATTCTTGACGTATAAGTCCATTTATATAAAAGCAAATAGTCTAATTTTGCAATGTAGAATTTAAAAATCCGTTCAAGTAACTCATCATTAATGTACAACATTTTGTTTGACATTTTAACAGAAATTCATTAACTCAAATTGAAATGTTTTCCTAAGCACAAATTTAAAGTGACCATGGTAGTCTACACTAAGAAAAAAATTCTTAATTAATTCATCGGGGGAAAATGTGTAGACATTTTACTTTAAGGTAAAGGGAAAATGCACAAGTACTCCATTAATCTATGTCCGAAATCCCAGAGACACATTTATACTATACTAAGGTCCTATTACCCCCTGAACTTATTTTATAAGTAATTTTTTACCCTTTTCATCCTACGTGGCACTAGCTTGAAAAAAAAGTCAACCAGTGTTGGGCCCACAAGATAGTGCCACGTAGGCTAAAAAGAGGTAGAAAATTATTAATAAAATAAATTCAGGGGGGTAATAGGACCTTAGTTTAGCATAAGTGTGTCTCTGAGATTTCGGGCATAGGTTGAGGGGGTACTTGTGCATTATCCCTCTTTTTTAATATAAAAAGCCGTGTAAGGTGGTAAAAAAAGAGGTGTGACAGATGACAACTTTGTAAACAAATAATCCCTTATCAAAATATCATATTAATTGACTTTTTTTTAAACTGTGTTAAGTGTGGTGTAAAAAAAAAAGAGTGTGACAATATGTCCAAGCTTGATTTATTTTTTCGATTATCTAAGATATTAAGAAACTCAAGTATCGAATTAAGGTGAGTAAAACTCTCAAAATTGATGTTGGCATGAATGGATTTGTATGGGACATCAAGGGTCGAAGGTATGTTGCAAAATAAGGGCATTTTGGGAGGTTTCCGAGTCTCTAATTTTGTGCAATCAACTATAGCGGGCATCACACCACTATAGCAGGACATCTGTGCAGGAGCTATAGAGTTTGTACATGTACTATAGAGGGGGAAATTACTATGGCTACACCGTTATAGCGGATCAGGCTGCTAGTGTAACACATTGCAACTCTACTTCTAGAATTTGAATACTTTGTTATAAGTATATGAACTTGAACCGGGTGAGTTCAATTTATCTATTTCTCAATATCTTTTAGGTAATAAAAATTTTAGTAGTATAAAAATGAAAAGAAATAAAGTAAGAATGATATAATGATAGGGACATCAAGACAAAATCAATGGGTAAAACTGGCTATCCAACGCATCTCGAGGCATATATGCATACCAAGCCGACAAGATTGGAAACTGAAAGTAAAAACAATCCAAAATAATATTTTCACAAAGTCTTTATACATCAAGTACTCGATCAGGTCAAGGTCCCGCGTCGATATATTAATAGTTTGTGTGTGGGTTTCATAAGAAAATCGAATATGTGTGTTTGTAATTACGTGAACATGTTTCATTGTAATACCCTATAATTAAACAAGGGTATATATATATCATTAGGTTAAGAAAAAGAGAATTAATCAGCTATTTGCTTAAAAGGAAAAAAAAGAATTTGGAAAAAAGCCCTAGGCAACCACGCTGCAACTTTCAACGTTAAAAAAAAAGAGAAGAAAAACAGAGTTGTTGTGTTTCTTTTTCCAGCGAAGGACCAGGAAAGAGAGGAAAGAATGAAAGGGCGAGGGAGAAGGAGAAAGATACTTATTCGAAGGTTTCACTTTCAGGTTCGAGGTAAATCCTTTTCTCACGTGGATAACACTCTTATTAGTTGTTATAGACATTTGTTGGAATTCTTAGAGTCGCTCCATAGTCATTTCTTTTATTACAAGTTATGAGTATTTTTTCGTATTGTAAACTGGTGTCTAGTATGAGACTTATGTTTTGAAATTGAAATTAGTATTTTTACTCTTTGAATAGTTTATTGATGAATAAGGTGGGAAAAAGATGAGATTGGTTGGCTGCGTTATTGATTTCTATTATAGGTAATTTCAGTATAGGCCCAAAAATCAAAGGAAACTTCCTCCGTCCGATTTTCTGTAGATTTTTGGTTAAGTCTTGCTTTGGAATTCTTGTCCTTAGCGCCGGTGACAATTCTAAATTGAGTCGTAACTTTCATGCATTAGTAATTCAAGGATTGTAATTGGTAATCTGTAACATGTTGTAAATGTTGATATATATGCATGTGTTGGCATATTTATATAGTACTAAGTTGTAGTTACATGTTCACATTTGTGTTTTGGAATTGACTGTATGGTCTACTGGTACACAATGTATATGTAATGAAATTGCACTTGTTCTTTCCTTGTTGAGTACAAAATATATTCAAGCGACTTATTCGAGACATCAGTTGATAGACACTTGAATGTTTGATCCAAGGTTGAGTTACCCTTCTGCGCTACCATAGATATATCTTTGTTTGTCAATCTCTTCAGATTCAAACACTTTAACCAATTAGATTTACACTTTATATTTTTTAGGGTTGGATCTCCATTAATGATTGTCTAGAGTTTTGGTATAATGACTTTCAGATTTCAAGGGTTTTAATTTTGAAATGTTTTTGACAAGAGATTGAGTTTATGAGAACTCGATGCAATATTTATTTTAAACTTCTTATTTTTTTTTTTATGATTTGGATTCTTAAAATGGTTTGATGGGCTAGTAATTTGTTCTGCAATCATAGGGTAACTATAGGTGTCACTCATGATGATTTGGGTCAAGACACTCTTTGATTTAAGATCCTATATCATAGCAAATCATTTGTTCGCTATGGTAAACCTCACAAACTCAGAATCCTTTGCTATAGTGAAGCCCTAATAAGATTTCAAAAATATATTTTCTTTTTTAAATTTTGACCCTCTCTTAAATCATGATAAAATAGATTGTTACTATAGACACGTAATTTTGACCGAATTTAAGTTTAACACCAATTTTTAGAGCATAAATAATTTTATATTTTCTTTCTTCTTTCTCTTAAAAAATGATAATCATAATGATAATAAATAAATAAATAAATAACAATAATAAAATATTAAAAAAACTAATGAAGAGAAGAATGCCTAGGTAAGCCGGGATGAAACATAAGGTCCTCTATATTAGAAGTATGTATGTGGATACAATGTGCATAATTTCTTAACACTAATCGATTTGTTACTCTATTCAGAGAGAGAGAGAGAGATAGACAGAAAGAGAGAGAGAGACATACTAGCTTAAAGGTAGTTGGTTTGTGGTTAAACTGGCATCACATCCTTACAACACAAGATTGAAAGGGAAATAGAAAATGGCCCCCAAAGACGGAAATGAATCGGACAATGATGAGGAGATCCAAAACCAGATGACTTCACAAGAAATAGGGACAACAGAAGAGATAAGGGCGTTAAAACAAAAAATGGCAGAGATGTACGAGGCTTGGATGAGTGGACAACCTCCACCGTCTTCAATCCGAGACTATTTTAATACAAATATGTCTCACCCTATCCAGGTGTCGACAAGCGATCCGATATATCCCCCTGGATTCAGCCCCTATGCTGACACATTCAATGTCGCTGGAACTTCTATGGTGCGCCCTTCGAATACGCCTGTGATAAGTAATCCACTCTTTGTGTCAACTGCCCCGACTAACAACATCCCGCAGCCAACGATGGTGCCCAAATCCAACAGCGATCCTCCGCTCAAAGTTCGGCGTGATCAGAGTTACACTCTTGAAGAGGCCATTAAAATTCCAAGCTCTCATCCACATTCATCAATATAGTCCCCCTGTCGAAATTGAGAGGATGGTCAAGAATGAGGAACATGAATAAATGACTAAGAAAATGAAGAGTTTGGAACAGAGTATAAAAGATATGCAAGGACTAGGAGGCCACAAAGGCATCTCGTTCAGTGACTTGTGTATGTTTCCTCACGTCCATTTACCTACTGGTTTTAAAACTTCGAAGTTTGAAAAATATGATGTTCACGGAGACCCCATAACTCATCTAAAGAGATATTGCAACCAATTGAGGGGTGCAGAGGGCAAAGAAGAGTTACTTATGGCCTATTTTGGGGAAAGCTTAGTAGGGATTGCATCTGAATGGTTCATTGATCAGGATATCACCAACTCGCACACATGGGATGATTTGGCTTGATGTTTTGTACAACAATTCCAATATAATATTGACATTGTTTCAGATCGCTCCTCGTTAGCCAACATGAGGAAAAAGACCACGGAAAATTTTCGTGAATATGCTATCAGATGGAGGGAACAAGCTGCTAGGGTTAAACCACCGATGAAGGAGTCAGAGATGATTGACATTTTTCTCCAGGCGCAAGAAACTGATTACTTTCACTATCTGCTTTCTGCCGTAGGGAAGACATTCACTGAAGTTATTAAGGTAGGGGAAATGGTAGAAAATGGCATCAAGTCTGGGAAGATTGTAAGTCAAGCTGCCTTAAAAGCCATAACACAAGTGCTTCAAAATGGTTCTGGAAATATTGGAGGGAAGAAGAGAAGGGAGGATGTGGCCACTATTGTATCAGCGCCTAGGACTCATGTTCTAGGTAATTCCCCACAACACTATTTTCCTTCCCATGCTCCACAATATTCTGTCCCATACACTCCATATCATGTTTTTAATGCACAACCAATTGCACCCCCTTCTTATCCACAATGGCGTGCACCAACTCCACAAAATCATCCACCCCCCCACAAGTTCATCAAAATACTGCTAGAATTCCTTTCCTTCCTAGACCACAATACAAAAAGGGAAATGTCGTTAAAGATGAGTTCACTTCTATTGGGGAGTCATATGCTAGCTTGTTCCAAAAATTAAGGACGTTAAATGTTTTGAGTCCTATTGAGAGAAAGATGTCGAATCCTCCCCTGAGAAATTTGGATTATTCTCAACATTGAGCATATTGTTCTAATGCCCCAGGGCACAACATAGAGAGATGTTGGTATTTGAAAAGGGTCATTCAGGATTTGATCGATTCTAATCGAATTATAATTGAAAGTCCGAGTGGACCCAACATCAATCAAAATCTATTGCCGAGGCATAATGAAACAAACATGTTGGAAATAATGAAGGGTCATGAAGAGTTTGCATCTCCGTATAAGCCAATCCTTAGGGTTGGAACTGGCATTGAGAAGTTAAATGTTGTTGATTTAACAAAAATGATGCCTTTAGGGGCGGAAAATGTATTAGAAAAGTTGAGTCCATCAAACACACCCATCTTAACTGTGAAAGGAGCCCTTGAAGATGTTTGGGCAAGCCCGAGTAAGGCAAAATTGTTTGTTCCAAAAGGGCCAAACAAGCTTATCTTGATCGTGCGAGGGGCCCATATTGCTCCTGTGATTATCAGGTCAGTATCCCAGCTCCCAATGACTAACCCCAAAGCTGTTCCTTGGAATTATGAGCCTACTGTCGTGACATACAAGGGAAAAGAAATTGATGAAGAAATAGATGAAGTAGGAGGAATAACCCGTTCAGGAAGATGTTATGTCCCGATGGAATTAAGGAAAACTAAAAATGACCCAATACAAATAAAGAGTCCGGTCACTGAAGGAGAGGCAGAGGAATTCCTAAGGAAGATGAAACTATCAGACTACTCCGTGGTGGAACAATTAAGAAAAACTCCAGCCCAAATCTCTTTGGTGTCTTTGCTAATACATTCTGATGAACATCGTAAGGCTGTAATGAAAATTTTGAATGAAGCACATGTTCCTAGTAAAGTTACAGTGAGTCAGTTAGAGAAGATTGCTGGGAGAATATTTGAGGTAAACCGCATCACCTTTTCAGATGATGAACTACCCAAAGAAGGTACAGGACATAACCAAGGCCTAAATATCACTGTAAAGTGTGAGATTTCATATGTCACTCGAGTTCTAATTGATGGAGGATCTGGAGCAAATATTTGTCCTTTATCAACTCTACAGAAATTGAATGTTAGTGCTGAAAGGGTATGACCCATGTATGTGTTAGAGCTTTTGATGGGTCAAAAACAGATGTCATTGGTGAGATAGAGCTCGTACTAACCATAGGGCCTGTGGATTTCGCTGTGAATTTTCAAGTGTTGGATATCAACGCGTCGTACAATCTATTGTTGGGGAGGCCATGGGTGCATAAGGCTGGAGTAGTCCCCTCAACGTTGCATCAAATGATTATGTTTGAATACGACCGACAATAAGTGATTGTTCATGGTGAGGGGGATTTTTCAATCTACAAAGAATCCTCCTCCCCTTTTATCAAGGCGAATAATGAGAATGAGGCACTGGTTTATCAAGCTTTTGAGGTAGTGGTTATTGAGCATGTACCCGAGGGGAGTGTCGTTTCAAAACCAAAGATGCCTATCGCGTCTATAATGGTGGTGAATGGATTGCTGAAACATGGGTTTGAGCCGGGTAAAGGCTTAGGAATCTGCTTGCAAGGGAGAGCTTATCCATTGAGTCTACGAAAGAGCATCGGTACTTTTGGCTTAGGCTACCAACCTAGAGTCGAGGACAAAATGAAGGCAAAGAAGCAGAAGAGAGATGTATAATCACTTACCAAGCCTATACAACCAATCTACAAATCTTTCATCAAAGCCCGCGCAACAGAATCTTATCAATCATCTTTTCCAGAACCAGTGATGAAAGTAAGCGAAGAAATGATCAACTATTTTCAAGATTTATTTGTCGAGGTTGATATGGTGGAACTCGGAGAAGGCACTAGCGGCAGAGATGTGCAATTCATTGGTCCTGATGTCAATCTAAACAATTGGGAGGCCACCCCTCTCCCCATTAAAGACAAGTCTTGGTAGTCTGTCTTGTTTTTTCTTTTGTCGTCCGATTCATTCAAGGATTGTAATTCGGATTTTATCTTGTCGTTTTATTTCAAACATTCTATTTCCCTTTTCAATAGGATGTAATTGCATCTTTATTTCAGTCTAATATATTTGTTCGTTTTCTTTTATACAGTTCTTTCTATGCCGATTCTAGTGATATGACATGCATGCAGAATTTTTCGCCAGATCTTAATATCCAATCTAATCTTCGACCTAATATTGAAATAATAAGTCAAGAAATCGAACATGATGAAGACAGAGTATTTGAAGAAGTAAGGAGGGATTTCAATCATTTTGAAAATAAGTCAAATCCAAACATGAGTGAAACTGAGACGATAAATTTGGGGGATCAGGAAATTATTAAGGAGACTAAGATAAGTGTACATGTTCGACATCAAAAGGACGATATAATACAGATCCTGTTTGATTACAAAGATGTTTTTGCGTCATCTTATGATGACATGCCTAGATTAAGCACTGGCATGGTTGTTCACAAGTTGCCAATTGATCCTAATTTTCCTCCAATAAAGCAGAAGTGGAGAAAACTTAAAACCGACATGAGTGTAATAATTAAAGAGGAGATCACAAAACAACTTGAGGCCAAAGTCATTCAAGTCTCTCAATATCCTTCTTGGTTAGCCAATATTGTACCCGTCCCTAAGAAAGACGACAAAGTTCGAATGTGTGTTGATTATCGTGATTTGAATAAGGCAAGTCCAAAAGATGATTTTTCTTTGCCTAACATCCATATTTTATTGGATAATTGTGCTAAACATGAGGTTGCATCTTTTGTGGATTGTTATGCGGGCTACCATCAGATTATTATGGATGATGAAGATGCAGAAAAAACATCTTTTATCACTCCATGGGGTACATATTGTTATCCTGTTATGCCTTTTGGATTAAAAAATGCAGGGGCAACTTATATGAGAGCAATGACAACCATGTTTCACGATATGATGCATAGAGAAATCGAAGTTTATGTGGATGATGTTATCATTAAATCTAAAAAGCAGCCAAATCATGTGAAAGACTTAAGGAGATTCTTCGAAAGGCTCCGCAGGTATAATCTCAAGCTTAATCCTGCAAAATGTGTATTTGGAGTACCATCGGGGAAGCTTTTGGGGTTTATAGTCAGTCGAAGAGGTATCGAATTGGATCCTTCAAAAATAAAAGCAATTCAAGAATTGCCACCTCCAAAGAACAAAACTGAGGTTATGAGCCTTCTAGGAAGGTTAAACTACATCAGCAGATTCATTGCTCAACTCATAACAACATGTGAGCCTATCTTTAAGTTGTTGAAAAAGAATGCTACAGTCGAGTGGACCGAAGAATGTCGAGAAGCTTTTGAAAGAATTAAGAACTACCTATCGAATCCCCCTGTGTTAGTTCCTCCCGAGCCGGGAAGACCTTTGATATTGTATATGTCAGTACTGGATAATTCTTTTGGTTGTGTACTGGGTCAGCATGATGACACTGGGAAGAAAGAGCGGGCCATTTATTACCTCAGCAAGAAGTTTACCGTTTACGAAGCGAAGTACACCCTTCTTGAAAGAACGTGTTGTGCCCTAACTTGGGTAGCACAGAAGTTGAAACATTATCTTTCATCTTACACTACTTATCTCATCTCTCGTATGGATCCGTTGAAATATATTTTTCAAAAGCCCATGTAAGCTTGCGAAATGGCAAATATTGCTCACAGATTTTGACATTATCTATATAACGCGGACCGCAAAGAAAGCTCAAGCATTGGCAGATCATTTGGCAGAGAACCCTATTGATGAAGAATATGAACCACTTAATACTTATTTTCCAGATGAAGAAATATCTTGTATCGGTGAAGTTATTCACGATAACAATCAAGGTTGGAAGTTATTCTTTGATGGTGCCTCTAACAGGAAAGGAGTTGGAATAGGAGCTGTTCTTATGTCTGAATCAGGGGAGTATTACCCTATATCAGCCCAACTTAGATTCTATTGTACTAATAATATGTCTGAGTATGAAGCGTGCATTTTGGGTCTAAGGTTAGCTGTTGACATGGGTATCCAAGAATTGTTAGTGTTAGGAGACTCAGACTTACTAGTTCATCAAATTCAAGGAGAATGGGAAACTCGAGACCCAAAGCTCATACCATATCAACATTGTTTACAAGGTCTTTGTCAACAATTCGTGTCGATAAAGTTTAGACACATTCCCAGAGTGCACAATGAGATTGCAGATGCATTGGCCACTTTATCTTCGATGCTCCAACACCCTGATGACGCTCATATCGACTCTTTATACATAAAATTCGTGATCAACATGCTTATTGCAACATGATTGAGGAGGAATTTGATGGTAAGCTTTGGTTTCATGATATCAAAACATATCTTTGGTCTGTAGAATGTCCGTTGGAATGTAATAATCAAAAAAGAACTATTCGACGACTAGCAAGGGGTTTTTCTTAAGCGGAGGCATACTGTACAAGAAGACACCCGATTTAGGTCTTCTAAGGTGTGTAAATGCTCAAGAGGCTTCCACAATCATGATTGAAGTACACTCAGGAGTTTGTGGACCTCATATGAATGGATATGTTCTACCCAAGAAGATACTTCGAGCAGGATATTATTGGCTCACCATGGAGCGGGATTCCATACGATTTGTTGGTAAATGTCATGAATGTCAAATAAATGGTGATTAAATACATTCTCCCCCTTCTGAGTTGCATGCAATGTCTGCTCCATGGCCTTTTGTGGCATGGGGAATGGATGTGATTGGACCGATAGAACCAAAAGCATCGAATGGTCACAGGTTCATCTTGGTGGCTATTGATTATTTTACAAAGTGGGTGGAAGCAGTAACTTTCAAGTCAGTGACGAAGAAGGTCGTGGTGGATTTCATCCATTTCAACATCATCTGTCGGTTTGGTATTCCAAAGGTGATTATAACTTATAAAGCCACAAACCTCAACAACCACTTAATGCAAGAGGTATGCTACCGATTTAAGATTGAGCATCGAAATTCGGCTCCGTATCGCCCAAAGGCAAACGGGGCTATAGAAGCTGCTAACAAAAATATAAAAAAGATACTTCGTAAGATGGTGCAAAGTTCTCGACAATGGCATGAAAAGTTGCCTTTTGCTTTGTTGGGTTATCGCACTACAGTCCGTACGTCAGTGGGCGCTACCCCATATTCACTGGTATACGGGACTGAGGCAGTTATACCTGCACAGATTAAAATCTCATCTTTACGAATTGTTGTGGAGGCTGAAATTGATGATGATGAGTGGATCAAAACTCGGTTAGAGCAATTAAGTTTGATTGATGAGAAGCGTCTGACATCAGTATGTCATGGACAATTATATCAGAAAAGAATGTCACGGGCATACAACAAAAAGGTGCGTCCCAGACATTTTGAAGAGGGTCAATTAGTGTTGAGACGCATTTTGCCACATCATGCTTAAACCAAAGGCAAATTTTCTCCAAATTGGAGAAGACCATTCGTTGTTAAAAGGGTATTACCCAATGGTGCTCTTTACTTAGCAGATATAAAAGGCAAAGTGACAGAAACGGTCGTCAATGCTGATGCTGTGAAAAGATATTACATATGATTGAGTTTCGATATTAGAAACCCTTATGTTTGGGCTCGACATTTCAAGGGTTGATTCAATGGGATCTCTTGGTTATGCTGTTGCCTTGACTTTTCAAAAAAAAAAAAAAACAAAAACAAATTGCCTGAACTACGTTTGACCTAATTCTTGTTTCGGCAAGATACGTAGGCAGCCCTAATGTTGGGTTCGATTCAACCAAATACAAATCCAAAAATTCATATTGTAGTATACTGGGGCAAAATTCGTTTGTTTATTCATTTGGTCTCTCATCTCAAAGCTCAAAATCAACCCCATCATCTAGGGTAAAAAAAAAAGTCTTTGCATCAACCCTTGATATGTTGAGAGTAAGTCGGTTAAGGGTGGGTAAAAATCCTGAATGGGCACCATAAGACAAATGTGAGTAAAAATAAATAAAAATGAGAGGGTCTTATTGGTGAAAACCCTAAGTGGGCACCGTAAGGCGAAAAGGAGTTGAAAATCGAAGAGTTTTATTGGTGAAAATTATGACATGCACCATAAGGCAGACGTGAGCTGGAGCAATTAACATGATAGAGTTTTAGCGGCAAAGACCTTCGCGAATATCACAAAGTCTATATGGGTTCAAATTATTTATGGCTTCATTAAGTGTTGGGATTCCACATCAAGATTGAATAATCAATAATTGTTGATGAATAGATTGGATAGCCAAGTCTGGAAATCAATTCAAATTGCATGGCATGATCAGTAGACTCGGCTCCCACACTCAGATAAGTTTTTCTTCTTCTTCTTACAAAAAAAAAAGTCTTCATCGAATCTTTTCTTTTATTCTCATATAGTTCGTAATTTTCTTATATTTTCTTTTCGTCACTTTTTTTGGTATGTATTTGAGTCGAGTCTTTGTAAAAAAAAAAAAAACTACGAAGGAATTTCAAGACTCTCTACCAAGTCTCTAAATGGTACTAGGCAAAGCATCAGGCTACTGAGTTAATCTGTCTTCAAGTGTTGAATTCGAAAATTCTCTGATCGTATGAAGGCTAAACAATGAGTGTTGTGAGATAAAGACATTGGATTTAGGTCCCAAAATAAGCAAATTTGGATGAAAGTACAATCAATCAATAAGATGTATTGACCGTTGGAAACAACCAAAGCGTCATAAGTGTTTGAGCCGTCCTTGTCGAAAGATGGAACCACAAACCAACCACCACCTTTTCAAACTCACAAATTTTCTTTGTTGAAGCAGGGACAAGTTGTTCCAAGATTGAGGATTCGAGGAACCTAGATGTTCAACCTAGTCTGCAGCGAGCGAAATGGAAACCCTACAATAAAGACTTGTGGAATATTATATGAAAGTTGGCTAATATATATCAAAATAGCAATTACTTGAATGTTGGAATATTTATTTTATTTATTATTATTAGTAGTATTATTATTATTTTTCTCCTTGAAGGAACTTCAAAATAATGAAGATAGCATTCACAATGTTTCGTTGGCATTATTAGTTTGTTGAAAATTTTATTAGCAGGACCCTCCTGGATAATGGGATTAGCAGAACCCTCCTGGATAATGGGATTAACAGGACCCTCCTGGATAATGGGAGTAGCAGGACCCTCCTGGATAATGGGACTAGCAGGACCCTCCTGGATAATGGGATTAGCAGGACCCTCCTGGATAATGGGACTAGCAGGACCCTCCTGGATAATGGGATTAGCAGGACCCTCATGGATAATGGAACTAGCAGGACCCTCCTGGATAATGGGATTAGCAGGACCCTCCTGGATAATGGGACTAGCAGGACCCTCCTGGAGAATGGGACTAGCAGGACCCTCCTGAATAATGGGATTAGATTACTTTCTCATAGGATTAACACTTCCTAGTCTAGATTTTTAGTTTTATTTACTCCTGAAATAAACACTTCCTAGCTGAAGTTTATGTTTTATATTTATATTTGCTAATAACTCACAAAATTTTTCCCAGTGAAAACTGGGGCAAAAATTTTATTTATTTTTTTGTTTGTGGTGGTTCTCAGGTTTTCTCAAGCGAGACCTGGATTTGAAATTCAAGAACAAAGTTTCAAATTTTTTAGAATAATCAATTCCATGATGGTTAGAATTAGCTTCTTCAATGCATGTAGCATGCCTGACTTCCACACATCTTTTACTAGTCAACTTTTGATCAAGAAAACACGCATTCATCCAAGAGCATTTTTCAAGTTGTCATTTTGAAGAATGTCAAAAGTTCCGTCTAAGTGGCAAATTCAGCCTCCATTCCAATTCTAAGTTAAGATATTCACTCAAAAATCAAGGTGATATCTTAAAGTCAAAATTCAAGTGAAGATTCAAGAAAAGCTGCGTGGATAGAAGTTTGTACATTTGTTTTTCTTTTGACTAATAGTTTTCAATTTTTTTTGTAAGGATAAGAGCCGCGATCTGGAGCCTCGATGGAACCTCACTTAACTTCCAACTCATCACTTTATCTCCTCGAACTACAAGTGGCCTGATTCCCTTATCACCCGGGATATGTAGGATGTCCAAACAAGGACTCGGTCGCACAAATTTTGGTCTTTCAAATAAGAGTTCGGTCAAAACTTGTCACTTTTGTCTACTTATTTGTCTGAAAAAACTCTTCGTGTTTCCAGTCAAAGAGGGGCAAACTGTAGACACGTAATTTTGATCGAATTTAAGTTTAACCAATTTTTAGAGCATAAATAATTTTATCAATATATTTTGAATTTTTTTTTATTATTTTCATTAAGTTTATTTAAAAGATATAAGAATAAACAACATAAATATAANTTAATGTTTTAAAAAAATAAAAATAAAGTAAAATAAACCCAAGATCCCACTCCCCACTCCCCACTCGCAATTCACCATTCACACCCCACGTACACATTGCACACCTGCACCATTAAACAGACGCCAACATCAGAAAGAAAAAAAAAAGAAGAAGATCGGAAAAAAAAAGAAAAGGGGAAAAGAAAAAATACACACAAAAAGGAAAAGACTCACCCACAAACAAAAGATCAGTAAATATATTCACATATTTTGCTTTGACTCACAAACAAAAGTTGAAGTTGAGGTTTACTTTCGCGGTTCCTTATTCGAATTGTTTTCTTTTGGTGGAATTTTCGCAAGAGGTACCATTTAATTTAATTTTTTTCCAATAATTTAATATCATGTTATACAAGCATTGATTGCAATATATTGAAGTTGTCAAATTTCACATGTGGTTAAACCATTATGTTTTTATATGAAGTTTGTTCAAATATTTCAGATCAACTTTATGTTTAGATCCCTTATATAGTTATATTTTGTGTGAAATTGCTATAACAAACCGTAGTTTATTTCGTATTAAATGACGCATAGTTTATTTCATGCTTAGGTAAAATTATTGTCTAAGTCTATTCTTATTTTTTATGTTTAGTTTTTAATGATAATATGTGTAGTTATTATGACTCTATTGATAAGATGCATAGTTATCCAAATTTTTATATTCATGTCTTACTAATTTGAATGAATTCTTTGTTTGGTTGTGTTTAGAAATGTATTAAATTATATTTTGTATTATATTATGTGTATTGTCTTACATTATTATTTTTAGATTCTATTAAAAAAAAATAATAAACTTGTTGGGATAAGGAGATGATAATAAATTGAAAGAAAAAAGATAAAAAAAAATAACAATAAAATGGAATAAGGAAAGAGGTAGAATACGTGAATAATAGAAGAAGAAAAGAAATAGTGATGAAAGAACATCTGAATCAGAAAAAGAATAATAATAATAAAAAAAGTATAATTAAAAGAATGGAGAAAATGTACAGGAAAAAATAAATTTAATAAAAAATACTGCAAAAATGAAAAGAAACAAAAGTATAGTGTTAAAAAAAATAATAAAATATTTTAGTATGATCAATTAAAAAAACGCAACTATTTTTTTTTTAAAAAAAAGGTAAGAAAAGAAAAAGAAGAAAAATCAATGTAAAAACCAAAAATATAAAAATAAGGAAAGTAAAAAAAAAAGTGAAAAAATTAGTATAAAAAGAAATAAGAAGAGAGAAACAAAAATACAATAAAAAAAGCAAAAGAGAGAAATTAAGAAGCAGGCAAATGTTGAAAGCATGAAAAATAAATAAATAATTAATAAAAATGTGTAAAAACTTCACATGTTTATAAAATAGTACAGTTTTAAATATGTTAATATAAATCAAAGAAGGAGGGTAAATACATTTGTCTTAATAATATAATATTCAAAAATTAGTTTAAGTCATAAAAGTCCATAAAGTGACCGTGCTAGAACCACGGGACTCGAGGGATGCCTAATACCTTCCCCTCGGTCAATAGAATTCCTTACCCGAACTGGTTCGCAGACAAAACAAAGAGTCATTTCCTTTTGATTAGGGATTAAACAAAAGGTGACTTGGAACACCGTAACTCAATTCCAGGTGGCGACTCTTAAAATATTAAAATAATCCCCTAATTAATAACGTCACTTAAATTGGAAAAACCCTTACGCCGCTGCGCGAAAAAGGGGTGTGACAGTTATAGGATAAAAGGGAGTAATAATTAACTAAAACTAATAAATCATCATATCATTTCATTTCTAATTGCATAAAACGTTTTTCAAGTTTTTAATTGACATATATTCTAATAAATAATTTATAAATCCTTTTGAGGGAAATAAACTCATCCACTAATTGGCTAAAAAATTACCAATTAACCCTTCATGTGAATGAAGTTTGATGATAATGATACAAGGTTAGTGAATAATATAGTGTTATGATCGTGCAATGGGAGAAGTAGGGGCCTAGCCTCCTCCTTTCTTCTTCATTTAGTGATATCACTTAATTTCTCATCATTATGTGTATTGCTATGATACATTGGTCATTCATTTTGTATTTTGCTATTTTATTTAATCGTTCATTGAATACTTATATTTTGAGCTGAGTTTTTTCAAAAATGACATTTTTACCCATTAAGGTAAGGATAAAACGTGTGTATTTGGCTACTTTGTATTCTCTCAAGATATCAGTTATGAATTACACTTGGTATCTTATTGTTGTGTTAACCACATGAATATAACTTTAATTTTCATAAAACGATACTACAATATTAATTATTGATATTGCTTACAACACTTATAATATACAATTTATCTCTTTCTCAAATATTTTTTGGTACTACCTATTAGTTGTATAATAATGGGAAAAAAATAATTTTTAAGATTGAAAAATCATCAATTCTTTTAGGTAGGATCTTTTAATTAGTTTAGGAAAAATATATATACATTTGTCATTTTATTCTAACATATTAGACATATAACATATATATAATTATGAATTAGAATATAATAATTATGTTACCTTATAAGTTCTCAAAGATCTTATCCTAGTCAAAAATTTGAACAACCTTCCATAACTTCTCAACAAGGAAATGAATTATAAATGGACAAAAATAAATTAGTTTGATTTATTAACCATTTTTATTTATCAACATGTTGCAAAAACACACTATAAATAGTCTCTTGCACTTTATACAAAAGTAAATCATTGAAATTAACTTGAGAAAATTTTGATTAAGAATGGCCAATTTTTTTAACTTTGCTCTTTGTTTCCTTCTCATCATTTCAGGTTTGTCTTTTGTATTTTTTTTTTTTGAGATTTTGCCTGTTCATTTTTATGAAATATATGCTATTTAAAGTTCTGAGGCATAAATTTTATATATTGATAATGTGAGGAATGTTTCATGATATATATGTATAATATCATTGGTTCTAATAGGTTGTTTCTTTGTTTTTCAAGTAATCATCTTTGAGTTTATATATAGAGTTAATTATCTTATGTTATAGGTCAACTTCACATGAATATATAAAAATTCTCTATGTTAATAGAAGGCACAATCAAACTTATGATGAAAATTAACAATTCAAGTCTTTTTTTATTACATGTGTGTAGTGAATATTGCTTTTCATGACTTTGATTGCAGTTGCATTGGATATTAGTCAAGTGAATGCACAACACAGATGTACGAAAATTCTGAATCCAAAAGGATGTGTTCTTTCTGATTGCAAAAAAGAATGCTTTCAAAAGTACAATGGAAATGGTCTTTGCTCAAGTGGTGGTACTATTGGACAGTATGTTTGTACTTGTGTTTACAATTGTAACCTTGATTAGTTAAATTCTCTAAATTAATTTTTATTTCAAAAATGATTTATAAGTAGTCTACTTGAAGGTTGTTCTTTATATAAGAGAATGAATTTTTAATCCTTTTCTAACATTTATTTTATTATGTTTTAATTTAATATTCTGATTATGAAACCTAATTATGTAACTGAACTGAATTCGTACTACGTAGACTCCTTAAAGTAGCAACACATATACTTTCCAAGTAGAAAATCTCCATTTCAAAGGTATATCTAATTATTCGATCTTAAGTAACTTCTGTTCAAATTATTTAAGTGTTTTATGTTGATATGTTGTCTAATATATGAGGAATGTTAAAGAAAAAATATATGTTATATCAAATCAATTAACATGAAAAGTAATAAAATATACATGTCACCCTATCATATAAAATGAAAAAAGTTAAACAAATCAATATATTAATAAAATAAATTATAAATTAAAAAGTGATATAATATTGATGAAATGCGAAAGAAAACTTACCAACAAGGAACACACATATACATTATAAATACACCCACACATCAAATTGTAAAGATAGATTACAATTTCAATCCATTCGAATTTCTTTGGAGGATCTTATAATATATTTTAATTTTTAATATTATAAATCTATTAGTAGACTTGTATTAAAATTAGTTTAACAGAAAAATGAACATACATGGTTCATTTTCATTGCTCCTATTGTATTTTCTAGTGATGATCATATTCTTGACGTATAAGTTCATTTATATAAAAGCAAATAGTCTAATTTTGCAATGTAGAATTTAAAAAGCCGTTCAAGTAACTCATCATTAATGTACAACATTTTGTTTGACATTTTAATAGAAATTCATTAACTCAAATTGAAATGTTTTCCTAAGCACAAATTTAAAGTGACCATGGTAGTCTACACTAAGAAAAAAATTCTTAATTAATTCATCGGGGTAAAATGTTTAGACATTTTACTTTAAGGTAAAGGAAAAATGCATAAGTACTCCATTAATCTATGTCCGAAATCTTAGAGACACATTTATACTATACCAAGGTCCTATTACCCCCTGAACTTATTTTATAAGTAATTTTCTACCTTTTTCAACCTACGTGGCACTGGCTTGAAAAAAAAGTCAACCAGCGTTGGGCCCACAAGATAGTGCCACGTAGGCTAAAAAGGGGTAGAAAATTATTAATAAAATAAGTTTAGGGGGGTAATAGGACCTTAGTATAGTATAAGTGTGTCTCTGAGATTTCGGGCATAAGTTGAGGGGGTACTTGTGCATTATCTTTTTTTTTAATATAAAAAACGCCTAAGGTGGTAAAAAAAGAGGTGTGACAGATGATGACTTTGTAAATAAGGAATCCCTTATCAAAACATCATATTAATTGAAAAAAAAAATTTAAACTGTGTTAAGTGTGGTGTAAAAAAAAAGAGTGTGACAATATGTCCAAGCTTGATTTATTTTTTCAAGCATCTAAGATATTAAGAAACTCAAGTATCGAATTAAGGTGAGTAAAACTCTCAAATAGATGTTGGCATGAAAGGATTTGTATGGGACATCAAGGGTCGAAGGTATGTTGCAAAATAAGGGCATTTTGGGAGGTTTCCGAGTCTCCAATTTTGTGCAATCAACTATAGCGGGCATCACACCACTATAGCAGGACATCTGTGCAGGAGCTATAGAGTTTGTACATGTACTATAGAGGGTGAAACTACTATGGCGACGCCGTTATAGCGGATCAGGCTGCTAGTGTAACACATTGCAACTCTACTTCTAGAATTTGAATAATTTGTTATAAGTATATGAACTTGAACCGGGTGAGTTCAATTTATCTATTTCTCAATATCTTTTAGGTAATAACAATTTTATTTGTATAAAAATGAAAAGAAATAAAGTAAGAATGATATAATGATAGGGACATCAAGCTAAAATCAATGGGTAAAACTGGCTATCCAACGCATCTCGAGGCATATACGCATACCAAGCCGACAAGATTTGAAACTGAAAGTAAAAATAATCCAAAATAATATTTTCACAAAGTCTTTATACATCAAGTACTCGATCAGGTCAAGGTCCCGCGTCGATATATTAATAGTTTGTGTGTGGGTTTCATGAGAAAAACGAATATGTGTGTTTGAAATTACGTGAACATGTTTCATTGTAATACCCTATAATTAAACAAGTGTATATATATCATTAGGTTAAGAAAAAGAGAATTAATCATCTATTTGCTTAAAAGGAAAAAAAAGAATTGGGAAAAAAGCCCTAGGCAACCACGCTGCAACTTTCAACGTTCAAAAAAAAAGGAGAAGAAAAACAGAGCTGTTGTATTTCTGTTTCCAGCGAAGGACCAGGAAAAAGAGGAAAGAATGAAAGGGCGAGGGAGAAGGAGAAAGAGACTTATTCGAAGGTTTCGCTTTCAGGTTCGAGGTAAATCCTTTTTGCTTTTCTTATCCTAAAGCCTCTCCGAGATTATTAGTTAGGTATTTCACTATAGGTGTTGAAATCTAAATACTAAAGGCTAATAGTTGGCAACAAGAGTTGTACAAACAGATAAATCATATATACTTTCTTTCTATTTATGAGTATCAAGATACATGATTGATCAATGGATTTGGGCAATGAGAAAACCAATAGATTGAAGTATATTTATACTACTAATGCCAAAATATGCTCCCAGTAGCATTAGTTGGAAATTACATTGTCATGCTGACCTTGAGTTGCTTTTAATTGTAGTAATATCTAATAAAATTGTTTAAGCAACCACAAGATATGAATATTTAGAGCTTTTAACTTGTTGCTGCTGAAATTGAAGTTATATTCGTTACGGAATAAGATACTTTGACACATTGAGAATCAAACTTGAAAGTTGAGGGTTGGGTAATTTAAATAGTTACAGAATTAGCTTAAACATAGAACCTAACTAGAAATTTATATGAATTTGATAATAGATTGACCAAAGAGATTCATATTACTCGAGTTGTGAACTTGGTATTTCAGCACCAGTACTGTGAGTAGTTTTATAAATGTCATGATTTCTATATGGTTTATAAAGTAAATGTCTTACCGACTATTTTGAACTTGCATGTGGGACAAGTCTATTACTGAATATCATACTGAAGATTATCTGAGATGATATCATTCTTACAAGATATGATTACTGTTATTGAAAATAATTTACACTTATCTGAGACATCAGTTGATAGACACTTGAATGTTTGATCCAAGGTTGAGTTACCCTTCTGCGCTACCATAAATATATCTTTGTTTGTCAATCTCTTCAGATTCAAACACTTTAGCCAATTAGATTTACACTTTATATTTTTTAGGGTTGCATCTTCATTAATGATTGTCTAGAGTTTTGGTATAATGACTTTCAGATTTCAAGGGTTTTAATTTTGAAATGTTTTTGACAAGAGATTGAGTTTATGAGAATTCGAGCAATATTTATTTTAAACTGCTTAGATTTTTTTTTTTTAATGATTTGGATTCTTAAAATGGTTTGATGGGCTAGTAATTTGTTCTGCAATCATAGGGTAACTAAAGATGTCACTCATGATGATTTGGGTCAAGACACTCTTTGATTTAAGATCCTATATCATAGCAAATCATTTGTTCGCTATGGTAAACCTCACAAACTCAAAATCCTTTGCTATAGTGAAGCCCTAATAAGATTTCAAAAATATATTTTCTATTTTAGATTTTGACCCTCTCTTAAATGACGATAAAATAGATTGTTATAGGATAAAAGGGAGTAATAATTAACTAAAACTATTAAATCATCATATCATTTCATTTCTCATTGCATACAACGTTTTTCAATGTTTTAATTGACATATATTCTAATAAATAATTTATAAATCCTTTTGAGGGAAATAAACTTACCCACTAATTGGCTAAAAAATTACCAATTAACCCTTCATGTGAATGAAGTTTGATGATAAGGATAGAAGGTTAGTGAATAATATAGTGTTATGATCGTGCAATGAGAGAAGTAGGGGCCTAGCCTCCTCCTTTCTTCTTCATTTAGTGATATCAGTTAATTTTCTCATCATTATGTGTATTTCTATGATATATTAGTCATTCATTTTGTATTTTTCTATTTTATTTAATCGTTCATTGAAAACTTATATTTTGAGCTGAGTTTTTTCAAAAATGACATTTTTACCCATTAAGGTAAGGATAAAACGTGAGTATTTGGCTACTTTGTATTCTCTCAAGATATGAGTTGTGAATTACACTTGGTATCTTATTATTGTGTTAACCACGTGAATATATTTTTAATTTTCATAAAACGATACTACAATATTAATTATTGATATTGCTTACAACACTTAAAATATACAATTTATCTCTTTCTCAAATATTTTTTGGTACTACCTATTACTTGTATAAAAATGAAAGAAAAAATAATTTTTAAGATTGAAAAATCATCAATTCTTTTTGGTAGGATCTTTTAATCAGTTTAGGAAAAATATATACATGTGTCATTTTATTCTAACATATTAGACATAGAACATATATATGATTATGAATTAGAATATAATAATTATGTTACCTTATAAGTTCTCAAAGATCTTACCCTAGTCAAAAATTTGAACAACCTTCCATAACTTCTCAACAAGGAAATGAATTATAAATGGACAAAAAATAAATTAGTTTGATTTATTATCCATTTTTATTTATCAATATGGTGCAAAAACACACTACAAATAGTCTCTTGCACTTTACACAAAAGTATATCATTGAAATTAACTTGAGAATAATTTTGATTAAGAATGGCCAAATATTTTAACTTTGCTGTTTGTTTCCTTCTCGTCATTTCAGGTTTGTCTTTTGTATATATATATATATTTTTTTTGAGATTTTGCATGTTCATTTTTATGAAATATATGCTACTAAAAGTGCTGAGGCATAAATTTTATATATTGATAATGTGAGGAATGTTTCATGATATATATGTATAATATCATTGGTTCTAATAGGTTGTTTCTTTGTTTTTCAAGTAATCATCTTTGAGTTTATATAGAGAGTTAATTATCTTATGTTATAGGTCAACTTCACATGAATATATAAAAATTCTCTATGTCAATAGAAGGCACAATCAAACTTATGATGAAAATAGACAATTCAAGTCTTTTTTTATTACATGTGTGTTGTAAATATTGTTTTTCATGACTTTGATTGCAGTTGCATTGGATATTAGTCAAGTGAATGCACAACACAGATGTACGAAAATTCTGAATCCAAAAGGATGTGTTCTTTCTGATTGCAAAAAAGAATGCTTTCAGAAATACAATGGAAATGGTCTTTGCTCAAGTAGTGGTACTATTGGACAATATGTTTGTACTTGTTTTTACAATTGTAACCTTGATTAGTTAAATTCTGTAAATTAATTTTTATTTCAAAAATGATTTATAAGTAGTCTACTTGAAGGTTGTTCTTTATATAATAGAATAAATTTTTAATCCTTTTCTAACATTTATTTTATTATGTTTTAATTTAAAATTTTGATTGTGAAACCTAATAATGCAACTGAACTGAATTCGTACTACGCAGACTCCTTAAAGTAGCAAAACATATACTTTCCAAGTAAAAAATCTCCATTTCAAAGGTAGATCTAATTATTCGAACTTAAGTAACTTCTGTTCAAATTATATAAGTGTTTTATGTCGATATGTTGTCTAATATATGAGGAATGTTAAAGAAAAAATATATGTTATATCCAATCAATTAACATGAAAAGTAATAAAATGTACATGTCACCCTATCATATAAAATGAAAAAAGTTAAACAAATCAATATATTAATAAAATAAATTATAAATTAAAAAAGTGATATAATATTGATGAAATGCGAAAGAAAACTTACCAACAAGGAACACACATATACATTATACATACACCCACATATCAAATTGTAAAGATAGATTACAATTTCAATCCATTCTAATTTCATTGGAGGATCTTATAATATATTTTAATTTTTAATATTATAAATCTCTTAGTAGACTTGTATTAAAAATAGTTTAACAGAAAAATGAATATACATGGTTCATTTTCATTGCTCCATTTATATTTTTTTGTGATGATCATATTCTTGACGTATAAGTCCATTTATATAAAAGCAAATAGTCTAATTTTGCAATGTAGAATTTAAAAGCCGTTCAAGTAACTCATCATTAATGTACAACATTTTGTTTGACATTTTAATAGAAATTCATTAACTCAAATGGAAATGTTTTCCCAAGCACAAATTTAAAGTGACCATGGTAGTCTACACTAAGAAAAAATTCTTAATTAATTCATCGGGGAAAATATGTAGACATTTTACTTTAAGGTAAAGGGAAGGAAAATGCACAAGTACTCCATTAATCTATGTCCGAAATTCCAGAGACACATTTATACTATACTAAGGTCCTATTACCCCCTGAAATTATTTTATAAATAATTTTCTACCCTTTTCAACCTACGTGGCACTAGCTTGAAAAAAAAGTCAACCAACGTTGGGCCCACAAGATAGTGCCACATAGGCTAAAAAGGGGTAGAAAATTATTAATAAAATAAGTTCAGGGGGTAAAAGGACCTTAGTATAGTATAAGTGTGTCTCTGAGATTTCGGGCATAGGTTGAGGGGGTACTTGTGAATTATCCCTTTTTTTTATTTTATAAAAAGTCGTGTAAGGTGGTAAAAAAAGAGGTGTGACAGATGACGACTTTGTAAATAAATAATCCCTTATCAAAATATCATATTAATTGACTTTTTTAAAACTGTGTTAAGTGTGGTGTAAAAAAAGAGTGTGACAATATGTCCAAGCTTGATGTATTTTTTCAAGCATCTAAGATATTTAGAAACTCAAGTATCGAATTAAGGTGAGTAAAACTCTCAAAATTGATGTTGGCATGAAAGGATTTGTATGGGACATCAAGGGTCGAAGGTATGTTGCAAAATAAGGGCATTTTGGGAGGTTTCCGAGTCTCCAATTTTTTGCAATCAACTATAGTGGGCATCACACCACTATAGCAGGACGTCTGTGCAGGAGCTATAGAGTTTGTACATGTACTATAGAGGGGGAAACTGCTATGGCGACGCCGTTATAGAGGATGAGGCCGCTAGTGTAACACATTGCAACTCTACTTCTAGAATTTGAATAATTTGTTATAAGTATATAAACTTGAACCGGGTGAGTTCAATTTATCTATTTCTCAATATCTTTTAGGTAATAACAATTTTAGTTGTATAAAAATGAAAAGAAATAAAGTAAGAATGATATAATGATAGGGACATCAAGACAAAATCAATGGGTAAAACTAGCTATCCAACGCATCTCGAGGCATATACGCATACCAAGCCGACAACATTTGAAACTGAAAGTAAAAATAATCCAAAATAATATTTTCACAAAGTCTTTATACATCAAGTACTCGATCAGGTCAAGGTCCCCCGTCGATATATTAATAGTTTGTGTGTGGGTTTCTTGAGAAAATTGAATATGTGTGTTTGAAATTACGTGAACATGTTTCATTTTAATACCCTATAATTAAACAAGTGTATATATATCATTAGGTTAAGAAAAAGAGAATTAATCATCTATTTGCTTAAAAGGAAAAAAAAGATTTGGGAAAAAAGCCCTAGGAAACCACGCTGCAACTTTCAACTTTTAAAAAAAAAGAGAAGAAAAACAGAGCTGTTGTGTTTCTGTTTCCAGCGAAGGACCAAGAAAGAGAGGAAAGAATGAAAGGGCGAGGGAGAAGGAGAAAGAGACTTATTCGAAGGTTTCGCTTTCAGGTTCGAGGTAAATCCTTTTTGCTTTTCTTATCCTACAGCCTCTCCGAGATTATCAGTTTGTTATTTCACTATAGGTGTTGAAATCTAAATACTAAAGGCTAATAGTTGGCAACAAGGGTTGTACAAACAGATAAATCATATATATTTTCTTTTTATTTGTGAGTATCAAGATACATGATTGATCAATGGATTTGGGCTTGAGAAAACCAATAGATTGAAGTATATTTTATACTACTAATGCCAAAATATGCTTCCAGTAGCATTAGTTGGAAATTACATTGTCATGCTGACCTTGAGTTGCTTTTAATTGTAGTAATATCTAAGAAAATTGTTTAAGCAACCACAAGATATGAATATTTAGAGCTTTTAACTTGTTGCTGCTGAAATTGAAGTTATATTCGTTATGGATTAAGATACTTTGACACATTGAGAATCAAACCTGAAACTTGAGGGTTGGGTAATTTAAATAGTTACAAAATTAGCTTAAACATAGAACCTAACTAGAAATTTGTATGAATTTGATTATAGATTGACCAAAGAGATTCATATTACTCGAGTTGTGAACTTGGTATTTCAACACCAATACTGTGAGTAGTTTTATAAATGTCATGATTTTTATATGGTTTATAAAGTAAATGTCTTACCGACTGTTTTGAACTTGCATGTGGTACAAGTCTATTACTGAATATCATACTGAAGATTATTTGAGATGATATCATTCTTACAAGATATGATTACTGTTATTGAATAGATTTTACACTTATCTGAGACATCAGTTGATGACACTTGAATGTTTGATCCAAGGTTGAGTTACCCTTCTCCGCTACCATAAATATATCTTTGTTTGTCAATCTCTTCAGATTCAAACACTTTAGTCAATTAGATTTACACTTTATATTTTTTAGGGTTGCATCTCCATTAATGATTGTCTAGAATTTTGGTATAATTACTTTCAGATTTCAAGGGTTTTAATTTTGAAATGTTTTTGACAAGAGATTGAGTTTATGAGAACTCGAGCAATATTAATTTTAAACTGCTTAGTTTTTTTTTTTTTTAATGATTTGGATTCTTAAAATTGTTTGATGGGCTAGTAATTTGTTCTGCAATCACAGGGTAATTATAGGTGTCACTCATGATGATTTGGGTCAAGACACTCTTTGATTTGAGATCCTATATCATAGCAAATCATTTGTTCGCTATGGTAAACCTCACAAACTCAAAATCCTTTGCTATAGTAAAGCCCTAATAAGATTTCAAAAATATATTTTCTATTTTAGATTTTGACCCTCTCTTAAATCACGATAAAATAGAATGTTATATGATAAAAGGGAGTAATAATTAACTAAAACTACTAAATCATTATATCATTTCATTTCTCATTGCATACAAAGTTTTTCAAGGTTTTAATTGACATATATTCTAATAAATAATTTATAAATCCTTTTGAGGGAAATAAACTCATCCACTAATTGGCTAAAAAATTACCAATTAACCCTTCATGTGAATGAAGTTTGATGATAAGGATAGAAGGTTAGTGAATAATATAGTGTTATGATCGTGCAATGAGAGAAGTAGGAGCCTACCCTCCTCCTTTCTTCTTCATTTAGTGATATCAGTTAATTTCTCATCATTATGTGTACTATGATATATTAGTCATTCATTTTGTATTTTGCTATTTTGTTTAATCGTTCATTGAATACTTATATTTTGAGCTGACTTTTTTTCAAAAATGACATTTTTACCCATTAAGGTAAGGATAAAACGTGTGTATTTGGCTACTTTGTATTCTCTCAAGATATTAGTTATGAATTACACTTGGTATCTTATTGTTGTGTTAACCACGTGAATATAATTTTAATTTTCATAAAACGATACTACAATATTAATTATTGATATTGCTTACAACACTTATAATATACAATTTATCTCTTTCTCAAATATTTTTTGGTACTACCTATTAGTTGTATAAAAATGGAAAAAAAAATATTTTTTAAGATTGAAAAATCATCAATTCTTTTAGGTAGGATCTTTTAATCAGTTTAGGAAAAATATATATACATTTGTCATTTTATTCTAACATATTAGACATAGAACATATATATGATTATGAATTAGAATATAATAATTATGTTATCTTATAAGTTCTCAAAGATCTTATCCTAGTCAAAAATTTGAACAACCTTCCATAATTTTTCAACAAGGAAATAAATTTTAAATGGACAAAAAATAAATTAGTTTGATTTATTATCCCTTTTTATTTATCAACATGTTGCAAAAACACACTATAAATAGTCTCTTGCACATTATACAAAAGTATATCATTGAAATTAACTTGAGCATAATTTTGATTAAGAATGGCCAAATTTTTTAACTTTGCTCTTTGTTTCCTTCTCATCATTTCAGGTTTGTCTTTTGTACCTTTTTTTTTTTTTTTTGAGATTTTGCCTGTTCATTTTTATGAAATATATGCTATTTAAAGTTCTGAGGCATAAATTTTATATATTGATAATGTGAGGAATGTTTCATGATATATATGTATAATTTCATTGGTTCTAATAGGTTGTTTCTTTGTTTTTCAAGTAATCATATATAGAGAGTTAATTATCTTATGTTATAGGTCAACTTCACATGAATATATAAAAATTCTCTATGTTAATAGAAGGCACAATCAAACTTATGATGAAAATTAACAATTCAAGTCTTTTTTTATTACATGTGTGTAGTGAATATTGTTTTTCATGACTTTGATTGCAGTTGCATTGGATATTAGTCAAGTGAATGCACAACACAGATGTACGAAAATTCTGAATCCAAAAGGATGTGTTCTTTCTGATTGCAAAAAAGAATGCTTTCAAAAATACAATGGAAATGGTCTTTGCTCAAGTAGTGGTACTATTGGACAATATGTTTGTACTTGTGTTTACAATTGTAACCTTGATTAGTTAAATTCTCTAAATTAATTTTTATTTCAAAAATGATTTTTAAGTAGTCTACTTGAAGGTTGTTCTTTATATAAGAGAATGAATTTTTAATCCTTTTCTAACATTTATTTTATTATGTTTTAATTTAAAATTCTAATTATGAAACCTAATTATGCAACTGAACTGAATTCGTACTATGTAGACTCCTTAAAGTAGCAAAACATATACTTTCCAAGTAAAAAATCTCCATTTCAAAGGTAGATCTTATTTTTTGAACTTAAGTAACTTCTGTTCAAATTATATAAGTGTTTTATGTCGACATGTTGTCTAATATATGAGGAATGTTAAAGAAAAAATATATGTTATATCAAATCAATTAACATGAAAAGTAATAAAATGTACATGTCACCCTATCATATAAAATGAAAAAAGTTAAACAAATCAATATATTAATAAAATAAATTATAAATTAAAAAAGTGATATAATATTGATGAAATGCGAAAGAAAACTTACCAACAAGGAACATACATATACATTATACATACACCCACACATCAAATTGTAAAGATAAATTACAATTTCAATCCATTCTAATTTCTTTGGAGGATCTTATAATATATTTTAATTTTTAATATTATAAATCTATTTGTAGACTTGTATTAAAAATAGTTTAACAGAAAAATGAACATACATTGTTCGTTTTCATTGCTCCTATTATATTTTTTAGCGATGATCATATTCTTGACGTATAAGTCCATTTATATAAAAGCAAATAGTCTAATTTTGCAATGTAGAATTTAAAAACCGTTCAAGTAACTCATCAGTAATGTACAACATTTGTTTGACATTTTAATAGAAATTCATTAACTCAAATTGAAATGTTTTCCTAAGCACAAATTTAAAGTGACCATGGTAGTCTACACTAAGAAAAAATTCTTAATTAATTCATCGGGGGAAAATGTGTAGACATTTTACTTTAAGGTAAAGGGAAAATGCACAAGTACTCCATTAATCTATGTCCGAAATCCCAAAGACACATTTATACTATACCAAGTTCCTATTACCCCCTGAACTTATTTTATAAGTAATTTTCTACCCCTTTTCAACCTACGTGGCACTAGCTTGAAGAAAAAGTCAACCAGAATTGGGTAGAAAATTATTAATTAAATAAGTTCAGGGGGGTAATAGAACCTTATTATAGTATAAGTATGTCTTTGAGATATCGGGCATAGGTTGAGGGGGTACTTGTGCAGTAGCACTTTTTTTTTTTATAAAAAGTCGTCTAAGGTGGTTAAAAAAGAGGTGTGACAGATGACGACTTTGTAAATAAGTAATCCCTTATCAAAACATCATATTAATTGAAAAAACTTTTTTTAAACTGTGTTAAAGTGTGGTGCAAAAAAAAAGAGTGTGACAATATGTCCAAGCTTGATTTATTTTTTCAAGCATCTAAGATATTAAGAAACTCAAGTATCGAATTAAGGTGAGTAAAACTCTCAAAATTGATGTTGGCATGAAAGAATTTGTATGGGACATCAAGGGACGAAGGTCTGTTCAAAATAAGGGCATTTAGGGAGGTTTCCGAGTCTGCAATTTTGTGCAATCAACTATAGCAGGCATCACACAACTATAGAAGGAAATCGCTATAGAGGTTGTACATGTACTATAGAGGGGGAAACTATTATGGCGACGCCGTTATAGCGGATCAGGCCGCTAGTGTAACACATTGCAACTCTATTTCTAGAATTTGAATAATTTGTTATAAGTATATGAACTTGAACCGGGTGAGTTTAATTTATCTATTTCTCAATATCTTTTAGGTAATAACAATTAGTTGTATAAAAATGAAAAGAAATAAAGTAAGAATGATATAATGATAGGGACATCAAGACAAAATCAATGGGTAAAACTGGCTATCCAACGCATCTCGAGACATATATACATACTAAGCCGACAAGATTGGAAACTTAAAATAAAAATAATCCAAAACAATATTTCCACAAAGCCTTTATACATCAAGTATTCGTTTGGGACAAGGTCCCGTGTCGATACATTAATAGTTTGTGTGTGGATTTAATGAGAAAATCAAATATGTGTGTTTGTGATCACGTGGACACGTTTCATTATAATACCCTATAATTAAATAAGGGTATATATATCATTAGGTTAAGAAAAATAGAATGAAATCAGCTATTTGCTTAAAAGGAAATAAAAGGATTGGGAAAAAAGCCCTAGGCAACCACGCTGCAACTTTCAGCATTAAAAAAAAGAGAGAAGAAAAACAGAGCTGTTGCGTTTCTGTTTCCAACGAAGGACCATGAAAGAGAATAAAGAATGAAAGGGCGAGGGAGAAGGAGAAAGAGACTTATTCGATGGTTTCGCTTTCAGGTTCGAGGTAAATCCTTTTTGCTTTTCTTCTCCTACAGCCTCTCCGAGATTATTAGTTAGGTATTTCACTGTAGGTGTTGAAATCTAAATACTAAAGGCTAATAGTTTTGCAACAAGGGTTGTACAAACAGATAAATCATATATATTTTATATCTATTTCTGAGAATCAAGATACATGATTGATCAAAGAATTTGGGCATGAGAAAACCAATAGATTGAAGTATATTTTATACTACTAATGCCAAAATATGCTCCCAATAGCATTAGTTGGATAATTCATTGTCATGCTGACCTTGAGTTGCTGTTAATTGTAGTAATATCTAAGAAAATTGTTTAAGCAACCACAAGATATGAATATTTAGAGCTT
>NC_028646.1:74471582-74472377 GCF_001406875.1 Solanum pennellii | reverse complement strand
GTCGCTCCATAGTCATTTCTTTTATTATAAGTTATGAGTATTTTTTCGTATTGTAAACTGGTGCCTAGTATGAGACTTATGTTTTGGAATTGGAATTAGTATTTTAACTATTCGAATAGTTTATTGATGAATAAGGTGGGAAAAAGATGAGATTGGTTGGCTGCGTTATTGATTTCTGTTATAGGTAATTTCAGAATAAGCCCAAAAATCAAAGGAAACTTCCTCTGTCCGATTTTCTGTAGATTTCTGGTTAAGGCTTGCTTTGGAACTTTTCTCCTTAGCGCCGGTCACAATTCTAAATTGAGTCGTAACTTTCATACATTAGTATAAGGATTGTAATTTGTAATCTATAACATGTTGTAAATGTTGATATTTATATGCATGTGTTGGAATATTTATATAGTACTACGTTGTAGTTACATGTTCACATTTGTGTTTTGGAATTGACTGTATGGTCTACTGGTACACAATGTATATGTCACGACCCAAAACCGAGCCGCGACTGGCACCCACACTTACCCTCCTATGTGAGCGAACCAACCAATCTAAACCTTAACATTTCAATTTAATGTCAACAGAAAGTAATGCGGAAGACTTAACTCATTAATAAAAACCAATTCAATAACTTCTAAAATTCAACATCTATTATTCCCCAAAATCTGGAAGTCATCACCACAAGAACATCTATGATCAAATTACTAAACTAAGAGTATTCTAAGAAGCTAAAATAAACAAAAGCTAGTCCATGCCGGAACTTCAAGGCATCAAGACATGAGGAAGAAGATCCAGTCCAAG
>NC_028646.1:74433192-74463497 GCF_001406875.1 Solanum pennellii | reverse complement strand
TTTACTACGAATAGCATAAACCATAACCTACCTCCACCGAAGATTAGTGATCAAGCAAGCAAATTCCCCAAAGCTTTGTTTTTCCCTCTTCGTTAGTCTCTCTCTCTATCAATCGATCCTCTCTCTCTTCCTGTTCTTTTTTTTTTCTTATTCAAACCCTCTTTCTTTTACCCTAATTAGCATATAATTAAGTATAAAAGATGGCAATAATAACCCACTAATTAACTCAAGGTTACCTCTTTTAACCCCCAAGTAATTAGACTTATTAACATTAACCCTCTAACTTTATAATTAAAGCAGGAATAGTCCAAAACGCCCCTTAAATTACTAAGCAGAAATCCGACCCAGCCTGGGATTACGCAGTCTGCGACGGGCCGTCGGGCCTGCGACGGTCCGTCCTGCAGGTCCGTCACAAAGCTCAGAGACTAAATTTCAGTGAAGGGTCTGTGACGGCTCGTCGTGCCTGCGATGGTCCGTCCTGCCATTTCGTCGTGAAGTTCAGAGAGTCGATTTTGAGTACCCAAATTTCAGAATTCTAAGTGTTTTGGGACGAGACCCCCTCGACGGTCCGTCGTGCCCATGACGGTCCGTCGTGGGTTCCGTCGTCTCAGCCAGTTTTTTCCAGAAATAAAATATGCTGCTCAAAACGACTAAACAGGTCGTTACAATATATGTAATGAAATTGCACTTGTTCTTTCCTTGTTGAGTACAAAATATATTCAAACGACTTATTCGAGACATCAGTTGATAGACACTTGAATGTTTGATCCAAGGTTGAGTTACCCTTCTGCGCTACCATAGATATATCTTTGTTTGTCAATCTCTTCAGATTCAAATACTTTAGCCAATTAGATTTACACTTTATATTTTTTAGGGTTGCATCTCCATTAATAATTGTCTAGAGTTTTGGTATAATGACTTTCAGATTTCAAGAGTTTTAATTTTGAAATGTTTTTGACAAGAGATTGAGTTTATGAGAACTCGATGCAATATTTATTTTAAACTGCTTAGTTTTTTTTTTTTGTATGATTTGGATTCTTAAAATGGTTTGATGGGCTTGTAATTTGTTCTTCAATCATAGGGTAACTATAGGTGTCACTCATGATGATTTGGGTCAAGACACTCTTTGATTTAAGATCCTATATCATAGTAAATCATTTGTTCGCTATGGTAAACCTCACAAACTCAGAATCCTTTGCTATAGTGATGCCCTAATAAGATTTCAAAAATATATTTTCTATTTTAGATTTTGACCCTCTCTTAAATCACAATAAATAGATTGTTATAGGATAAAAGGTAGTAATAATTAACTAAAACTATTAAATACTTATATCATTTCATTTCTCATTGCATACAACGTTTTTCAAGGTTTTAATTGACATATTTTCTAATAAATAATTTATAAATCCTTTTGAGGGAAATAAACTTATCCACTAATTGGCTAAAAAATTACCAATTAACCCTTCATGTGAATGAAGTTTGATGATAAGGATAGAAGGTTAGTGAATAATATAGTGTTATGATCGTGCAATGAGAGAAGTAGGGACCTAGCCTCATTCTTTCTTCTTCATTTAGTGTATTGCTATTTTATATTAGTCATTCATTTTGTATTTTGCTATTTTATCTAATCGTTCTTTGAATACTTATATTTTGAGCTGAGGTGTTTCAAAAATGACATTTTTACCCATTAAGGTAAGGATAAAACGTGTGTATTTGGCTACTTTTTATTCTCTCAAGATATCAGTTGTGAATTACACTTGGTATCTTATTGTTGTGATAACCACGTGAATATAATTTTAATTTTCATAAAACGATACTACAATATTAATTATTGATATTGCTTATAACACTTATAATATACAATTTATATCTTTCTCAAATATTTTTTGGTACTACCTATTAGTTGTATAAAAATGGGAAAAAAATAATTTTTAAGATTGAAAAATCATCAATTCTTTTAGGTAGGATCTTTTAATCAGTTTAGGAAAAATATATATACATTTGTCATTTTATTCTAACATATTAGACATAGAACATTATATGATTATGAATTAGAATATAATATTTATGTTACCTTATCAGTTCTCAAAGATCTTATCCTAGTCAAAAATTTGAACAACCTTCCATAACTTCTCAACAAGGAAATGAATTATAAATGGACAAAATATAAATTAGTTTGATTTATTATCCATTTTTATTTATCAACATGTTGCAAAAACACACTATAAATAGTCTCTTGCACTTTATACAAAAGTATATCAATGAAATTAACTTGAGAATAATTTTGATTAAGAATGGCCAAATTTTTTAACTTTGCTGTTTGTTTCCTTCTCATCATTTCAGGTTTGTCTTTTTTACCTTTTTTTTTTTTTGAGATTTTGCCTGTTCATTTTATGAAATATATGCTATTTAAAGTTCTGAGGCATAAATTTTATATATTGATAATGTGAGGAATGTTTCATGATATATATGTATAATTTCATTGATTCTAATAGGTTGTTTCTTTGTTTTTCAAGTAATCATCTTTGAGTTTATATAGAGAGTTAATTATCTTATGTTATAGGTCAACTTCACATGAATATATAAAAATTCTCTATGTTAATAGAAGGTACAATCAAACTTATGATGAAAATAAACAACTCAAGCTTTTTTTATTACATGTGTGTAGTGAATATTGTTTTTCATGACTTTGATTGCAGTTGCATTGGATATTAGTCAAGTGAATGCACAACACAGATGTACGAAAATTCTGAATCCAAAAGGATGTGTTCTTTCCGATTGCAAAAAAGAATGCTTTCAAAAATACAATGGAAATGGTCTTTGCTCAAGTAGTGGTACTATTGGACAATATGTTTGTACTTGTGTTTACAATTGTAACCTTGATTAGTTAAATTCTGTAAATTAATTTTTATTTCAAAAATGATTTATAAGTAGTCTACTTGAAGGTTGTTCATTATATAAGAGAATGAATTTTTAATCCTTTTCTAACATTTACTTTATTATGTTTTAATTTAAAATTCTGATTATGAAACCTAATTGTGCAACTGAACTGAATTCGTACTACGTAGATTCCTTAAAGTAGCAAAACATATACTTTCCAAGTAAAAAATCTCCATTTCAAAGGTAGATCTAATTATTCGAACTTAAGTAACTTTTGTTCAAATTTTATAAGTGTTTTATGTCGATATGTTGTCTAATATATGAGGAATGTTAAAGAAAAAATATATGTTATATCAAATCAATTAACATGAAAAGTAATAAAATGTACATGTCACCCTATCATATAAAATGAAAAAAGTTAAACAAATCAATATATTAATAAAATAAATTATAAATTAAAAAAGTGATATAATATTGATGAAATGTGAAAGAAAACTTACCAAAAAGGAACACACATATACATTATACATACACCCACACATCAAATTGTAAAGATAGATTACAATTTCAATCCATTCTAATTTCTTTGGAGGATCTTATAAAATATTTTAATTTTTAATATTATAAATCTATTAGTAGACTTGTATTAAAAATAGTTTAACAGAAAAATGAATATACATGGTTCATTTTCATTGCTCCTATTATATTTTTTAGTGATGATCATATTCTTGACGTATAAGTCCATTTATATAAAAGCAAATAGTCTAATTTTGCAATGTAGAATTTAAAAAGCCGTTCAAGTAACTCATCATTAATGTACAATTTGTTTGACATTTTAATAGAAATTCATTAACTCAAATTGAAATGTTTTCCTAAGCACAAATTTAAAGTGACCATGGTAGTCTACACTAAGAAAAAATTCTTAATTAATTCATCGGGGTAAAATGTGTAGACATTTTACTTTAAGGTAAAGGGAAAATGCATAAGTACTCCATTAATCTATGTCCGAAATCTCAAAGACACATTTATACTATACTAAGGTCCTATTACCCCCTGAACTTATTATATAAGTAATTTTCTACCTTTTCCAACCTACGTGGCACTAGCTTGAAAAAAAAGTCAACCAGCGTTGGGCCCACAAGATAGTGCCACGTAGGCTAAAAAGGGGTAGAAAATTATTAATAAAATAAGTTCAGGGGGATAATAGGACCTTAGTATAGTATAAGTGTGTCTCTGAGATTTCGGGCATAGGTGGAGGGGGTACTTGTGCATTATCCCTTTTTTTTATAAAAAGTTGTGTAAGGTGGTAAAAAAAAGAGGTGTGACAGATGACGACTTTGTAAATAAATAATCCCTTATCAAAATATCATATTAATTGACTTTTTTTAAACTGTGTTAAGTGTGGTGTAAAAAAAAGAGTGTGACAATATGTCCAAGCTTGATTTATTTTTTCAATCATCTAAGATATTAAGAAACTCAAGTTTCGAATTAAGGTGAGTAAAACTCTCAAAATTGATGTTGGCATGAATGGATTTGTATGGGACATCAAGGGTCGAAGGTATGTTGCAAAATAAGGGCATTTTGGGAGGTTTCCGAGTCTCCAATTTTGTGCAATCAACTATAGCGGGCATCACACCACTATAGCAGGACATCTGTGCAGGAGCTATAGAGGTTGTACATGTACTATAGAGGGGGTAACTACTATGGCGACGCTGTTATAGTGGATCAGGCCCCTAGTGTAACACATTGCAACTCTACTTCTAGAATTTGAATAATTTGTTATAAGTATATGAACTTGAACCGGGTGAGTTCAATTTATCTATTTCTCAATATCTTTTAGATAATAACAATTTTATTTGTATAAAAATGAAAAGAAATAAAGTAAGAATGATATAATGATAGGGACATCAAGACAAAATCAATGGGTAAAACTGGCTATCCAACGCATCTCGAGGCATATATGCATACCAAGCCGACAAGATTGGAAACTGAAAGTAAAAATAATCCAAAGTAATATTTTCACAAAGTCTTTATACATCAAGTACTCGATAAGTTCAAGGTCGCGTGTCGATATATTAATAGTTTGTGTGTGGGTTTCATGAGAAAATCGAATATGTGTGTTTGTAATTACGTGAACATGTTTCATTGATAAACAAGGGTATATATATCATTAGGTTAAGAAAAAGAGAATTAATCCGATATTTGCTTAAAAGGAAAAAAAAAGAATTGGGAAAAAAGCCCTAGGCAACCACGCTGCAACTTTCAACGTTAAAAAAAAAGAGAAGAAAAACAGAGCTGTTGTGTTTCTGTTGCCAGCGAAGGACCAGGAAAGAGAGGAAAGAACGAAAGGGCGTGGGAAAAGGAGAAAGAGACGTATTCGAAGGTTTCACTTTCAGGTTCGAGGTAAATCCTTTTTGCTTTTCTTATCGTACAGCCTCTCCGAGATTATTAGTTAGGTATTTCACTGTAGGTGTTGAAATCTAAATATTAAAGGCTAATAGTTGGCAACAAGGGTTTTACAAACAGATAAATCATATATATTTTCTATCTATTTATGAGTATCAAGATACATGATTGATCAATGGATTTGGGCATGAGAAAACCAATAGATTGAAGTATATTTTATTCTACTAATGCCAAAATATGCTCCCAGTAGCATTAGTTGGAAATTACATTGTCATGCTGACCTTGAGTTGCTGTTAACTGTAGTAATATCTAAGAAAATTTTTTAAGCAACCACAAGATATGAATATTTAGAGCTTTTAACTTGTTGCTGCTGAAATTGAAGTTATATTCGTTACGGAATAAGATACTTTGACACATTGAGAATCAAACCTGAAACTTGAGGGGTGGGTATTTTAAATAGTTACAGAATTAGCTTAAACATAGAACCTAACTAGAAATTTATATGAATTTGATTATAGATCGACCAAAGAGATTCATATTACTCGAGTTGTGAACTTGGTATTTCAGCACCAGTACTGTGAGTAGTAATCTTACAAAAGTTGATGTTTTATAAATGTCATGATTTTTATATGGTTTATAAAGTAAATGTCTTACCGACTATTTTGAACATGCATGTGGGACAAGTCTATTACTGAATATCATACTGAAGATTATTTTGAGATGATATCATTCTTACAAGATATGATTACTGTTATTGAAAAGATTTTACACTTATTTGAGAAATAGTAGTTTGACAGGTGATTGTTAAACTTTGAAAGGATATGATATGGTAAGATTTAAATAATTAGTTCGATCTTGAAATGCTTCTACTGAATCACAAGAAGAACATTATTGGGAGGTGCACCTTGTAATTACACACCGATTACTGATAAAGCCCTTGCTAGTGGGAAGGTAGAACTATTATACCGTTACCAATATCCCTCGAGTAGGGATGTACCGATATGAGTATTTAAGTCCTTTATGAGGTGTTCACTGTTATAGGTTGCTTCGTAAAGAAAAGCCTCACTAATTACAATTCATCCTTGGAAACCTCCCAACTATAAGATTTGATATATAAATGTTTTCTAAGTTTACTATTCCTTGTTCACGTGGATAACAATCTTATTAGTTGTTATAGACATTTGTTGGAATTCTTAGAGTCACTCCATAGTCATTTCTTTTATTATAAGTTATGAGTATTTTTTTCGTATTGTAAACTGGTGTCTAGTATGAGACTTATGTTTTGGAATTGGAATTAGTATTTTTACTCTTCGAACAGTTTATTGATGAATAAGGTGGGAAAAATATGAGATTGGTTGGCTGCGTTATTGATTTCTGTTACAGGTAATTTCAGAATAGGCCCAAAAATCTAAGGAAACTTCCTCTGTCCGATTTTCTGTAGATTTCTGGTTAAGGCTTGCTTTGGAACTCTTCTCCTTAGCGCCGGTCACAATTCTAAATTGAGTCGTAACTTTCATGCATTAGTAAAAGGATTGTAATTGGTAATTTGTAACATGTTGTAAAAGTTGATGTATATATGCATGTGTTGGCATATTTATATAGTACTATGTTGTAGTTACATGTTCACATTTGTGTTTTGGAATTGACTGTATGGTCTACTGGTACACAATGTATATGTAATGAAATTGCACTTGTTCTTTCCTTGTTGAGTACAAAATATATCAAGCGACTTATTCGAGACATCAGTTGATAGACACTTGAATGTTTGATCCAAGGTTGAGTTACCCTTCTACGCTACCATAGATATATCTTTGTTTGTCAATCTCTTCAGATTCAAACACTTTAGACAATTAGCTTTACAGTTTATATTTTTTAGGGTTGCATCTCCATTAATGATTGTCTAGAGTTTTGGTATAATGACTTTCAGATTTCAAGGGTTTTAATTTTGAAATGTTTTTGACAAGAGATTGAGTTTATGAGAACTCGATGCAATATTTATATTAAAATGCTTAGTTTTCTTTTGTTTTTTTTTTATGATTTGGATTCTTAAAATGGTTTGATGGGCTAGTAATTTGTTCTGCAATCATAGGGTAACTATAGGTGTCACTCATGATGATTTGGGTCAAGACACTCTTTGATTTAAGATCCTATATCATAGCAAATCATTTGTTCGCTATGGTAAACCTCACAAACTCAAAATCCTTTGCTATAGTGAAGCCCTAATAAGATTTCAAAAATATATTTTCTATTTTAGATTTTGACCCTCTCTTAAATGACGATAAAATAGATTGTTATAGGATAAAAGGGAGTAATAATTAACTAAAACTATTAAATCGTCATATCATTTCATTTCTCATTGCATACAACGTTTTTCAAGGTTTTAATTGACATATATTCTAATAAATAATTTATAAATCCTTTTAAGAGAAATAAACTCATCCACTAATTGGCTAAAAAATGACCAATTAACCCTTCATGTGAATGAAGTTTGATGATAAGGATAGAAGGTTAGTGAATAATATAGTGTTATGATCGTGGAATGAGAGAAGTAGGGGCCTAGCCTCCTCCTTTCTTCTTCATTTAGTGATATCAGTTAATTTCTCATCATTATGTGTATTGCTATGATATATTAGTCACTCATTTTGTATTTTGCTATTTTGTTTAATCGTTCATTGAATACTTATATTTTGAGCTGAGTTTTTTCAAAAATGACATTTTTACCCATTAAGGTAAGGATAAAACGTGTGTATTTGGCTGCTTTATATTCTCTCAAGATATCAGTTGTGAATTACACTTGGTATCTTATTGTTTTGTTAACCACGTGAATATAATTTTAATTTTCATAAAACGATACTACAATATTAATTATTGATATTGCTTACAACACTTATAATATACAATTTATCTCTTTCTCAAATATTTTTCCATTAGTTGTATAAAAATGGAAAATAAATAATTTTTAAGATTGAAAAATCATCAATTCTTTTAGGTAGGATCTTTTAATCAGTTTAGGAAAAATATATATACATTTGTCATTTTATTCTAACATATTAGACATAGAACATATATATGATTATGAATTAGAATATAATAATTATGTTACCTTATAAGTTCTCAAAGATCTTATCCTAGTCAAAAATTTGAACAACCTTCCATAACTTCTCAACAAGGAAATGAATTATAAATGGACAAAAAATAAATTAGTTTGATTTATTATCCATTTTTATTTATCAACATGTTGCAAAAACACACTATAAATAGTCTCTTGCACTTTATACAAAAGTATATCATTGAAATTAACTTGAGAATAATTTTGATTAAGAATGGCCAAATTTTTTAACTTTGCTCTTTGTTTCCTTCTCATCATTTCAGGTTTGTCTTTTGTACCTTTTTTTTTTTTTTGAGATTTTGCCCGTTCATTCTTATGAAATATATTCTATTTAAAGTTCTGAGGCATAAATTTTATATATTGATAATGTGAGGAATGTGTCATGATACATATGTATAATATCATTGGTTCTAATAGGTTGTTTCTTTGTTTTTCAAGTAATCATCTTTGAGTTTATATAGAGAGTTAATTATCTTATGTTATAGGTCAACTTCACAGAATATATAAAAATCTCCATGTTAATAGAAGGCACAAACAAACTGATGATGAAAATAAACAATTCAAGTCTTTTTTTATTACATGTGTGTAGTGAATATTGTTTTTCATGACTTTGATTGCAGTTGCATTGGATATTAGTCAAGTGAATGCACAACACAGATGTACGAAAATTCTGAATCCAAAAGGATGTGTTCTTTCTGATTGCAAAAAAGAATGCTTTCAGAAATACAATGGAAATGGTCTTTGCTCAAGTGGTGGTACTATTGGACAATATGTTTGTACTTGTGTTTACAATTGTAACCTTGATTAGTTAAATTCTCTAAATTAATTTTTATTTCAAAAATGATTTATAAGTAGTCTACTTGAAGGTTGTTCTTTATATAAGAGAATGAATTTTTAATCCTTTTCTAGCATTTATTTTATTACGTTTTAATTTAAAATTCTGATTAAGAAACCTAATTATGCAACTGAACTGAATTCGTACTACGTAAACTCCTTAAAGTAGCAAAACATATACTTTCCAAGTAAAAAATCTCTATTTCAAAGGTAGATCTAATTATTCGAACTTAAGTAACTTCTGTTCAAATTATATAAGTGTTTTATGTCGATATGTTGTCTAATATATGAGGAATGTTAAAGAAAAAATATATGTTATATCAAATCAATTAACATGAAAAGTAATAAAATATAGTTGTCACCCTATCATTTAAAATGAAAAAAGTTAAACAAATCAATATATTAATAAAATAAATTATAAATTAAAAAAGTGATATAAAATTGATGAAATGCGGAAAAAAACTTACCATCAAGGAACATACTATACATTATACATACACCCACACATCAAATTGTAAAGATAGATTACAATTTCAATCCATTCTAATTTCTTTGGAGGATCTTGTAATATATTTTAATATTTAATATTATAAATCTATTAGTAGACTTGTATTAAAAATAGTTTAACAGAAAAATGAACATACATGGTTCATTTTCATTAATCCTATTATTTTTTCTAGTGATGATCATATTCTTGACGTATAAGTCCATTTATATAAAAGCAAGTAGTCTAATTTTGCAATGTAGAATTTAAAGAGCCGTTCAAGTAACTCATCATTAATGTACAACATTTTGTTTGACATTTTAATAGAAATTCATAAACTCAAATTGAAATGTTTTCCTAAGCACAAATTTAAAGTGACCATGGTAGTCTACACTAAGAAAAAAATTCTTAATTAATTCATCGGGGGAAAATATGTAGACATTTTACTTTTAAGTAAAGGAAAAATGCACAAGTACTCCATCAATCTATGGGGAAAATATGTAGACATTTTATTTTAATGTAAAGGGAAAATGCACAAGTACTCCATCAACCTATGCCCAAAATTCCAGAGACACACTTATACTATACTAAGGTCCTATTACCCCTTGAACTTATTTTATAAGTAATTTTCTATTCCTTTTGGGCCTTCATGGCGCTAGCTTGAAAAAAAAAATCAATCAGCATTGGACCCACAAGATAGTGCCACGTAGGACGATAAGGGCTAGAAATATTATTATTAAAATAAGTTAAGGGGGTAATAGGACCTTAGTATAATATATATGTGTCTCTGAAATTTCGGGTATAGGTTGAGAGATACTTGTGCATTATTCCTAATATAAAATATAACTTTGTTGTTCAACTTTTAAAGGGTATTTTGGATTAACAATAAAGCTCGTTGAGAAATAGAAAATAGTAAGTTTTAATATCTAATTATGTATTAAGTGTAGTTTAATTATATTTATTGATTTAATTTTAGAAGTTAGTCAAAGCCATTTTTGAATTAAAAATATTAGTGAAGGGCATTTTTGTTATCAAACTTCAAATCTAAAATCTTCCTCCCTTTAATATAATATAATATGATATGATGATTACTATGATTAATTGCTCATTTATTTTGTATCTTGCTATTTTAATTATTTATTTGCCTTAATCCTTCTTCGAATACTTTTATTTAAACTGAGGTTTCTTAAAATTGACCTATTTACCCCATTAAGGTAAGAATAAATAATGTGTACCTTCTACTCTGTCAAGATCTCACTTGTAGATTACGGTTGGTATGTTATTGTTGTTGTAACCTCTAATGTGATTACAATTTTATGTAAAAAAATTACTACTAGAATATTAACTATTTATCTTTGTTTAAAACACTTACTATATTATAATTTATCTCTTTCTAATTATTTTTTAGGTACTAACTATTAGTTGTATAAAAATGGGAAAAAATAATTTTTAAGATTGAAGAATCATCAATTCTTTTATGTTTGATCTTTTAATTAGTTTAGGAAAAATATATATACATTTACCATATTATTCTAACATATTATCTATAGAACATATATATGATTCAAAATTAAAATATAATTATTATGTTACCTTGTAAATTTTCAAACTTTTTATCTAATTTTTCAACAAGGACACAAATTATAAATGGACAAAAAAATAAATGAGTTTGATTTTATTCTCCATTTTAATTATCAAAATCTGGCAAAACACACTATAAATAGCCTCTTGCACTTTGCACCAAAGTAACATTGAAATTAACAGGAGATTAATTTTGTATAAGAATGACCAAGTTCTTGAGCTTTGCTCTTTGTTTCCTTCTCATTATTTCAGGTTTGTCTTGTATACTCTTTAGTAATTTTTAAATTTGAGATTTAACCTCTTCATTTTAATGACATATATGATATTTAAACTTTTTTATATAAATTTTTATATACTAATAATGCGAGGAATGTTTCGTAATGTTGTTTTTCATGAATTTGATTCCAGTAGCATTAGATATTAATCAAGTGAATGCACAGTGCAAATGTACTGAAGTTCTAAATCTAAAAGAATGTATTTTTTATGATTGCAAAAAAGAATGCTTTAAGAAACACAATTGTAACCTTGATGAATTAAATTCTCTAAATTAATTTTTATTTCAAACACATAAATGATTTACAAGTGGTCTATTTGAAGGTTGTTTTTTTATAAAAGAATGATTTTTTTAATCCTTTTCTAACAATTATTTGTTTGTGTTTTTATTTAACCATCTGAATATCAAACCTAATAATCCAACCAAACTGAATTTATACCATGTAGACTCCTTAAAGGAGCAAAACATGTACTTTTCAAGTAAAGAATCTCCATTTCAAAGGTAGATCTAACTTCTGTTCAAATTTTATATGTATTTTATATCGACGTGTTGTATCATATATATGAGGAACAAGTTTTTTTCCTTTCTTGAACCCTTATACGAAAGTAGATCCTCGACTATTGTGAGACACATTTCCATCAAACGTTGTGATATGCCTCTGATGAGTATATGAAAGTTCACTAAATTGTTATATAAAATTAATTTCTAAACGTAAAATTGATTTATAGTCTTTTTAACGAATCCAAGCCTAAGAGAAATATCTAAATGTGTCTTTATTTAAACTCAATATTAAAATATAATTTACTATATAAATACATTTCTTTGGTATGGGGTGATTATTTTTATTTATTTTAAACCTACCAAATAATTCAGTGTAGTTATATACTTGCACGTCCCAATCTATGTGATTATTTTTATTCATTTTTGTATAAGATAATCCAAAATAATATTTCCACAAAATCTATATGAGTACTATACATCAAAGATTCATCCCTCTCATATTAGATCCCTTCTATCACATAGAGATTTCCCCCAAATACAAGACTACTAACTCTTGCCACTCCTTGCCTCACACACCTCCCTTATAGTGTTGGGTATATAGCAAGAGTTAATGGGAAATGGAGGGAAGATGAAGAGAGGAACTTTGAAAGTTGGGAACTTGAAAGTCCTCTTATGATTCAGTAAAAAAGTTTTCTCCCTCATCGACGGTGGAAAGAAAAATAGATAAGTTTAAATAGAGAAACACTTGTATTAATTTTTAAAAATGGTTGAAAAGAGGGACTTTCCCTCACGCCGTCGTCGCTCGCTCGGCTCGATTTTGGCTTTGAAAAATGATCGACAAATTATTTTTTGGACAAAGTTTTGTTTTAATTATTTAGGTAAATTTAATTAATTTATTAAATTAAATTAAATGGCAAAACCATTTCAATTGTTTAGTTAATTGATCGAAAAGTTTCAATTATTTAGTTAATTGACCGATCCAATTCAGATCCACGCGCAAATCCATTTTATTTAAAATTCTTTGCTATTTGTTTGAATTTCTCGCCGTTGGAGATTATTATAAAAGGTTGAAACTTTCAGGAACAACCATGACCGTTTAAGGTTGCAAATTTAAATGGTCGTGTGGAAACTGAAAAGTTGCAACCTTTTGGAACCAATTACTTTTTGCTATAAATACCAGTTGATCTTCAGACTTTTTACTTACAAAATTTTTTGATTTCTTCTTCTTCTTCACAAAGTTTTTTTGTGTATGTTACTGCGGTTGAGTGACTCGCTGACACCAAGGTTTTTGATATCAATACACTGGTGATTGAGATATTTATATCCTGGGAGGACATATTCCAAATCAAACCTTGGATACTAGAGGGGAATAGTTTCCATAAGGGGTTGGTATGTTGTACAAATTTTATCTATTCTTCTATTCTTCACTGATTCATTGAAAACTTTGGTAACTTCATGTTTCTGCAAAGTTTCTGGTAATCAGTATTTTTGTTTTAAACACTGATTGATAATAATCTTAAGAAAATTAATAATTTTTTTTTAAATTTGTGTTTCTGGTGGAGACAAAAACCTTCGTGGTTTTATATTCCTAGTAAGTTTACAATTTAAGTTTTCACTTACTGAGCCATCTGTATTAATTTCTGTTTTTTACAGATTTTGAAATGGCAAACAATAATGTGACGGTCACTGTTGCTGCACCATCCCAAACTGCTGTACCACCAATGAAATCGAGAAAATTCTCTGATGTGAATTTCAAAGGATGGCAACAACGGATATTTTTCTAGCTTACCGCTCTTGGTCTGCAGAAATTTATCAACGAAGAAAATCCAGTGCCTACTACTGATATGTCAGACATAAAAAGTTCATGATCATTGAAGCATGAAAACGGGTAGACTTCCTATGTAAAAGCTACATTCTAAGTGCTTTAGAGGATGACCTATATAATGTCTGTAGTGTAATTACAACTTCGAAAGAGTTGTGGGATGCACTTGAGAAGAAATATAATACAAAAGATGCATGCTTGAAAAAGTTTGTGGTCGCGAAGTTTTTAGACTACAAAATGTCATATAGTAAAGTCATTGGATCACAAGAGCAGGAACTTCAATTTATTTTCCATTATTTGATAGTTGAGGATATGGTAGTTAATGAAGCGCTTCAAGTAACTGCAACGATTGAGAAGTTACCTCCTTCATGGAATGACTTCAAGAATTATCTAAAGCACAAATGTAAGAAAATGAAGCTTGAAGATCTTGTGATTGGCTCAAGATTGAGGAAGATAATAAGACCAAAGAAAAGAAGTCTCGTAAGAGTTCGACAATAATATGAGTTATTATTGTTGAAGAAGCTCCTACCAAAGGGAAGAAGAGAAAGAAGTCCAATGGACAAAAGTCAGAACAGACCAAGAAGAAATTCAAAGGCAACTGTTACAACTGCGGTAAGAGTGATCACAAGTCTTCTGCTGTAGTGCTCCAAAAAAGGATAAATACAAAGACAAAGACAGACAAAGACAAAGTCAAAAGTCATAAAAACATTGTTGAAAAGATGGAAGATTCAAATAACCTTTTTGCAATGATCTCAAAGTGCCACTTAGTTGGAAATCCTAAGGAGTGGTTTCTCGACTCAAGTGCCACTCAACATATTTGCTCAGCGAAAGAAGCCTTTACGATGTATGCTCTTGCTGAGTTCGATGGAGATTTATTCATTGGGAATACGACAACAACAAAGATTGTAGGAACTGATAAGTAATATTGAAAATGATATTCGGCAAGGTGTTGACTTTGAGCAACGTTCTGCACGTTCCTACTATTAGGAAGAATTTAGTTTCTGCTGCACTACTCGTTAAGAACGGGTTTAAGTGTGTCGTGGTCAGTCACAAAGATGTAATAAGTAAGAATGAGATGTTCTTAGGAAAGTGCTATCTCACTGAGAGTTTCTTCTAACTGAATCTAATGGTTATTGATAGTTTTAATAAGAATTCTGCATTTGTTTACTTATTCGAGTCAAATGATTTATGGCTTGAATATTTGGGATATGTAAATTACAAAGCCTTGCGGAAATTGATTACTTTAGAAGTATTGCCTGATTTTAAATGCAATAAATTGAAATGCAAAATTTGTGTAGAAAGTAAGTTTGTTAAACATCCTTATGAGTCTGTTAAAAGAAATTCAAAACCTTTAGACTTAACTCAAACAGATATATGCCATATGAAGTCGACACCATTTCATGGTGGGAAAAAGTATTTATAACATTTATTGAAGACTGCACTCAAATTTTTATGTGTATTTTCTTAACAGTAAGGATAAAACAATTGATGCATTTAAGCAATACAAAAATGAAGTAGAGAATCAATTGAATATAAAGATAAAAATGATTCAGAGTGATATGAGTGGAGAATACGAATCTCCTTTTGCAGAGATACGTTTAAAATATGATATTATTATTTAAATTACTGCACCCTATAACAGTCAAATGGTTTGGCAGAATAGAGAACAGAATATTAAAGGAAATGATGAATGCCTTGATAATCAGTTCTGGTTCACCACGAAACCTTTGGGGGGAAGCCATCCTTACGGCTAATAAGATACTCAATAAGGTACCATGTAGCAAAATGCAATCAATTTCATATGAATTATGAAAAGGAGGGAAACCCAACTTAGAATATTTCAAAGTGTGGGGATGTCTAACCAAGGTAGAGGTTTCTTTACCCAAGAGGGTGAAAATTGGACCCAAACTCTATGACGCATTGATGTCAACTCGGACTAGTTCAAATTTTGGTAATTTAATTGTGTGCCCCAAAATTTCAGCTGGGCACCGAAACACTAATCAAATCAACACTAGTCATTCAACAACTCAATCAACAAGGATTCAACAATGTTCTTCAAGAACTTCACTTTTTTTTTTTCATTCAACCAACTAGAAAGTCAATGAATTGAAACAAGTTTGGTGTGTGGTTGAACTGACCCAACACTAAAAGATATCACATACCTTGATAGAGATCACCCCGACGAATTCCACTCACAAAACTAGACATTCTTGGTGAATTCTTGACTTCTCTCCCTTTGTTTCTTCTATTCTCTTTTCTCCAAGCCCTAAGCGTAATTCTAACTTCTCCAAACTGATCTAAGACTTGTTTTTACCTCAATAAACCCCTAAAGCGAAATAGGAATCTATTTTGATGAAAAGACTAGTTTGCCTTTCCCTAAATTCGGATTAAGATTTTCCTCAATCCAACAGCCCAACTTCCGAAAGACATAACTCACTCATACGATATCAAAATCGCGCAAACTAGGCGGCGTTGGAAAGATTATTCGAAATCTTTCCACCAATACCTAGATGAACATCTAACTCATCGTGATCTAGGAGTTATGACCATTAAAAAATGACCAATGCTCACTTTCTTAAATTCCATGTTTGATCAAATTCTTAAGCATCGCAATAAATCTATATTTCCTTATGATATTATCTTGTCACTGTTGGGAACAAATGTTGTATTTCAGTGAGCACCTTCTTTTCTAAGAGGTGGAATAGATATCAAATAATACATTCACTTATTTGAGAGATGGAATGAAAAACGGGGAACATAGTAACATATAGTCTGATGCAAGTTGGTAATTTGAATAATGCTTCTTCATTGGAGTCTGACAATTTGATATTAAATGTATGATTTTTAAATATTTATGCTAAGAAACCAATTTTTCAGTACATTAGTCATATCAACTAACTACAGATCCAAGCTTAGTCAACATATATGACTTAAAATATACGTCTTTATTAAGAGGAGGGAGGAATTAAAAGGTCGTTGCTCCACGAAGGAAAAATAAGTCAACAAACTTCATGAGGAGCACACTGTCAACAGGTCTTGAATAGAGAATTTGTTGTCTGCATTTTCAACTTCTATCGAATTGTTCTCTGCTTCTGTCATATCTTTATCACCACTTTTGTTTCTTTCTTCGATTTTAGTTTCTTTGTTATCTCGGGTGAGCTTTGAATTCATTGTCAATGTTTTGTACTAATTTAATCATATGCTATCGTGATGGAGCTTGTAAAAATTAGGTTTTAAGATATACAATATATGTCTGTGGATAAAAAATCGATGGTACCAACTTCTTCTTAAATTCACTTCTCTGTTGCAGCCAAAAATCTCTTACCTGAGCCAGCTTAGAAGATGAACACAGGTTTTCTGCTCTTTCAGCTACTTAAGTGCACTTGGAAGAGTGTTTTTGGTACGTAGGAAAATGTTTTCCAATTTTCTCATGCTTGATTGAGTTAAATGTTTTTCAAATCAATTCATTTTCCTCAAATTTAAGAAAAATGACTTATCTTCAAAAATTATGAAAAACATTTTCCAAAACTCTCTTCCGACCTCCATATCCCACCCACCCTCAACCCCCCAAAAAAATTAATTTATTTAAAAAAAATATTTTCAACTTCAAAAATTCATTTAGAAAATGTTTTCCTACATACCAAACACACATTAATGTGTTCTGATGGATTTTATGCTCAACTTGGTGGCTATGTTATATGAATTAGCCACACAAATTCAATTTAATTGCACATTACCACTATTTTGTAGTTCACTGAGAAATTAAAGTTCATCACAACAAAATAAATATTGGGCGCACGGGCGACTCCCACTAGTATCACTCAGAAATCACAATATAGTATTAAATTTTGTCAAAATTCTTTATCCGTATTAAGAAATCTTTGAAGTCTGAATACATATAAATTTCAAATTTCTCTATCTTAGTAATTTTTATTGAGTTATTAATTTCATTTAAACAAATTCATTGTACTTTCATAATAACTCTAGAACAAAATCAACCACAATCCCAGTAATGACCTAATTTGTAAATACTCCTAATTTGTATGATTTGGACTCATGTAAGGAAACCTTATCAAATTAAGTATGGAGTTAAAGGGAAGAGTAGAATTAGCAGCCCAAAGTATACACTTTCAAATTAAGTAACTTTGACCCAGCCGACCCTATTTCTTCTAGCACCAGCTACTACCTTATATAATTACTTTAATTTGAAAAATGTCATCAATATCATGCAAAATTTACCGGCCCTATTTCTTCTAGCACCAGCTACTACCTTATATAATTACTTTAATTTGAAAATATCATCAATATCATGCAAAATTTAGTCAAAGGATTTATGTCGATGTCTTTGTTTCTCAAATAGAGCAAATAGACTCAGACTCGAACCTATACAAGTGTAAAAGCAAGGAATGATTACCAAACAACACAGTTCTCAACAAGCAACAAAATAAACAAGGCAAAACTAGTTAGAAAACGAATACTATTTTCATTCCAGCCGAACTAACTACAACCTACATAGAAACCAGTCCAACCTTTAGCTTTACTTTTACCATCTTTGGCTCTTTTGTTAAGTGAGATTTGAAATAAATCTCAATAATAATTTATTTATGATCCACATGACATTAGTCTAAGAGGTGATTGAACATTACTTGAGAGATATTGCTATTCGACGAGTTACATAGTTTTCCACTACAAATTTAATTTACTCTAACTATGAGTATTATAATTTATAGTACAGTTTTCATTTAATAGGTAATAAGAGTAAACAAAAAATATCCAGCAACTATAGTCTCCAGTCCAAGTTATGTAGAGAAAAGTCTGGAATAACGTCCAAAGCCGCCCGTCTCTTTTAGTTTCAAATGACATTGTGGTTCTGGCAATTGTCAAAGTCAGTGTCCAGGTGGCGGCCCTTGTCCTGGTCCTGTTACTGGTGGGGACCTCGGAAGCGTCATCTCAAATTCCATGTTTGATCAAATGCTTAAGCATCGTAACGAAAATTCTTGTCAAGGAAAGAATAATTTCTACAATTACAATGCCTTTATCACTGCTGCTAGGTCTTTTCCTGGCTTTGGTACAAGTGGTGATATCAATGCCCGTAAAAGGGAAATTGCTGCTTTCTTTGCCCAAACCTCCCATGAAACTACTGGTATGTGTATAACCATTCAGATCGAACCATTAAAATATAATTTCATTTTATTTTATTTAGTAATTATATATAATTGATTAAAATATCATTAAATGATAAAAGTGTGCTCTATTTTCTTTAATAACTTAAGCTTTTAAATAAGATAATCACACGCTTCTAACGGTTATTGCTATGTTATGGACCATTACATTGGCTTGTAAAGGTAAAAATAAAGTCTGAGTGATTGGCCGTATATACTATAATTGCTTATTTTAATCACTTTTATAATAGCTTTCCAAAAAGTACATTAAAGAGTTTGATAAACACATTTCATTTGGCCAATCTTAAAACTAAAAAAAAATATTTTCTATGAGAGGGAGAAGAGACAGTAGAAACAAAAAAGGAAAAGGAAAAGATGGTTGTTTAATAATTTAGAGATAAATGGGTAATATATTAGCAAGTAACAGTTTGGTAAACACAAAATTTTGGTAAGAATACTTTTGTGTTGAAAGAGTTAATTATCTGCTTTTGCTTCTTGACAGAAGCATAATAAATTTGAAATTTTCTTTTCCACAGCATAAAAGGGTTGCTTATGCAACATTTGTAATCTCAAAGAGATTTGATAAAAGATTATCACAAAACAGATACGAAACTTAATAACAAAATTCTCAAACATGAAATTGAAATGAGTAGAGTCTTAATTATGAAACTGTATTCGGTAACATCATAACACCAACTGATACCCAAGCGCATGTAGGCAACAGAATACACTCCTCCTACTACAAAAGGAATCACTCAATCTGCATAAAGAATACATTTTGAGAACTCAGTACAAGCATAACAGAGTCAATTTACACCTTAATTTTTGTTATAATACCTTTTCTTGTTTTGCTTTTGGTGGACTTTGCACGACATCACTTTGTTGAGGAGAAGTCTTAGCATCTTCCNAAAAAAAAAAAAAAAAAAAAAAAAAAAAAAAAAAAAAAAACAAAAAACTAAGGGGAGATTGTGTGAAATTTTAAGGGTATTCAGATTTAGGGTGACTCGACAGTGTTAAAAAAAAGACATGTGTCTTAGGCCTCCAAATTTAAGGGACCTCATTTTTTAAAACAATAGGTTATAAGTTGTTATTTTTTAACAAATATTGAATACTATTTGCAGAAAAAGTAAACATTTCATGAAAAATGTAAGGATTATTAAAAGAAATTTGACATATTTGGAGTACTATATTTAATGAAAAATAATTTAAAATTAGAATGGTTACATTATCAGATGAAAACTATAAGAATTAAGTTATTAACAATTTAAGTTTAAGGCCCCATTTGCTTTTTGCTTTAGGTCACTATTACGCTTGAGTTGCTCCTATAATCAGATTATTGCACTTACTTTTTTGTGGCTCATTGTTTTCTCAATGGAATCGTGTTGAGCCTTGTCCCTTTTTCTCATCACTATCTACATCTGCTTGTTTCTGCATCATCTTCTTTCGATCCTCCTTTTATTTCCTTCTCATTTCAGTTTCATGCCAAAGATACTGTGAAATTACAAAAAAGAAAAAAAAAACAGTTAAAAGAATTCATGTTCACAGAAAATTAAAACATTCCTTGGAATGAGCACAAAGAGTTTAATTAATTGGGAAATCACTACGTGAAGCTTTCTCCTTATAATAAACATTAAACAGAACATATTCATGTACATATAAAAATCTTTTATCAATTTTAGAACCATGAAAAAAATAATGAATGAATTTTTTTGGAAAAATTACAATAAAATAAAATTTTTATTTCCCTAGTACAGATTAGGTATCAAAAAGAATTATTATTATTTTTTCAATCATGGTTTCCGTTGCCTATGCCAAACTTAGATTGAGCATTAAATTCATACAATTACAAATTAAACATTGATACATGAGATCATCAATTCAAAATTTAGTAAACATCACAAAAATTAATTAATGTAACTCACCATCACATATTCACTGTCCTTCATGATAGGGGAAAAAGGATTGAAATGGTGTTTCTCTATCGCGCTTATCTTGTCTCTGCTAAACATGAATTAATTGAAGAAACAAAATCAGCTCAGAAAAATAAAAACAGTGCTAACAAAATACTAGAAAATTCACAAAGAAAACATTATGCTATAACCAAATTATTTGAACGAAAATTGGAGGAAAAAACATCAATTACTTCAAATCAATAAAACAACATACACACACAAAAAGGAATCTAGATAGAAAGAAAGAATTGTTTGCAAATATAAACAGATAGGAAAACTCACTTTTTTTTTTTTTTTTGTAATTTGACAGAAGGATTGTGTACAAAAGAAATTATTCTCTCTATATATGTGTGTAATTTGTGTAATCTAATTTGTGTAATCTAATAGAGTTTTTTGTTTCAAACTTTCTCTTTTTTTTTTAAATTTTATTCTTTATTTATTAATAGATTCTAATTTAAGTTTTTTTTCCCATATATCAATACGTACGAGACACTTATGGACATAAAATTATTCACTTTATTTAAAATATTAGTGTTTTTCCATAATGATTATTCACATCTTTTGAAAATGAGTGTTTTTTCCATAAAATCCTAAATCCAATTTGAAAACAACTTATGACTGTCCAAAATTGGACAACTATTGACTGTCCTAAATCCAATTTACAACTCACTTTTGACTGTCCAAAATTGGACAAATATGACAAAAGCTCAAAAATCAAGTTTTTCCATAATTAAAAAAAAAATCATTTGTGTGCGTCTCTATTATCCATTCTAGATTCTGAGTTGTGTTCATTTAGGCAATGAAAAATAGAGTATATGTTTTCTTTGATTATAAAATATCAAAAGCATTAAACGAGATGGAAAAAGATAGTAAATTCCTTTAATATGGAATGCTAGACCGGGATATAGAGACAAACCTCAAAGGAAATCGTTTTTTTGTCTATTGCGGTAAAGAGAAACGGGAGAGGGGATTACAATGCAGGAAATTGAACCTGGTTGATGAAAGGTCAGAAAACCAACCAACTGAGCTGCAATCGAAACTTTGAGCCTTCTTCTCCCATTCTACCATTGTGTCTGCATGAGTATATATAACGAATAGAGTGTATTGAATTGAAAAGGTAAGCAAGCAACAACGTGAGTGTGTGTGTAAGGTAGTGGTGAAATGGCGTGTTTTTGAATATGTATTGTTATTTTGTGTGTTGGAGTGTGTGTATAGTCCAGATGGTGACCATGGCAACAACGTGAGTTCATTAGAAGGAATCTTGTGAAGGTGGCAATGTCTTTAATAACAGATAGTATTAAATAAATAGTATTAAATAATATTAGTATTTACTGTGTACTAATCCTAGTCCTATTAGGATTAGTACTCCTTAATCCTAGTCCTATTAGGATAAGTACTCCTTCCTATATCTCCTATATATATCTCCCATTTATTCCCTTATTAGGTTAACACTTCAATACAATCAATATTCCTTCATGGTATCAAGAGCCAGAAAACCTAGATCTTCTTTTCTCTAGTTTTTTTTTTCTCTCTTTAGGGCACCGATCGTTCCCTCTCTTCTCTTGGGCGGCGGCAGCCATGACAACCGAGGTGGATCCTCTCGATTCACTTCCTTCTGGCGTTAAACTCCTTCTCAGGCATCTTCATGCCCTGATTCCCGAAAAATTATCAGACATAAATTACCCTACATGGAAAATCACCGTTCTTACAGCCCTTGAGGCCAATTACCTTCTCAAATACGTCGATGGAAGCACAGAATCGCCGCCGGCAGTCATCACCGCCACGGACAAATCAGAAAAAACCAATCCGGCCCATGCCGCCTGGAAAGCCGTGGATGGCCAGATCCGATCATGTTTGATTGCGGTCATCTCTCCCACGGTTCAGAAACACGTCCGATCCTACACAACTGCTTCAGCCCTGTGGACGGCCCTCGCAACACGCTATGCATCAATTTCCCACTCTCATATTTTTCAATTGCGTGATCGTCTCCACACAATTACCAAAGGCACGAAAACTATGGCGGAGTATTTAGACGAGGTCTCCACCATCATCACAGCCCTCGACACCGTGAACGAAATCATTCCCGAAAAAGATCTCGTCATGTGCGTCGTTCGGGGGCTCCCATCAGCTTACTCCTCCATTAAACAGGCGGTTCGCATCAGTCCAACGCCCGTTGACCTGGCTACTCTCTCCTCGTGGCTAAAAAGTGAAGAAATCAACGTGGATCTGGAGAGCAAACTTCTTCTCCGAGAAGCCGCTGTTATGGAGCCGGCCACCGCCCTCACCGCAAGCCAGAACTATCGCGGGGGGCGTGGTGGCGGCCGGCAGGGGAGCCGCGGCGGCTACGGCAGAAACAGCGGAGGCCGCGGGCGCGGCGGTCGGCAGGGCAGTCGTCCGCCGTACGACGGTCAGCAGCACGGCAGCAACAACAGCCTGCACTCCTTCGGCAGCGGCGGGCAGTCATCTTCCAGCGGCGGGCAGGGCACTTACGAGCGGGATCGTCCAACTTGTCAAATCTGTCAGAAAACAGGACACACCGCTGTTCGTTGCTGGTTTCGGTATGAGGAGAGCCGAAATAGTGATAACCGTGCCAATTATGCATCTCAAGCCGGCCCTTCCTCTGAATGGCTGTTGGATACTGGGGCCAACATGCACGTTACTTCTGATCTATCCAAGCTTAACGCTCCAAATCCATATCATGGCTCCAATGGTATTACTGTTGGCAACGGTGAGTCCCTTAATATTTCTCACACTGGCACGGGTACCATTAAAACCCCCACCGCTATCTTTCACCTAGGTAACCTTACCCACGTCCCTTCTATTAAATCCAATCTCCTTTCAGTTCACCAATTCACAAAAGACAATAATTGCTCACTCTTGTTCACCTCTAATGATTTTCAGATCCTAGACAATACTACCAAGAGGGTGATTTTTCAGGGCCCCTGTGAGCATGGTCTGTACGTTCTTCCTGGCACAAGTTCGTCTGCCCACCCAGTTTCAGAAAGCGTTCCTGTGGCTCCGGTGGCTCTTTCGGCTGATGGCCACAGTCTGTTGTGGCACAGTCGTCTGGGTCACCCGTCTACTCAAATAATAAATTCTTTAATGTCTCAATTAGGTTTTTCTTCCATTCATGTAAACAATTGTGACTCCTGTTCAATTGCTAAATCTCATAAATTACCTTTTACTTTATCTGAGAAGCGTACAACTGCACCTTTTCAACTTATTCATTCTGACCTATGGGGTCCTACTGCTGTTCCTTCATTTGCTGGTTTTCGCTATTATATTTGTTTTGTGGATGATTTTACAAAATACACTTGGTTGTACCCACTAAAACACAAATCACAGGCATACACCACCTTTGTCACTTTTGAAAAAATGGTCAAAACACAATTCAATTCTCATGTTAAACTTTTTCGAAGTGACAATGGAAAGGAATATGTCAATAACATCTTTGGCCAGTTTCTGCAATCCCTGGGAATTATACATCAAACCTCCTGTCCATACACTCCCGAACAGAATGGGGTGGCTGAGCGTAAGCATCGCCATCTCATTGAAACGGTGGTTACTCTTCTACATCAATCTCATCTCCCTGTCTCCTTTTGGGTAGAAGCTCTAGCCACCGCAAACTACCTCATTAACAGAATGCCCAGTCACACTCTCTCCAACAAATCACCCTATCAACTCCTTTACCAAGAACTTCCCAATTATACCAACCTCCGCGTCTTTGGGTGTCTTGCCTACCCTTGGCTACGCCCTCATATTACTCACAAATTACAACCCCGATCCCGTCCTTGTATTTTTTTGGGCTATCATCCTACCTCCAAGGGTTATCGCTGTCTTGACCCACAAACTCATAAAGTCTACATATCTCGTCATGTCAAATTTGTCGAAAATGAGTTTCCCTACGAGTCTATTTCCTCCTCCACAAATACATCATTCATTGGCGTCCTTCCCCTTTTTCCAACATACTCACAGGGTCCCTCACCACCTTCCCCCACACCTCCACCCACTACCCAACCACCCCTCATCACCCCTTCGACCGTCACCCACAATACACCCGCAACCACCACCCACACTCACAACCAACCCGAACCACCCCATACCCACAACATCTCCAGCCCGATCCGTTTTGGGTCCTTCCCGGCCACCCCCGAATCACCACCGCCCGTGCCACCCCCCAATACTCATCCCATGTTAACCCGTGGCAAAGCCGGTATCTTTAAACCCAAAACCTTTCAGGCTACCATACTACCAAATACACCCCTTCCCGATAGTGAACCAACAACCTACTCTGTTGCCTCAAAAAATGCTTATTGGCGTCATGCTATGGATGACGAGTTTAAGGCTTTGACTGATCAGAAAACTTGGGTTCTTGTACCTAAGCCCCATGGGCGGCACCCAGTGGGCTGTAAATGGGTGTACAAAATTAAACACAATGCGGATGGCAGTATTTCCAGGTACAAGGCTCGTTTGGTTGCTAAAGGCTACAATCAGGAGTATGGGCTTGATTACTCCGAGACATTCAGTCCTGTTATTCGGCAGGAAACCATTCGCCTGGTACTGTCACTCGCCGTGCGCAACAATTGGCTCATCAATCAGTTGGATGTTTCCAATGCTTTTCTTCATGGCATGCTTGATGAAACTATCTACATGACGCAACCACCGGGCTATGTTGATCCCCGCTTCCCTCAACATGTTTGCAAACTCCAGAAGTCTCTGTATGGGCTCAAGCAAGCCCCCCGTGCTTGGTACACACGTCTGAAAACGTTCCTCCAGGGACTCGGCTTCACGTGTTGCGTACACGACACGAGTCTGTTTACTCGACATTCAGCACACGGTACAGTCATTCTTCTTGTCTATGTAGATGATATCATTATTACAGGCTCTACTGCAGCTCTCATTCAGGATGTCACTCGAGCTATGCATACTACCTTCAAAATGAAGGACCTTGGCCCGTTACATTATTTTCTGGGAATGGAGGTTTCTCGGACAGGCAGCGGCTTGTTTCTTCATCAGTCAAAATATGCTCGAGATCTGTTGCAGAAAGCTGGACTGGAAAAATGCACCAGTCAACCAACACCGATGGCAGTCTCTTCGTCTACGAATGGAGCCGACACCCCCTTTGCCGATATCACCCACTTCCGCAGCCTCATTGGGGCTCTACAGTATCTGGCCATTACCCGTCCTGACATCCAGTTTGCTGTCAACCGAGTTGCTCAGCGCATGCATCAACCAAGTGAACATGATTACCATTGTCTAAAACGCATTCTCAGGTACATTTTTGGCACTCTTGGTCGTGGTTTACTCATTCGACCCGGGGACTTGGAGCTTCGGGGTTTCTCAGATTCAGATTGGGCGAATGATAAAAATGACAGAAAATCTACATCGGGGTTTCTCGTTTTTTTGGGACCGAACCTGATCTCCTGGTGTACAAAAAAACAACCCAAGGTCTCTCGGTCCTCGACTGAAGCTGAATACCGCGCCCTTGCTCTTCTTGCTGCTGAGACCATGTGGGTCACATATATTCTTCGCGAACTCCGCGCCACTCACACTGTTCCTGCTCTCTATTGTGACAACAAATCAACCATCTGTGTGGCCAAGAATTCCGTCCTACACACCAGAATGAAGCATGTTGATACCGATTGTCTCTTTGTTCGCGATGAAGTTCAGGCCGGCACCATGACTGTGCAGTATGTACCCACTGAAGAACAACCGGCTGATATTCTCACCAAGCCTCTCCCGAGCCGACAGCACGATTACCTCAGTTCCAAGCTTCCGTTCGCTTCCGCTCAGCTCAGCTTGAGGGGGGATAATAACAGATAGTATTAAATAAATAGTATTAAATAATATTAGTATTTACTGTGTACTAATCCTAGTCCTATTAGGATTAGTACTCCTTAATCCTAGTCCTATTAGGATTAGTACTCCTTCCTATATCTCCTATATATATCTCCCATGTATTCCCTTATTAGGTTAACACTTCAATACAATCAATATTCCTTCACTCTTATTGGTTTATATTTTATTTTATTTTTTTAAAAAGAGTAATTAGGAAATACAAAAAATAAAGAAAATAGGCATAATACATAATTTTTTGCTTTTAACTTTGCTTTATCTCGTAAGTATATCCTTCAACTTTGGATATAAACCTGTAAACACATCCTACTTGATGTCCTACGTGTATCATGTCATGTAAGACGTGTGTGTCCATTTGTTCAACTTTATATAAACTGAAGTGTGTTCACTTGTAAACAACCAAAGTTAAAGAATATAAATGTGATATGAGGCCAAGGATTGAGGTACTCCAAAGTTTATTCAATCCATTAACTCTTTTAAAGGAATTCCAAAATTTGAACAAGTAAACACATATGTCCTACTTAATCTCTTATGTGTACCATGTCATGTAGGACATATATGTCTACTTGTTCAACTTTATGAAGAAGCTTGAGTCTATGAATATGAATATATTTTTATGAAATCATGTATATATATTTTCATGAAATCAATGTGTGTGACTTAAGTAAGCTTATAGATAAAGTTATTTATATGTTCACCACAACAAATTCGATTATCAGGGACAAATAATTTCGTCATTTATAAATTATATTTCGTCGGTGTTATCTATGTATAGTTACTCTACGTACGTATGTTGAATTACTATTAAGTATGTACATATTTATAGACTGAAGCAAATAGATCGACTTAGTCTATGTAGTTTATCAATCACAAATCAATAGACACGCACAAAAATTAGCACAAAGACTTGAGAATTTTTTTGTGTGTGTGTTGATCAATGAAAGTGTATCAAATAAAAAACAAAAGTGCTAAACCAACAAATATTAGTGATCTGGTGGTAGAACTGTGCCCCACACACAATACTTATAACCTAGATTGTATTTTTCAAATGATGCATTTTATAATTATGTAATTTAAAAAAATTGATGTATTAAACTTTTTCGTTTTTACAAAATAGACTGAAACTATAAGAAAAGTACTGATTACCTGGGGATTTTCCTAGGGATAATATAGTAAAATCTGCATGTAATTTGATTACCTGCGAATTTTCTCGCAAAATGAAATCCGATGCAAAAACCTTCGTTGGTAACTCTAACCTGCGAATTTAAACAAGCCCTAGGTAATTTACCTTGAGATTAAAATCTGCATGTATTACCTGCGGATTTATCTGCGATAAATATCGAAAATTCTTGCGAATTTTTACCAAAATTTCTTATAAAAACAAAATTTCTTGTGGATTTTCGTAGAAATATTTCGCAAGCAAATCCCTATAAAGATCCCCAAGTAAATCTGTAGGAGTTTGGACATAAAATTTTGTGAAACAAAAGAAAATTTCTTGGGTATATATATGAAAATACTGCCTATAAAAAGAACTCGCAAGGACTAACAAAAAAAATACAATTCATGTTATATCACTTCAATTCAACACACAATAGAATTCATAATTCATAATTCCTATGAAAAGAAACCCGCAATATCAATAGTTTATGATTCTTAAACGGACAAAAACAAAATACAATTCAAATTTGAATCCTACATAGTACTGTTAACTATCTCAATCATTATTATCGTCACTCTCATTCACGCTATCAGAGTCATGGGTAGAACCACTATTTACCAACCATTTTCGATGCTCGAAAATTTTCATTTTTCCGAACCAAAAAACAAATATATTTGTGAACACATAAATAATGAAATTTAGATGTTGTGTGGTTCAACAACGGTTGGGGAAAATTACTAGGCAGTCACATGAATCTAAAAATATGCACATAACAATACAAGAACAAGGACAAAAGAAAGCAACACGATACTTGTCTGAAAAGAAGATACATGAGAAACAAAACATAACTATAATGTACAGGGAACCAATTCTTTTGAACACTTCCCTATATATTTAGAATTTCATACACTTTTAATCATGTGAACACAAAGTATATATAGCTAGCCCAAATATATTAATATCCTACCTACTCAAATAATCTCTAAACCATTCTAATATGAGAACACACAACATATATATGATGTATTAGTTGAAGCAGATGTCTAAAAAGAACGAAACTGTAAGCTAATTTTCATAGATGTTCAACCGAGTACTTTCGACCTTTCGCATTCTACTCATGGTCAATGAGACAACTTGGTTAGGGAAAGAAATATAATCACAAAATGACTTGTATTGAATTAACTTAATTTTGGGTTGTTCCATCAAGTAAAGTAAAACAGAATGAGGAACACGATCCAACATCAAGCGATCACATCACTAATAATTGGAATATAATTACAAAATGGATCAACGAAACTTGATTAAAAAATGAAAGAACGAAGCATCTTCGTCACTCTAAGCAAGAGCACCCACATTGAAGGTATCATGCAGACGCTTGGATACCTCAACCATCCCAGATAACAGAAGCCCAAACTGCTCCAGTGGTTGTTCTAAGCCAGAATAAAATCAAGACTTATCAGATTTTAGTGAATCAGTTCCACATGATCCCTGTGGGAACCATTTTTAGAAATTAAACTACAAGAACAGAAACTGAAAGGTGCAAAGCAAGCATGTTTTTCCATTGTTGAATTGAGCAAGGAGAAACACTGATGAACATGCAAAGAAAAGATGACAACAAGTTGTACTAAGTTTCAAGATAATGAATATATTTGTACTTGTAATTTTAGCTCTCTCTCATATTGTACTTGACTCTACTACTCATTTGTTGAATTCTCTTAGTAAAAAGTGGACCAAGGAAGCATCAACGCAACAAGCCACTCACCTATGCTTCTAGATATAAACTTGACTTCATGCAATAGTAAACCCTATTCAGATTCTTTAATGTATGATTAAATCATGAGACATTTGTCCTTAAAGTATAAAGAAGTTGGACTAACAGATTATATGGTAATAAGTGAAAGTATATAAGGCAAAAGTTCAAAGAGTTGAAGCCAAACTTAAAATTGCTAAACAATTATAATTACAGAGGGGTCACAAAAAAGACCTAACTCATGAGACACTATTTAAACGTAGTACAGTCCAGCAATCACAAGTAACCAAATTAAAGGAGTAGTTGAGTTAAAGTAATAGTTCAATCTTTAAGGATGTCAATTGTGGCGAGGAAGGGTGGTTAAAGCTTTACATTTTTAAATTTTAAAATGGGAAAGGGCAGATTTCATTTTCTACTTTTTGAACTTTCTTTATTCCATATGCCTCAACCCATTTGTTCTAAACAACCTTATTTTCAAGTTATTAGGTTTAAGTAAGGAAAGAAACAATGCTATGAATCAAAACATATATATATA
>NC_028646.1:74410633-74432764 GCF_001406875.1 Solanum pennellii | reverse complement strand
TATATATATATATATATTGTCAATTTTCTGGTGCTATGTCTACCATCTTTTTTGGTGATTCGGAAATTTGAGACCATTTTTGCTAAAAATTTGCATGGACGTTCCTTAAGACCTAACGTAATGGAGACGATTGGTAACCATCACGGATAAAACGGGTCATTTTCAAGGTCAAACGAGCCCCAGAGCAAGTAAAACCCCCCATTTTGACGATTTTCATGTGCTATAGTCCACTATTTTTTTTTGTGATCTTGAATTCCGAGATCAGTTTTCCCAAATATTTACATGAACGTTCATTAAAACCTTATCTATGGGGCTGGTTGTTCACCACAAAAATGACTCATTTTCAAGGTCAAACGAGCCCCAGAGCAGGTAAACCCCCCATTATGTCGATTTTCGTGTGCTATAGTCCATAAAATTTTTTGTTATCCAAAATTTTTTGCCAAAAATTTACATGGATGTCCGTTAAGACCTTATCTATGGAGCCAGATGGTCACCACGGCCAATAAGGGGTCATTCTCAAGGTCAAACGATCCCTAGAGTAGGTAAACCCCCTATTTTGTTGATTTTCGTGTGCTATAGTCCACTATACTTTTTGATGATCCGAAATTCCGAGATCATTTTGGCCAAATTGCTCTTATCAGGTATGTTATATATTGATAGAGGTTAATATTGTATAAAGTGAAATTGTTGAGCACTCATGTTCCATGTATTAATTGTTCTAAGACGAAAAAAAATTAACCGTCCAAGCGCAAGAGTCTCATTCTTTCAAATTGTTCTCTCTCACTTTGTATTCTTGAATTTTTTTGCAAGCTTAAAGCAAATAGTTTCTCATTTTCAGTTCATGAGGAAGAATCAACTCCTAAAACACATTTTTTTCTCTATTCCACCTTAAACTATCATCTAGAAATCAAAAGTGTCAACAAGATGCCATTATCTTAGAGCTAGCATGAAAAAACAAGGATAGCATGATTTCCATTGTATGTTTTAAGGAATACTCAATTCCAATTCATGCATGGTTTTTCCAAAAAAAGAAAAAAAATTATTGAATAGATGAATCATGCTGACCTATATGCGTCAATGAGGGATGCTACTCCAATGAAAAGGTTGAAGTAGTATTTTCACTGATAAGATTGTTGAACTGGAGGTTGGTCTATTGCTTATGAAAAAAAAAATCAGATATGACTTTAAACTCTAGAGACTGTTCTTGATAAAGATTGTTGACACTACTATCTCCACTTATTTCATTCTTTTCTTCACTTCCAATGTTAGTGCCTCTGGCTTTATTCTACTCATGTCAAGTATTTTTTTTTTTTTATTATTCCTCAATAGTTTTTGCTTCATTCAGTATGACTTCGATCTTAAATAAAACATTATCTGGTAGTTTAATGGATTGATTATTGATTGCTTTAATGGATCTTGTTCTTGCTCTCTATAATACACAATTATGTTCCATGAAGTCGTTATCTGATTGTCTTGGTGATAGCCAATGGCCATGAATAGTTTAACTGATCAATCTAGCTCGCATATAATAGGATTGACATAGCTTTTCAATGATGCAAAAAGAGGGAAGATAAGAGTTGTGAAGTGTTTATAACCCATTGACTAACTTGTTTCACGTTAGTATTTCATGCTTCAGTGTCTACAGATAAACTGTTTGAATGCACAAAGAAAAGAGGTTCGTCATCATCAAAAAGGGTGAATTTGTTGGTATTTATGCAGTTTTGATGATTGACAAAGAAAGAAGAAACATGTCAGTCAACACGGTCCAAACGTACACTGTCACGAGCTACTGAATTCGAGAAAGCTTCTAAAATGAATAAAGACAAGAGTGCAGAAATAAAGGAATGGATAATGTTGATTTCGTGAGAAACCCCAAGGAAATAAACATCTGATGAATTGAAAAGAAAGAATCAATGAGTTTTGATTTGAAGGAGTCTAAAGAGGCAAGTAGTTTTAGTTGAAGAAGGAGTCTCACTTAAAGTAGAACTCTTAAAGTTACTGTTGAATTGAAGTGTTGGAGTCGACTACAATACAACAGAATCAATGAATTTAATTTGAAGAAGAAGTCCAAAGAAGGTAGGAGTTTGAATTGAATAATGAGTCTTACTTGAAGTAGAACTCTAAGTCAAAAGAGTTCAAGTCAATAAGGAGTTTGAAGTGAACAATAACTCTATGATAAATTGTGCTTAAATAGAAGTGAAGTCGTTCAGAATATGTGTGCACTTACACAGCAAAAGAGCGATTGAGAAGTTCACTTCACAAGTGCTACCAGCGAACTGAAGGAACACATCGAATAACCTGATCCTTTACAAAGTTTATGTGTTAGGAGTTTTTTCTTTGTGAATGAGTCTTGATGTAATCTTATTTCAGTGAGTTATAAACTGAATTAGGAGTGTTTTCTTTAGGTTGTAATAACTTGAAGAGTTGGGAACACATACCTTGGGAGGTTTGTGTTGAAGGTTAGGAATTATAGTTAGTTCCTAGGATTACAAGAGTTGTAGTCCATATCCATAACTTGAAGTTAAGGTAGGTTGCAAAGTTTGTAATTTATCTTTTGTGGAGACTCGTAGTTGATTTAGTGAAGTTGGAGTTAAATTCTGTAAGGATACAGGTCGTGGTTTTTACACCTTTTGAGCCGGGTATTTTCACGTAAAAATATTGTGTTTTTATTTACTGTCTTTACTGCTTTGTTGAAACACGTTAGGCAACCTATTTCACACTTAGGTGAAAAGTTAAAATCAATAAACTATTAAGTCGTTTAAAATATCAATATGTTTTTATATAATAAGTAAGTTTGTACTATTAATCTGAGATACACGTATAACACATAATAAAAATGATTAAACTTAGACTACCAAATCAGAATAACTTTGAAAAATATGTGTCGATTAAATAATGACCTACAAGATTTGTGTCATATAAACAAATAACTTAGAAGGTCTTCAATTTGCGAACAAATAACCTACGACACGTGGGATGGATAGTTTCTAACGCATAAGCACGTAATTTTATTTTTTTTTTACAAAATTATTATTAGGACAGTGATTTTTATTTTTTTTAACGGATAAACGACATTAAATTTGTTAGAAGAGCCTTTTTGGTTAAAAAAATATTTGTTAACTATTTATGTTTTTAGAAAGAAAAAAAATTGCTCTTTTAGCTTTGAATTCGGATAAAGTTTGTGTACCTTCTACTTTCTCAGGATTTCACTGGTTGAATACACTGTATATATTATTATTAATGTGAATGAAAAGCAAATTTTGTAAAATAATACTGCAATATTACTGAATTTATTTGTTTACAACATTTATGATATACAATTGATCTCTTTCTCAATATTTTTTAGGTACTTATAATTAGTGTACAAAACTAAAATACAAAATAATTTTTAAAATTAAAAAAATCATCACTTCATTTGGGTTTGATGTTTTAAAGAGTTTAAGAAATGTGTACATACACATTTTATATATTATTCCAAAATATTATATATAGATGCTTTTGAATTATAATATAATAATTACGTTTATCTTACAAATTTTCTAAGATATCATCTTAGTCAACCTTTAACCCTTTTTTCATATATAACTTTTCAACCAGGAAAAAAACTAATATAAATGGAAAAAAATAATAAATGAATCTCATTTTACTTTCCACTATAAAAAGCCTTTTGCACCTTGCTCCAAAGTATCTCATTCAAATTATTTTAATAAAAATGGCCAAGCTTTTGAACTTTGCTTTAATTGGTTTCCTTCTCATTGTTTCAGGTTTTTTTTTTAATGATCTTCTTCAGTCACCTTTTTTTATAATTTGAAATTTAACCTCTTCATTTTTGTGACATATATATGATAATGTAATGACTATTTATATGATATATATGTGTAATTTAATCGATTGTAATAGGTTATTTCTTTGTTTTTCAAGTAATCATCTTTAAGTGATATAGGGAGTTAATTTTTTTTAATTTTTTTTTGCTTGTGTATATTGAAATGTTATTTTCGTGAATTTAATTGCAGTTGCGATGGATGTTAATCCAGTGAATGCACAACGAAGATGTACTGAAATTTTGGATCCAAATAATTGTGTTCCCGATGATTGCAAAAATCAATGCATTCAAAAACACAATGGAAATGGACTTTGCGTAGGCAGTTCTGGTACTGGCCAATTTGCTTGTGCTTGTACTTATGATTGTCTAAATTCTCATTTAAACCCAAAATGATTTACAAGTGAATCCTCAACTTTTGTACGTGTGTTATGTCATGTATTGTCTAATCTATCAGAATCAAGTTTTTTCCTTTCCAAGGGAAATACCTTCATATCTCATTATTATAAATTTAATAGTACAATATTATATATTTTACATGTAAATATTTATTTGGTATGGTTCATTATTTTCTTGATGCATTTTTATAAAATTTATAACCTACAAAATAACTCGATGTCATTATAAATTTGGCACACCTCAAATGAAGGGATCACAATTGGCACTCAATGGCTTATACGACTAAGTTTAGTCATTTGATCATAATTAAAAGAAGACTGACTAGACAGAACCCAAAAGATTCTACTCTAACCATGGTAAAATGATCATAACTTTTTACTCTAGCTAATATCTGATGACAAACGGTTTTGCGCCTCACTTACCTTCCATATAATAGGTTATGGGGCTTCTAAATAATTATATATCGGGATATATGCTCGTTCCAGTCATACCTAATAACAATATACAATAACAACTTTGAATTTGGAAAATTTTGGAGAAGGAAGATTAAAATTATTTTGATTTTTGAATAAAAATCACTGAATCCGAGGAAGGATTCCTATGCATTTCATCAAAGTGATCAAAATCAGGTGTACTTAATTCATAACGCTTAAAATATGTTTGACCAATAAATGGAAAAAATATTTAGTGTTGAAGTATAGTATTGCAAAATGATAAGAACCGTACTATTTGAGATTTATCTAAACTTAAAGGTGTAATTAGTTAAAAAGAAACATGGGAAGATTCTATTTATTCATTAACATAATCTACCTGAAAAGACAATCGACATTCAAACCAAGCTTTCCATTAGATATACAAAAAATGTACATACTCATGAACATGTTTGGTCTGAAAAATGATTTCTGTTTTAGATATGCCCGTCCTTTGTGTTGAGCAAGACTAAATAGAATGCACGTGATGCAAAGTGCAAACAATGGGGAACCAACTAGGAATACATGTTTGCATTTTAGTTCTACGATGATTAAACTTGGCAGAGAAAGATATCTAGACTTGTTGCAAAACGAGCAAACAACTTGATTCAGGGAGTAGCGACGTACCGATAGCAATGTTATTCAGTTTTGTGCGTGGAAGCTCTCCATCCTAAACATGTGTGAATAATAGTCATTTACCATTGATCAAAGACCTACTGGCTAATCTTGACAGAAGTGGGGGCACAATTACAATTTCTGAAATTCTATTTTTGAAAACTCAGAGAGGTGCACGAGGAAAAACATTTATATCACAGTTCAATAATATTAAAACAACTAATAAACATACATGTAGCACATTAGGCCTGTACATATAAAATATTGAATAATATAATAAAAGTTAAGTACAAGTCAATATATCAAAACTCGAATTCTAGTGATGATTTCGTAAAAAAAAAAATCTCTTATCAATACATCACTTTAATTGAGTTTTATATAAAAGCCGTGTAAGTTGGTAAAAAAAGAGGTGTGACAGATGACGACTTTGTAAATAAATAATCCCTTATCAAAACATCATTTTAATAGAAAAAACTTTTTCTAAACTGTGTTAAGTGTGGTATAAAAAAAGAGTGTGACAATATGTCTAAAGCTTGATTTATTTTTTCAAGCATCTAAAACATTAAGAAACTCAAGAACCGAATTAAGGTGATTAAAACTCTGAAAATTGATGCTGACATGAAAGGATTTGTGTGGGACGTCAAGGGTCGAAGGTATGTTGCGAAATGAGGGCATTTTGGGAGGTTTCCGAGTCTCTAATTTTGTGCAATCAACTATAGCGGGCATCACACCACTATAGCAGGACATCTGTGCAGGAGCTATAGAGGTTGTACATGCACTATAGAGGGGGAAACTACTATGGCGATGCCGTTATAGCGGATCAGGCTACTAGTGTACCACATTGCAACTCTACTTTTAGAATTTGAATAATTTGTTGTAAGTATATGTATTGAGCATATGGAAGAAAGTGGATAATGAGCTGAGCTGTCCAAGTTGTTACAGTTTGTACAGGTGTAATAGAGTTAGTGGCTAGATACTAATTCTGTTATTATTAGTTAGTTAAGGTTAAGTCAGTTAATACTTGTATATATACAGATGTACTATGCATAGTTCAATACACGTTTTAAACAATAAACAAAAATTTTCAATTCTCTCTGTTTTAGTAGATATTTTGATATGGTATCAGAGCTTTTCTGGTTGGATCTAGGAATTCTTCATCTGCAATTATTGAAGGATTGAGAGATTCATCAAGTAGAAAACAGAGATCTGAAAATTAATTTCAATGGCGAGAAGGAATGATCACAATTATCCTTTGTTCTTATCTTCTTCAGATGTTGCTGGATCGATGCAGATTGGGATTCAGTTAACAGGCATGGAGAACTACACCTTATGGAGTCGTGCGATGGGATTCAACTTGCTTACTAGAAACAAATTGGGATTTATCGATGGTACAATCACACGAGATTTTTTTACAATTGATTCTGAGAAGTAGGATTGGGATCGATGTAACACAATGGTGATTTCATGGATAGTCAATAATGTCAGCAAGGAACTTGTAAGTGGAATCCTTTTATGCTCTAATGCTAGTGTGGTATGGAGAGACTTAAAGGAATGATTTGACAAAGTTAACATGTCTAGGATATATCATCTACACAAAGCAATAACTACCTTAACTCAAGGTGTTTCCTCTGTTGCTGTGTATTTTTCAAAATTGAAAGACCTCTGGGATGAATTTGATTCAATTGTACCTCCTCCTTGTTGTGAGTGTCCAACATCGAAGGATTATGATGATGGTTTGATAAGACAACGACTTCTCCAATTTCTCATGGGATTGAATGATAACTACAGTCAAGCTCGTAGCCAAATTCTCATGATGATACATGTTCCTACTGTGAACCAATGTTATGCTATGATCATCCAGGATGAGAGTCAAAAGGTTTTATGTGGGGAGCAACTTGGTAATAACAGTGCAATTAATCACACAACCTTACTGTCCAACAAAATTGAAGGAACTGGTAAGCCTAGAGGAGTTGGTTATGCAGGTAACACAAGAAGTAGTTCTGGAGGTGGTAATACAAGTGGATTTGGATATTATAGTGGATATTATGGAGGCAATGGTTCTGGATCTGGCGGTTTTGGTGGTTCCGGATCTGTTAGCTCAGGAGCAAGTAGCTCTAGTCTAGAAGGCCTTCTCCTTACTGCGAAATTTGTAATTTCAGAGGACATACTAAGGAAGCTTGTTTTAAGGCAATGCAATGCAACTATTGCAACATGAGGGGTCATACTAGGGACAATTGTTATAAACTCATAGGTTACCCTGCTGATTTCAAAGGAAAGAAGAAGATCTATGCAGCTAATGTCCAAAATCAACACACTGGAGACAATGGAATCACTCCACACCCACACCATGTCCAACAACCTCACTTCACAATGGATCAATACAATCAAATTCTGAGGTTGTTAAACAAACCTCAGTTGAATGAGACTTCTGCAAATGCAAACATGACAGGTATACTTGCTAGCTCTTCTAGTTTAATCCATACACATCCTACAGATTCACAATGGATAGTTGATAGTGGATCCACAAACCATATGGTGAATGACAACTCATTCTTTAATACTGGATTAACAGTTTCTAGAATAGGGAAGGTTCAAATACCCACAGGTGAGTCAACTATGATAACGCACTCAGGGAAATGTCAGTTAGAAGGAGGTGATGTGATTACTGATGTATTATGTGTGTCTGAGTTCCAGTTTAATCTGTTATCTGTAGCTAGGTTGACAAAAGAGTTACAATGTTGTGTTTCATTTTTCCCTGATTTCTTCATTATTCTGGACCTCTTCAATGGGAAAGTGAAGGGGATTGGTGAGGAACGGGATGGTTTGTACATACTGAACACCAAGATTAAGGAGGAATCTGCAAGAATAAAGTATCTGAATGTAGCAGAATGCAAGGAAACAGCTGCGTTGTGGCACAAGAGGATGGGTCATGCACCCATGTCTGTGATTAGGAGCTTAGACATAGTAAAGAATAAACAAGCATTTTCTTTCCAACACTGTGATATATGTCCATTGGCTAGACAAGTTAGACTTCCTTTTCCTAATAGTGACACTAGAGCTTCTCATTGTTTTATATTTGATCCATATAGATGTTTGGGGACCTTACAAAGTTGCTACTCATAATAATATGAGATATTTTCTCACTTTAGTTGATGATCATTCTAGATGGACTTGGACATTCTTGATGCACCTTAAATTTGATGTTTGCACATTACTTAAAAGTTTTCTGACTTTGATAAAAACTCAATTTGGAAGGCAAGTGAAGGTACTTAGATCTGATAATGGGGGAGAATTCTTTAATAATCAATGTAAGGAGTTATTTGATTATCATGGTATTGTCATCAAAGTTCCTGCCCACACATTCCACAACAAAATGGAGTGGTGGAAAGGAAGCATAATCATATCCTTGAAACTGCCAGGGCTATTCGATTTCAAGGTCATTTGCCTTCTAGATTTTGGGGTGAATGCATCACAGCTGCTGTCTATATCATTAACAGAGTGCCATCTACTGTTTTAGGGAATAAAACTCCTTTTTTCATGTTGTATCAAGTACAGGCCAGCTTATCACACATGAGAGTGATTGGATATTTGTATTATGCAACAAACTTGGTTAAGGAAGACAAGTTAGGGGCAAGAGCTATCGAAGCTGTATTGATGGGATATGGAACTACTCAAAAAGGTTATAGGCTCTATGATCTACAAAATAAAGTCTTCTTTACAAGTAGAGATGTATGTTTCCATGAGCGCCTATTTCCTTTTCATTCATGCACTATGGATGATCTAAATAAAATAGATGCAGATGATACTGTGTTAATGCCTCTTTTTCATCCAACTAAAATTGCTGAAGAGTTACCAATTGCAAGGCTTGGAGAATGTGATATTGCACCACTTATTGATTCAATTGGAACTGAGACAGTGGTTGAAGCTGCAAGCTCTATAGATCGAGTTGGACAACCACCAGTAAGGAGAACATCAACAAGAGTTAGTAGACCACCTATCTGGCAGAAAGATTTCATCACAAAACCATGTTCCAAGTCTGCAAACTCTTGTTTATAACCCATTGAAGATAATGTTACTTATGATAATCTGGCTGTCCCCTATCAGAGTTTTATAGCTCAGATGTCTCTAGATACTGAGCCACAATCTTATGCACAGGATATTTTGGATAAAAGATGGGTTGAAGCAATGAATTTTGAAATTGAAACTCTACAGAGTAATGGGACTTGGAAAGTAGTTCCTTTGACACCAGGTAAGAAGGCAATTGGTTGCAAATGGGTCTTCAAGATAAATTATAAGGCTAATGGTGCTATAGAAAGGTTTAAAGCCAAATTAGTAGCAAAAGGTTACAATCAAAAGGAGGGTCTTGACTATCAAGAAACTTTTTCTCCAGTTGTAAAAATGGTGACTGTGAGATCTGTAATTTCTTTGGATGCAACAAGTGCATGGAGCATTCAACAAATGTATGTAGATAATGCTTTTTGACATGGAGATCTACAGGAAGAAGTATATATGCAATTACCACTGGGACTCTACAGTGATAACAGTGAGGGGTCACAAGTCTGTAGACTACTTAAATCACTTTATGGATCAAAACAAGCTTCTAGGCAATAAAATGTGAAACTCACAAATGCTTTGATTAAAGCAGGGTTTCATCAAAGTCATTTGGATTACTCATTGATGACACAAAGGACAGTAGAAGGAATTGTGATAGTATTGATTTATGTAGATGATCTATTGATTACAGGAAGTAGCAAAAGGTTAATAGACAATGCCAAACAGGTTCTAAAGAGTAATTTCAAAATCAAAGACCTAGGAGATCTCAGATATTTCCTTGGTATAGAGTTTGCAAGAAATTCAGAAGGAATACTTATGCATCAAAGGAAATATGCCATGGAACTCATATCACACTCCGGAATAAATGGATCAAAACCATGTGCTTCACCAGTCGAGGTCAACCAGAAACTGACCACCTCAGAGTTTGATGATCATTTCAAGCTTGATAATGGTAATGTTCTGTTGGATCCAAGTGAATATCAAAGACTTGTTGGAAGATTAGTGTACCTTACAATTACCATGCCTGATATTGCCTTTGTTGTGCAAAGTCTTACTCAGTTTATGCATGCTCCTAAGTCATCACCCATATGGAGGCAGCTCTTCGAGTAGTAAGATATGTAAAACAAGCACCTGGTTTTGGTATCCTGATGTCTGCTAAACCAACCAACACTCTTCAGGGATTTTGTGATGCTGATTGGGGGTCTTGTATTAATTCAAGAAGATCCATCACTGGTTACATGATTATGTTTGGTAATTCATTGATTTCTTGGAAGTCCAAGAAACAGCCTACTGTGTCTAGAAGCTCAGCAGAGGCTGAGTACAGAAGCTTGGCATCTACAGTAGCTGAAGTTATTTGGTTGATTGGAATGTTAAGAGAATTAGGTATTGAAATGAAATTGCTAGTGAAACTATACTATGACAGTAAGTCTGCTTTACAAATAGCAGCAAACCCTGTGTTCCACGAGAGAACAAAGCATATTGACATAGATTGTCAATTCATTAGGGAGAAGATACAAAGTGGGCTTGTACATACTTTGCATTTTTCTTCTGTTGAACAAGATGCAGACATACTTACCAAAGGCCTGAGAAAGTTGAAACATGATCATTTAGTATCCAAGCTAGGAATAAAGAACATCTTCATACCACCTAGCTTGAAAGGGGGTATTGAGCATATGGAAGAAAGTGGATGATGAGCTGAGCTGTCCAAGTAGTTACAGTTTGTACAGGTGTCATAGAGTTAGTGGCTAGATACTAATTCTGTTATTATTAGTTAGTTAAGCTTTAGTCAATTATTAATTGTAGATATACAGATATACTATGCATAGTTCAATGTACGTTTTAAACAATAAACAAAAATTTTCATTTCTCTCTATTTTAGTAGATATTTTGATAATATGAACTTGAACCGGGTGAGTTTAATTTATCTATTTCTCAATATCTTTTAGGTAATAACAATAAGTTGTATAAAAATGAAAAGAAATAAAGTAAGAATGATATAATGATAGGGACATCAAGACAAAATCAATGGGTAAAACTGGCTATCCAACGCATCTCGAGACATATATACATACTAAGCCGACAAGATTGGAAACTAAAAATAAAAATAATCCAAAATAATATTTCCACAAAGCCTTTATACATCAAGTATTCGATCGGGACAAGGTTCCGTGTCGATACATTAATAGTTTGTGTGTGGATTTAATGAGAAAATCAAATATGTGTGTTTGTGATCACGTGGACATGTTTCATTATAATACCCTATAATTAAATAAGGGTATATATATCATTAGGTTAATAAAAATAGAATTAAATCAGCTATTTGCTTAAAAGGAAAAAAAGGATTGGGAAAAAAGCCCTAGGCAACCACGCTGCAACTTTCAGCATTAATAAAAGAGAGAAGAAAAACAGAGCTGTTGCGTTTCTGTTTCCAGCGAAGGACCATGAAAGAGAAGAATGAATGAAATGGCGATGGAGAAGGAGAAGAGACTTATTCGAAGGTTTCACTTTCAGGTTCGAGGTAAATCCTTTTTTCTTTTCTTCTCCTACAGCCTCTCCGAGATTATTAGTTAGGTATTTCACTGTAGGTATTGAAATCTAAATACAAAAGGCTAATAGTTTGGCAACAGGGGTTGTACAAACAGATAAATCATATATATTTTCTATCTATTTATGAGAATCAAGATACATGATTGATCAATGGATTTGGGCATGAGAAAACCAATAGATTGAAGTATATTTTATACTACTAATGCCAAAATATGCTCCCAGTAGCATTAGTTGGAAAATTCATTGTCCTGCTGATCTTGAGTTGCTATTAATTGTTGTAATATCTAAGAAAATTGTTTAAGCAACCACAAGATATGAATACTTAGAGATTTTAACTTGTTGCTGCTGAAATTGAAGGAATATATCGTTACGAAATAAGATACTTTGACACATTGAGAATCAAACCTGAAACTTGAAGGTTGGGGTATTTTAAATAGTTACAGAATTAGCTTAAACATAGAACCTAACTAGAAGTTTATATGAATTTGATTATAGATTGACCAAAGAGATTCATATTACTCGAGTTGTGAAATTGGTATTTCAGCACCAGTACTGTGAGTATTAATCTTACCAAAGTTGATGTTTTATAAATGTCATGATTTTTATATGGTGTATAAAGTAAATGTCTTACCGACTGTTTTGAACTTGCATGTGGGACAAGTATTACTGAATATCATACTGAAGATTATTTGAGATGATCTCATTCTTACAAGATATGATTACTGTTATTGAAAAGATTTTACACTTATTTGAGAAATAGTAGTTTGACAGGTGATTGTTAAACTTTGAAAGGATATGATATGGTAAATTTAAATAATTTGTTCGATTTTGAAATGCTTCTACTGAATCACAAGAAGAACATAATTGGGAGGTGCACCTTGTAATTACACACCGATTACTGATAAAGCCCTTGCTAGTGGAAAGGTAGAACTATTATACCGTTACCAATATCCCTCGAGTAGGGATGTACCAATATGAGTATTTAAGTCATTTATGAGGAGTTCTCTGTTATAGGTTGCTTCATAAATAAAAGCCACACTAATTACATGATTCATCCTTGGAAACCTCCCAACTATAAGATTTGATATATAAATGTTTTCTAAGTTTACTATTAAGTATTTACATTGATTTTGCTTATATGAGGCACATGAGATGAATATTAATATGATTTCTGAAAAAGCATTACTTCACCATTTGATTATCATACTAGCATGTTTTCTGACTTGTATCTCATTAAAATGGTTCTGGTTAAGTATTATTATTTACTGAGCAAGCGTCTCACTCCTTGCTATATATATATATTTTTTACAGAGAATACAAGTGACATTGGTAAGGTCTAGAGCTTTCGATTTGATAATTTCCAATGAGCCCTTGTTCACGTGGATAACAATCTTATTAGTTGTTATAGACATTTGTTGGAATTCTTAGAGTCGCTCCATAGTCATTTCTTTTATTATAAGTTATGAGTATTTTTTCGTATTGTAAACTGGTGTCTAGTATGACTTATGTTTTGGAATTGGAATTAGTATTTTTACTCTTCGAATAGTTTATTGATGAATAAGGTGGGAAAAAACGGAGATTGGTTGGCTGCGTTATTGATTTCGGTTACAGGTAATTTCAGAATAGGCCCAAAAATCAAAGGAAAGTTCCTCTGTCCGATTTTTTGTAGATTTCTGGTTAAGGCTTGCTTTGGAACTCTTCTCCTTAGCGCCGGTCACAATTCTAAATTGAGTCGTAACTTTCATGCATTAGTAATTCAAGGATTGTAATTGGTAATCTGTAACATGTTGTAAATGTTGATATATATGCATGTGTTGGCATATTTATATAGTACTACGTTGTAGTTACATGTTCACATTTGTGTTTTGGAATTGACTGTATGGTCTACTGGTACACAATGTATATGTAATGAAATTGCACTTGTTTTTTCCTTGTTGAGTACAAAATATATTCAAGCGACTTATTCGAGACATCAGTTGATAGACACTTGAATTTTTGATCCAAGGTTGAGTTACCCTTCTGCGCTACCATAGATATATCTTTGTTTATCAATCTCTTCAGATTCAAACACTTTAGCCAATTAGATTTACACTTTATATTTTTTAGGGTTGCATCTCCATTAATGATTGTCTAGAGTTTTGGTATAATGACTTTCAGATTTCAAGGGTTTTAATTTTGAAATATTTTTGACAAGAGATTAAGTTTATGAGAACTCGATGCAATATTTATTTTAAACTGCTTATTTTTTTATTTTTTTTTATGATTTGGATTCTTAAAATGGTTTGATGGGCTAGTAATTTGTTCTGCAATCATAGGGTAACTATAGGTGTCACTCATGATGATTTGGGTCAAGACACTCTTTGATTTAAGATCCTATATCATAGCAAATCATTTGTTCGCTATGGTAAACCTCACAAACTCAGAATCCTTTGCTATAGTGAAGCCCTAATAAGATTTCAAAAATATATTTTCTATTTTAGATTTTGACCAACTCTTAAATCACGATAAAATAGATTGTTATAGGATAAAAGGGAGTAATAATTAACTAAAACTATTAAATCATCATATCATTTCATTTCTCATTGCATACAACGTTTTTCAAGGTTTTAATTGACATATATTCTAATAAATAATTTATAAATCCTTTTGAGGGAAATAAACTTATCCACTAATTGGCTAAAAAATTAACAATTAACCCTTCATGTGAATGAAGTTTGATGATAAGGATAGAAGGATAGTGAATAATATAGTGTTATGATCGTGCAATGAGAGAAGTAGGGGCCTAGCCTCCTCCTTTCTTCTTCATTTAGTGATATCAGTTAATTTCTCATCATTATGTGTATTGCTATGATATATTAGTCATTCATTTTGTATTTTGCTATTTTATTTAATCATTCATTGAATACTTATATTTTGAGCTGAGTTTTTTCAAAAATGACATTTTTACCCATTAAGGTAAGGATAAAACGTGTGTATTTGGCTACTTTGCATTCTCTTAAGATATCAGTTGTGAATTACACTTGGTATCTTATTGTTGTGTCAACCACGTGAATATAATTTTAATTTTCATAAAATGATACTACAATATTAATTATTGATATTGCTTACAACACATATAATATACAATTTATCTCTTTCTCAAATATTTTTTGGTACTACCTATTAGTTTTATAAAAATGGAAAAAAAATAATTCTTAAGATTGAAAAATCATCAATTCTTTTAGGTAGGATCTTTTAATCAGTTTAGGAAAAATATATATACATTTGTCATTTTATTCTAAGATATTAGACATAGAACATATATATGATTATGAATTAGAATATAATAATTATTTTACCTTATAAGTTCTCAAAGATCTTATCCTAGTCAAACATTTGAACAACCTTCCATAACTTCTCAACAAGGAAATGAATTATAAATGGACAAAAAATAAATTAGTTTGATTTATTATCCATTTTTATTTATCAATATGTTGCAAAAAGACACTATAAATAGTCTCTTGCACTTTATACAAAAGTATATCATTGAAATTAACTTGAGAATAATTTTGATTAAGAATGGCCAAATTTTTTAACTTTGCTCTTTGTTTCCTTCTCATCATTTCAGGTTTGTCTTTTGTATTTTTTTTTTGGAGATCTTGCCTGTTCATTTTTATGAAATATATGCTATTTAAAGTTCTGAGGCATAAATTTTATATATTGATAATGTGAGGAATGTTTCATGATATATATGTATAATATCATTGGTTCTAATAGGTTGTTTCTTTGTTTTTCAAGTAATCATCTTTGAGTTTATATAGAGAGTTAATTATCTTATGTTATAGGTCAACTTCACATGAATATATAAAAATTCTCTATGTTAATAGAAGGCACGATCAAACTTATGATGAAAATAAACAATTCAAGTCTTTTTTTTTTACATGTGTGTAGTGAATATTGTTTTTCATGACTTTGATTGCAGTTGCATTGGATATCAGTCAAGTGAATGCACAACACAGATGTACGAAAATTCTGAATCCAAAAGGATGTGTTCTTTCTGATTGCAAAAAAGAATGCTTTCAGAAATACAATGGAAATGGTCTTTGCTCAAGTAGTGGTACTATTGGACAATATGTTTGTACTTGTGTTTACAATTGTAACCTTGATTAGTTAAATTCTCTAAATTAATTTTTATTTCAAAAATGATTTATAAGTAGTCTACTTGAAGGTTGTTCTTTATATAAGAGAATGAATTTTTAATCCTTTTCTAACATTTATTTTATTATGTTTTAATTTAAAATTCTGATTATGAAACCTAATTATGCAACTGAACTGAATTCGTACTACGTAGACTCCTTAAAGTAGCAAAACATATACTTTCCAAGTAAAAAATCTCCATTTCAAAGGTAGATCTAATTATTCGAATTTAAGTAACTTCTGTTTAAATTATATAAGTGTTTTATGTCGATATGTTGTCTAATATATGAGGAATGTTAAAGAAAAACTATATGTTATATCAAATCAATTAACATGAAAAGTAATAAAATGTACATGTCACCCTATCATATAAAATAAAAAAAGTTAAACAAATCAATATATTTATAAAATAAATTATAAATTAAAAAATTGATATATTATTGATGAAATGCGAAAGAAAACTTACCAACAAGGAACACACATATACATTATACATACACCCACACATCAAATTGTAAAGATAGATTACAATTTCAATCCATTCTAATTTCTTTGGAGGATCTTATAATATATTTTCATTTTTAATATTATAAATCTATTAGTAGACTTGTATTAAAAATAGTTTAACAGAAAAATGAACATACATGGTTCATTTTCATTGCTCCTATTATATTTTTTAGTGATGATCATATTCTTGACGTATAAGTCCATTTATATAAAAGTAATTTGCAATGTAGAATTTAAAAAGCCGTTCAAGTAACTTATCATTAATGTACAACATTTTGATTGACATTTTAATAGAAATTCATTAACGCAAATCTGAGATTTCGGGCATAGGTTGAGGGGGTACTTGTGCATTATCCCCTTTTTTTTTTTTATAAAAAGCCGTCTAAGGTAGTAAAAAAAGAGGTGTGACAGATGACGACTTTGTAAATAAGTAATCCCTTATCAAAACATCATATTAATTGAAAAAACTTTATTTAAACTGTGTTAAGTGTGGTGTAAAAGAAAAGAGTGTGACAATATGTCCAAGCTTGATTTATTTTTTCAAGCATCTAAGATATTAAGAAACTCAAGTATCGAATTAAGGTTAGTAAAACTCTCAAAATTGATGTTGGCATGAAAGGATTTGTATGGGACATCAAGAGTCGAAGGTATGTTGCAAAATAAGGGCATTTAGGGAGGTTTCCGAGTCTCCAATTTTGTGCAATCAACTATAGCGGGCATCACACCACTATAGCAGGACATCTGTGCAGGAGCTATAGAGGTTGTACATGTACTATAGAGGGGGAAACTACTATGGCGACGCCGTTATAGTGGATCAGGCCGCTAGTGTAACACATTGCAACTCTACTTCTAGAATTTGAATAATTTGTTATAAGTATATGAACTTGAACCGAGTGAGTTTAATTTATCTATTTCTCAATATCTTTTAGGTAATAACAATTAGTTGTATAAAAATGAAAAGAAATAAAGTAAGAATGATATAATGATAGGGACATCAAGACAAAATCAATGGGTAAAACTGGCTATCCAACACATCTTGAGACATATATACATACTAAGCCGACAAGATTGGAAACTTAAAATAAAAATAATCCAAAATAATACTTTCACAAAGCCTTTATACATTAAGTGTTTGATCGGGACAAGGTCCCGTGTCAATACATTAATAGTTTGTGTGTGGATTTAATGAGAAAATCAAATATGTGTGTTTGTGATCACGTGGACATGTTTCATTATAATACCTATAATTAAATAAGGGTATATATATCATTAGGTTATGAAAAATAGAATTAAATCAGCTATTTGCTTAAAAGGAAAAAAAAGGATTCGGAAAAAAGCCCTAGGCAACCACGCTTCAACTTTCAGCGTTAAAAAAAAGAGAGAAGAAAAACAGAGCTGTTGAGTTTCTGTTTCCAGCGAAGGACCATGAAAGAGAAGAAAGAATGAAAGGGCGAGGGAGAAGGAGAAACAGACTTATTCGAAGGTTTCGCTTTCAGGTTTGAGGTAAATCCTTTTTGCTTTTCTTCTCCTACAGCCTCTCCGAGATTATTAGTTAGGTATTTCACTGTAGGTGTTGAAATCTAAATACAAAAGGCTAATAGTTTTGCAACAAGGGTTGTACAAACAGATAAATCATATATATTTTCTATCTATTTATGAGAATCAAGATACATGATTGATCAATGGATTTGGGCATGAGAAAACCAATAGATTGAAGTATATTTTATACTACTAATGCCAAAATATGCTCCCAGTAGCATTAGTTGGAAAATTCATTGTCATGCTGACCTTGAGTTGCTATTAATTGTAGTAATATCTAAGAAAATTATTTATGCAACCACAAGATATGAATACTTAGAGCTACTTGTTGCTGCTGAAATTGAAGGAATACATCGTTACGAAATAAGATACTTTGACACATTGAGAATCAAACCTGGAACTTGAGGGTTGGGGTATTTTAAATAGTTACAGAATTAGCTTAAACATAGAACCTAACTAGAAATTTATATGAATTTGATTATAGATTGACCAAAGAGATTCATATTACTCAAGTTGTGAACTTGGTATTTCAGCACCAGTACTGTGAGTATTAATCTTACCAAAGTTGATGTTTTATAAATGTCATGATTTTTATATGGTTTATTAAGTAAATGTCTTACCGACTGTTTTGAACTTGCATGTGGGACAAGTCTATTACTGAATATCATACTGAAGATTATTTGAGATGATCTCATTCTTACAAGATATGATCACTGTTATTGAAAAGATTTTACACTTATTTGAGAAATAGTAGTTTGACAGGTGATTGTTAAACTTTGAAAGGATATGATATGGTAAAAAAATAATTTGTTCGATTTTGAAATGCTTCTACTGAACCACAAGGAGAACATAATTGGGAGGTGCACCTTTNATAATACCCTATAATTAAATAAGGGTATATATATCATTAGGTTAAGAAAAATAGAATTAAATCATCTATTTGCTGAAAAGGAAAAAAAAGGATTCGGAAAAAAACCCTAGGCAACCACGCTGCAACTTTCAGCGTTAAAAAAAAAGAGAAGAAAAAAAGAGCTGTTGCGTTTCTGTTTCCAGCGAAGGACCATGAAAGAGAAGAAAGAATGAAAGGGCGAGGGAGAAGGAGAAAGAGACTTATTCGAAGGTTTCGCTTTCAGGTTCGAGGTAAATCCTTTTTGCTTTTCTTCTACTACAGCCTCTCCGAGATTATTAGTTAGGTATTTCACTGTAGGTGTTGAAATCTAAATACAAAAGGCTAATAGTTTGGCAACAAGGGTTGTACAAACAGATAAATCATATATATTTTCTATCTATTTATGAGAATCAAGATACATGATTGATCAATGGATTTGGGCATGAGAAACCAATAGATTGAAGTATATTTTATACTACTAATGCCAAAATATGCTCCCAGTAGCATTAGTTGGAAAATTCATTGTCATGCTGACCTTGAGTTGCTGTTAATTGTAGTAATGTCTAAGAAAATTGTTTAAGCAACCACAAGATATGAATACTTAGAGCTACTTGTTGCAGCTGGAATTGAAGGAATATATCGTTACGAAATAAGATACTTTGACACATTGAGAATCAAACCTGAAACTTGAGGGTTGGGGTATTTTAAATAGTTACAGAATTAGCATAAACATAGAACCTAACTAGAAATTTATATGAAATTGATTATAGATTGACCAAAGAGATTCATATTACTCGAGTTGTGAACTTGGTATTTCAGCACAAGTACTATGAGTAATAATCTTACCAAAGTTGATGTTTTATAAATGTCATGATTTTTATATGGTTTATAAAGTAAATGTCTTACTGACTGTTTTGAACTTGCATGTGGGACAAGTCTATTAATTAATATCATACTGAAGATTATTTGAGATGATCTGATTCTTACAAGATATGATTACTGTTATTGAAAATATTTTACACTTATTTGAGAAATAGTAGTTTGACAGGTGATTGTTAAACTTTGAAAGGATATGATATGGTAAGATTTAAATAATTTGTTCGATTTTGAAATGCCTCTACTGAATCACAAGAAGAACATAATTGGGAGGTGCACCTTGTAATTACACACCGATGACTGATAAAGCCCTTGCTAGTGGAAAGGTAGAACTATTATACCGTTACCAATATCCCTCGAGTAGGGATGTACCGATATGAGTATTTAAGTCATTTATGAGGAGTTCACTGTTATAGGTTGCTTCGTAAAGAAAAGTCACACTAATTACATGATTCATCCTTGGAAACCTCCCAACTATAAGATTTGATATATAAATGTTTTCTAAGTTTACTATTAAGTATTTACATTGATTTTGCTTATATGAGGCACATGAGATGAATATTAATATGATTTCTGAAAAAGTATTACTTCACCATTTGATTATCTTACTAGCATGTTTTCTGACTTGTATCTCATTAAAATGGTTGTGGTTAAGTATTATTATTTACTGAGCAAGCGTCTCACTCCTTGCTATATATATATATATTTTTTTTTACAGAGAATACAAGTGACATTGGTAAGGTCTTGAGCTTTCGATTTGATAATTTCCGATGAGCCCTTGTTCACGTGGATAACAATCTTATTAGTTGTTATAGACATTTGTTGGAATTCTTAGAGTCGCTCCATAGTCATTTCTTTTATTATAAGTTATGAGTATTTTTTCGTATAGTAAACTGGTGTCTAGTATGAGACTTATGTTTTGGAATTGAAATTAGTATTTTTACTCCTCAAATACTTTATTGATAAATAAGGTGGTAAAAAACTTAGATTGGTTGGCTGCGTTATTGATTTCTGTTACAGGTAATTTCAGAATAGGCCCAAAAATCAAAGGAAACTTCCTCTGTCCGATTTTCTGTAGATTTCTTGTTCAGGCTTGCTTTGGAACTCTTCTCCTTAGCGCCGGTCACAATTCTAAATTGAGTCGTAACTTTCATGCATTAGTAATTCAAGGATTGTAATTGGTAATCTGTATCATGTTGTAAATGTTGATATATATGCATGTGTTGGCATATTTATATAGTACTACGTTGTAGTTACATGTTCACATTTGTGTTTTGGAATTGACTGTATGGTCTACTGGTACACAATGTATATGTAATGAAATTGCACTTGTTCTTTCCTTGTTGAGTACAAAATATATTCAAGCGACTTATTCGAGACATCAGTTGATAGACACTTGAATGTTTGATCCAAGATTGAGTTACCCTTCTGCGCTACCATAGATATATCTTTGTTTGTCAATCTCTGCAGATTCAAATACTTTAGCCAATTAGATTTACACTTTATATTTTTTAGGGTTGCATCTCCATTAATGATTGTCTAGAGTTTTGGTATAATGACTTTCAGATTTCAAGTGTTCTAATTTTGAAATATTTTCTACAAGAGATTAAGTTTATGAGAACTCGATGCAATATTTATTTTAAACTGCTTTGTTTTTTTTTTGTTTGTTTTTTATGGTTTGGATTCTTAAAATGGTTTGATGGGCTAGTAATTTCTTCTGCAATCATAGGGTAACTATAGGTGTCACTCATGATGATTTGAGTCAAGACACTCTTTGATTTAAGATCCTATATCATAGCAAATCATTTCTTCGCTATGGTAAACCTCACAAACTCAGAATCCTTTGCTATAGTGAAGCCCTAATAAGATTTCAAAAATATATTTTCTATTTTAGATTTTGACCAACTCTTAAATCACGATAAAATAGATTGTTATAGGATAAAAGGGAGTAATAATTAACTAAAACTATTAAATCATCATATCATTTCATCTCTCATTGCATACAACGTTTTTCAAGGTTTTAATTGACATATATTCTAATAAATAATTTATAAATCCTTTTGAGGGAAATAAACTTATCCACTAATTGGCTAAAAAATTACCAATTAACCCTTCATGTGAATGAAGTTTGATGATAAGGATAGAAGGTTAGTGAATAATATAGTGTTACGATCGTGCAATGAGAGAAGTAGGGGCCTAGCCTCCTCCTTTCTTCTTCATTTAGTGATATCAGTTAATTT
>NC_028646.1:74403938-74404963 GCF_001406875.1 Solanum pennellii | reverse complement strand
CTGCTAGTGCTATTAACATCCTAATTGATGTTATCCTTGTTACTGGAGAGTATGTATCAAAGTAGGCCAGACCTTCCTTTTGTCTGTACCCTTTGACTACCAGTCTAGCCTTATAATTGTCAATAGTCCCATCAGGTTTCATTTTCCTTTTAAAGATCCACTTTGATCCTAAAGGTTTATTTCCTGGAGGAAGATCAGTCAATTCCCAAGTGTGATTGCTTAAAATTGATTCAATCTCACTATTGACTGCTTCTTTCCAATAAGTTGACTCTGACGAAGACATAGCTTCTTTAAATGTTTGAGGCTCATTTTCAAGCAATAGTGCTACAAAATCTGGTCCGAAAGAAACAGATTTTCGTTGTCGAGTACTTCGCCTAGGTTCCTCACTAGTTAGAATATTTTCCATTGATTCTTCTCGTGGTCGTTTAGGTCTTTCACTTGTTGACTCACTTTCAGTTTTATACGGATAAATGTTTTCAAAAAACTCTGCATTATCTGATTCAATTATCGTATTAACTTGAATCTCAGGATTATCAGATTTTTGAACCAAAAATCGACAGGCTTTATTATTCACAGCATACCCAATAAAGACACAATCTATTGTTTTGGGTCCAATTTTAACCCTCTTCGGTAAAGGAACCTCTACCTTGGCTAAACACCCCCACACTTTGAAATATTTCAAGTTGGGTTTTCTTCCTTTCCACAACTCATATGGAATTGATTGTGTTATTCGATGGGGTACTCTATTGAGTATTTTATTAGCTGTAAGGATGGCTTCCCCCCAAAGATTTCACGGTGAACCAGAATTGATCATTAAGGCATTCACCATTTCCTTTAATGTTCTGTTCTTCCGTTCTGAAACCATTTGACTGTGGTGTATAAGGTGCAGTAGTTTGATGAATAATACCATATTCCAAACATATCTCTGCAAAAGGTGATTCATATTCTCCACCCCAATCACTCCGAATCATTTTTATCTTTAGATTCAATTGGTTTTCCACTTCATTTTTGTATTGCTTAAATGC
>NC_028646.1:74392852-74401783 GCF_001406875.1 Solanum pennellii | reverse complement strand
CTTCTCCTTAGCGCCGGTCACAATTCTAAATTGAGTCGTAACTTTCATGCATTAGTAATTCAAGGATTGTAATTGGTAATCTGTAACATGTTGTAAATGTTGATATATATGCATGTGTTGGCATATTTATATAGTACTACGTTGTAGTTACATGTTCACATTTGTGTTTTGGAATTGACTGTATGGTCTACTGGTACACAATGTATATGTAATGAAATTGCACTTGTTCTTTCCTTGTTGAGTACAAAATATATTCAAGCGACTTATTCGAGACATCAGTTGATAGACACTTGAATGTTTGATCCAAGGTTGAGTTTCCCTTTTGCGCTACCATAGATATATCTTTGTTTGTCAATCTCTTCAGATTCAAACACTTTAGCCAATTAGATTTACACTTTATATTTTTTAGGGTTGCATCTCCATTAATGATTGTCTAGAGTTTTTGTATAATGACTTTCAGATTTCAAGGGTTTTAATTTTGAAATATTTTTGACAAGAGATTAAGTTTATGAGAACTCGATGCAATATTTATTTTAAACTGCTTAGTTTTTTTTTTTTATGATTTGGATCTTAAAATGGTTTGATGGGCTAGTAATTTGTTCTGCAATCATAGGGTAACTATAGGTGTCACTCATGATGATTTGGGTCAAGACACTCTTTGATTTAAGATCCTATATCATAGCAAATCATTTGTTCGCTATGGTAAACCTCACAAACTCAGAATCCTTTGCTATAGTGAAGCTCTAATAAGATTTCAAAAATATATTTTCTATTTTAGATTTTGACCAACTCTTAAATCACGATAAAATAGATTTTTATAGGATAAAAGGGAGTAATAATTAACTAAAACTATTAAATCATCATATCATTTCATTTCTCATTGCATACAACTTTTTTCAAGGTTTTAATTGACATATATTCTAATAAATAATTTATAAATCCTTTTGAGGGAAATAAACTTATCCACTAATTGGCTAAAAAATTACCAATTAACCCTTCATGTGAATGAAGTTTGATGATAAGGATAGAAGGTTAGTGAATGATATAGTGTTATGATCGTGCAATGAGAGAAGTAGGGGCCTAGCCTCCTCCTTTCTTCTTCATTTAGTGATATCAGTTAATTGCTCATCATTATGTGTATTGCTATGATATATTAGTCATTCTTTTTGTGTTTTGCTATTTTATTTAATCGTTCATTGAATACTTATATTTTGAGCTAAGTTTTTTCAAAAATGACATTTTTACCAACTAAGGTAAGGATAAAACATGTGTATTTGGCTACTTTGTATTCTCTCAAGATATCAGTTGTGAATTACACTTGGTATCTTATTGTTGTGTTAACCACGTGAATATAATTTTAATTTTCATAAAACGATACTATAATATAAATTATTGATATTGCTTACAACACTTATAATATAAAATTTATCTCTTTCTCAAATATTTTTTGGTACGACCTATTAGTTGTATAAAAATGGAAAAAAAATAATTTTTAAGATTGAAAAGTCATCAATTCTTTTAGGTAGGATCTTTTAATCAGTTTAGGAAAAATATATATACATTTGTCATTTTATTCTAACATATTAGACATAGAACATATATATGATTATGAATTAGAATATAATAATTATGTTACCTTATAAGTTCTCAAAGATCTTATCCTAGTCAAAAATTTGAACAACCTTCCATAACTTCTCAACAAGGAAATGAATTATAAATGGACAAAAAATAAATTAGTTTGATTTATTATCCATTTTTATTTATCAACATGTTGCAAAAACACACTATAAATAGTCTCTTGCACTTTATACAAAAGTATATCATTGAAATTAACTTGAGAATAATTTTGATTAAGAATGGCCAAATTTGTTAACTTTGCTCTTTGTTTCATTCTCATCATTTCAGGTTTGTCTTTTGTTTTTTTTTTTTTTTTGAGATTTTGCCTGTTCAATTTTATGAAATATATGCTATTTAAAGTTCTGAGGCATAAATTTTATATATTGATAATGTGAGGAATGTTTCATGATATATATGTATAATATCATTGGTTCTAATAGGTTGTTTCTTTGTTTTTCAAGTAATCATCTTTGAGTTTATATAGAGAGTTAATTATCTTATGTTATAGGTCAACTTCACATGAATATATAAAAATTCTCTATGTTAATAGAAGGCACAATCAAACTCATGATGAAAATAAACAATTCAAGTCTTTTTTTTTACATGTGTGTAGTGAATATTGTTTTTCATGACTTTGATTGCAGTTGCATCGGATATTAGTCAAGTGAATGCACAACACAGATGTACAAAAATTCTGAATCCAAAAGGATGTGTTCTTTCTGATTGCAAAAAAGAATGCTTTCAGAAATACAATGGAAATGGTCTTTGCTCAAGTAGTGGTACTATTGGACAATATGTTTGTACTTGTGTTTACAATTGTAACCTTGATTAGTTAAATTCTCTAAATTAATTTTTATTTCAAAAATGATTTATAAGTAGTCTACTTGAAGGTTGTTCATTATATAAGAGAATGAATTTTTAATCCTTTTCTAACATTTATTTTATTATGTTTTAATTTAAAATTCTGATTATGAAACCTAATTATGCAACCGAACTGAATTCGTACTACGTAGACTCCTTAAAATAGCAAACATATACTTTCCAAGTAAAAAATCTCCATTTCAAAGGTAGATCTTATTATTCGAATTTAAGTAACTTCTGTTCAAATCATATAAGTGTTTTTATGTCGATATGTTGTCTAATATATGAGGAATGTTAAAGAAAAAAAATATGTTATATCAAATCAATTAACATGAATAGTAATAAAATGTACATGTCACCCTATCATATAAAATGAAAAAAGTTAAACAAATCAATATATTAATAAAATAAATTATAAATTAAAAAAGTGATATAATATTGATGAAATGCGAAAGAAAACTTACCAACAAGGAACACACATATACATTATACATACACCCACACATCAAATTGTAAAGATAGATTACAATATCCATTCTAATTTCTTTGGAGGATCTTATAATATATTTTAATTTTTAATATTACAAATCTATTAGTAGACTTGTATTAAAAATAGTTTAAAAGAAAAATGAACATACATGGTTCATTTTCATTGCTCCTATTATATTTTCTAGTGATGATCATATTCTTGACGTATAAGTCCATTTATATAAAAGCAAATAGTCTAATTTTGCAACGTAGAATTTAAAAAGCCGTTCAAGTAACTCATCATTAATGTATAACATTTTGTTTGACATTTTAATAGAAATTCATTAACTCAAATTGAAATGTTTTCCTAAGCACAAATTTAAAGTGACCATGGTAGTCTACACTAAGAAAAAATTCTTTATTAATTCATCGGGGGAAAATATGTAGACATTTTATTTAAGGTAAAGGGAAAATGCACAAGTACTCCATTAGTCTATGCCCGAAATCCCAGAGACACATTTATACTAAACTAAGGTTCTATTACCCCCTGAACATATTTTATAAGTAATTTTCTATCCCTTTTCAACCTACGTGGCACTAGCTTGAAAAAAAAGTCAACCAGCATTGGGCCCACAAGATAGTGCCACGTAGACTAAAAAGGGGTAGAAAGTTATTAATAAAATAAGTTCAGGGGGGTAATAGGACCTTAGTATAGTATAAGTGTGTCTCTGAGATTTCGGGCATAGGTTGAGGGGGTACTTGTGCATTATCCTTTTTTTTTTTTATAAAAAGCCGTCTAAGGTGGTAAAAAAAGAGGTGTGACAGATGACGACTTTGTAAATAAGTAATCCCTTTTCAAAACATCATATTAATTGAAAAAACTTTTTTTATACTGTGTTAAGTGTGGTGTAAAAAAAAAGAGTGTGACAATATGTCCAAGCTTGATTTATTTTTTCAAGCATCTAAGATATTAAGAAACTCAAGTATCGAATTAAGGTGAGTAAAACTCTCAAAATTGATGTTGGCATGAAAGGATTTGTATGGGACATCAAGGGTCGAAGGTATGTTACAAAATAAGGGCATTTTGGGAGGTTTCTGAGTCTCCAATTTTGTGCAATCAACTATAGCGGGCATCACACCACAATAGCAGGACATCTGTGCAGGAGCTATAGAGGTTGTACATGTACTATAGAGGGGGAAACTACTATGGCGACGCCGTTATAGCGGATCAGGCCACTAGTGTAACACATTGCAACTCTACTTCTAGAATTTGAATAATTTGTTATAAGTATATGAACTTGAACCGGGTGAGTTCAATTTATCTATTTCTCAATATCTTTTAGGTAATAACAATTTTAGTTGTATAAAAATGAAAATAAATAAAGTAAGAATGATATAATGATAGGGACATCAAGACAAAATCAATGGGTAAAACTGGCTATCCAACGCATCTCGAGGCATATATGCATACTAAGCCGACAAGATTGGAAACTGAAAGTAAAAATAATCCAAAATAATATTTTCACTAAGTCTTTATACATCAAGTACTCGATCAGCTCAAGGTCCCGCGTCGATATATTAATAGTTTGTGTGTGGGTTTCATGAGAAAATCGAATATATGTGTTTGTAATTACGTGAACATGTTTCATTGTAATACCCTATAATTAAACAAGGGTATATATATCATTAGGTTAAGAAAAAGAGAATTAATCAGCTATTTGCTTAAAAGGAATAAAAAGAATTGTGAAAAAAGCCCTAGGCAACCACGCTGCAACTTTAAACGTTAAAAAAAAAAGAGAAGAAAAACAGAGCTGTTGTGTTTCTGTTTCAAGCGAAGGACCACGAAAGAGAGGAAAGAATGAAAGGGCGAGGGAGAAGGAGAAGGAGACTTATTCGAAGGTTTCACTTTTAGGTTCGAGGTAAATCCTTTTTGCTTTTCTTATCCTACTGCCTCTCCGAGATTATTAGTTAGGTATTTCAATGTAGGTGTTGAAATCTAAATACTAAAGGCTAATAGTTGGGCAACAAGGGTTGTACAAACAGATAAATCATATATATTTTCTATCTATTTATGAGTATCAAGATACATGATTGATCAATGGATTTGGGCATGAGAAAACCAATAGATTGAGGTATATTTTACACTACTAATGCCAAAATATGATCCCAGTAGCATTAATTGGAAATTACATTGTCATGCTGACCTTGAGTTGCTGTTAACTTTAGTAATATCTAAGAAAATTGTTTAAGCAACCACAAGATATGAATATTTAGAGCTTTTAACTTGTTGCTGCTGAAATTGAAGGAATATTCGTTACGGAATAAGATACTTTGACACATTGAAAATCAAACCTAAAACTTGAGGGTTGGGTATTTTAAATAGTTACAGAATTAGCTTAAACATAGAACCTAACTAGAAATTTATATGAATTTGATTATAGATTGACCAAAGAGATTCATATTACTCGAGTTGTGAAATTGGTATTTCAGCACCATTACTATGAGTAGTAATCTTACCAAAGTTGATTTTTTATAAATGTCATGATTTTTATGTGGTTTATAAAGTAAATGTCTTACCGACTGTTTTGAACTTGCATGTGGGACAAGTCTATTACTGAATATCATACTGATGATTATTTGAGATGATCTCATTCTTACAAGATATGATTACTATTATTGAAAAGATTTTACACTTATTTGAGAAATAGTAGTTTGACAGGTGATTGTTAAACTTTGAAAGGATATGATATGGTAAGATTTAAATAATTTGTTCGATTTTGAAATGCTTCTACTGAATCACAAGAAGAACATAATTGGGAGGTGCACCTTTTAATTACACACCGATTACTGATAAAGCCCTTGCTACTGGAAAGGTAGAACTATTATACCGTTACCAATATCCCTCGAGTAGGGATGTACCGATATGAGTATTTAAGTCATTTATGAGGAGTTCACTGTTATAGGTTGCTTCGTAAAGAAAAGCCACACTAATTACATGATTCATCCTTGGAAACCTCCCAACTATAAGATTTGATATATAAATGTTTTCTAAGTTTACTATTAAGTATTTACATTGATTTTGCTTATATGAGGCACATGAGATGAATATTAATATGATTTCTGAAAAAGCATTACTTCACCATTTGATTATCATACTAGCATGTTTTCTGACTTGTATCTCATTAAAATGGTTGTGGTTAAGTATTATTATTTACTGAGCAAGCGTCTCACTCCTTGCTATATATATATATATATATTTTTTTTTACAGAGAATACAAGTGACATTGGTAAGGTCTAGAGCTTTCGATTTGATAATTTCCGATGAGCCCTTGTTCACGTGGATAACAATCTTATTAGTTGTTATAGACATTTGTTGGAATTCTTAGAGTCGCTCCATAGTCATTTCTTTTATTATAAGTTATGAGTATTTTTTCGTATTGTAAACTGGTGTCTAGTATGAGACATATGTTTTGGAATTGAAATTAGTATTTTTATTCTTCGAATAGTTTATTGATGAATAAGGCGGGTAAAAGATGAGATTGGTTGGCTGCGTTATTGATTTCTGTTACAGGTATTTTCAGAATAGGCCCAAAAATCAAAGGAAACTTCCTCTGTCCGATTTTCTGTAGATTTCTGGTTAAGGCTTGCTTTGGAACTCTTCTCCTTAGCGCCGGTTACAATTCTAAATTGAGTCGTAACTTTCATGCATTAGTAATTCAAGGATTGTAATTGGTAATCTGTAACATGTTGTAAATGTTGATATATATGCATGTGTTGGCATATTTATATAGTACTATGTTGTAGTTACATGTTCACATTTGTGTTTTGGAATTGACTGTATGGTCTACTGGTACACAATGTATATGTAATGAAATTGCACTTGTTCTTTCCTTGTTGAGTATAAAATATATTCAAGCGACTTATTCGAGACATCAGTTGATAGACACTTGAATGTTTGATCCAAGGTTGAGTTACCCTTCTGCGCTACCATAGATATATCTTTGTTTGTCAATCTCTGAAGATTCAAACACTTTAGCCAATTAGATTTACACTTTATATTTTTTAGGGTTGCATCTCCATTAACGATTGTTTAGAGTTTTGGTATAATGACTTTCAGATTTCAAGGGTTTTAATTTCGAAATATTTTTGACAAGAGATTAAGTTTATGAGAACTCGATGCAGTATTTATTTTAAACTGCTTAGTTTGTTTTTTTTTTTTATGATTTGAATTCTTAAAAATGGTTTGATGGGCTAGTAATTTGTTCTGCAATCATAGGGTAACTATAGGTGTCACTCATGATGATTTGGGTCAAGACACTCTTTGATTTAAGATCCTATATCATAGCAAATCATTTGTTCGCTATGGTAAACCTCACAAACTCATAATCATTTGCTATAGTGAAGCCCTAATAAGATTTCAAAAATATATTTTCTATTTTAGATTTTGACCAACTCTTAAATCACGATAAAATAGATTGTTATAGGATAAAAGGGAGTAATAATTAACTAATATTATTAAATCATCTTATCATTTCATTTCTCATTGCATACAACGTTTTTCAAGGTTTTAATTGACATATATTCTAATAAGTAATTTATAAATCCTTTTGAGGGAAATAAACTCATCCACTAATTGGCTAAAAAATTACCAATTAACCCTTCATGTGAATGAAGTTTGATGATAAGGATAGAAGGTTAGTAAATAAATAGTGTTATGATCGTGCAATGAGAGAAGTAGGAGCCTAGCCTCCTCCTTTCTTCTTCATTTAGTGATATCAGTTAATTTCTCATCATTATGTGTATTGCTATGATATATTAGTCATTCTTTTTGTATTTTGCTATTTTATTTAATCGTTCATTGAATACTTATATTTTGAGCTGAGTTTTTTCAAAAATGACATTTTTACCCATTAAGGTAAGGATAAAACGTGTGTATTTGGCTACTTTGTATTCTCTCAAGATATCAGTTGTGAATTACACTTGGTATCTTATTGTTGTGTTAACCACGTGAATATAATTTTAATTTTCATAAAACGATACTACAATATTAATTATTGATATTGCTTACAACACTTATAATATACAATTTATCTCTTTCTCAAATATTTTTTGGTACGACCTATTATTTGTATAAAAATGGAAAAACAATAATTTTTAAGATTGAAAAATCATCAATTCTTTTAGGTAGGATCTTTTAATCAGTTTAGGAAAAATATATATACATTTGTCATTTTATTCTAACATATTAGACATAGAACATATATATGATTATGAATTAGAATATAATAATTATGTTACCTTATAAGTTCTCAAAGATCTTATCCTTGTCAAAAATTTGAACAGCCTTCCATAACTTCTCAACAAGGAAATGAATTATAAATGGACAAAAAATAAATTAGTTTGATTTATTATCCATTTTTATTTATCAACATGTTGCAAAAACACACTATAGATAGTCTCTTGCACTTTATACAAAAGTATATCAATGAAATTAACTTGAGAATAATTTTGATTAAGAATGGCCAAATTTTTTAACTTTTTTCTTTGTTTCCTTCTCATCATTTCAGGTTTTTCTTTTTTTTTTTTTTTTTTTGAGATTTTGCCTGTTCATTTTTATGAAATATATGCTATTTAAAGTTCTGAGGCATAAATTTTGTATATTGATAATGTGAGGAATGTTTCATGATATATATGTATAATGTCATTGGTTCTAATAGGTTGTTTCTTTGTTTTTCAAGTAATCATCTTTGAGTTTATATAGAGAGTTAATTATCATATGTTAAAGGTCAACTTCACATGAATATATAAAAATTCTCTATGTTAATAGAAGGCACAATCAAACTTATGATGAAAATAAACAATTCAAGTCTTTTTTTGTCACATGTGTGTAGTGAATATTGTTTTTCATGTCTTTGATTGCAGTTTGTCACGACCCAAAATCACGAGTCGTGATGGCACCTATATTCCCAACCAATAGGTAAGCCA
>NC_028646.1:74344384-74382852 GCF_001406875.1 Solanum pennellii | reverse complement strand
GTACTCACCCCTTGCTTCTACAAATTTTTGTAGGTTACGAGCCGGAATTTTTGTGATACCTTCCATTCTCTTCGTTTCCGAGGCATCTTGTGGAGGATTGTGAGGTAGCTGCTTGTCATCTCAGCGAACTTTCCTACTCCAGTTTATGACTTTGTTTTTACTTGAAAGACAACTTCATTTAGATTTCTATTTTGTTCCAATTCTAATTTTTACATTAGAGGCTTGTGCACGTGACAACCTGGTTTTGGGGATTGAATTAATATGACTTGGTTTTCTTTTATAGAAATTGTTGTTGGATTGTCATTTACTTCCGCACTTTGTTAGATATTGGGTTTTAGGCTGACTTGTCTTGGTGGGATAAGACGAGTGCCATCACACCCATTTCGGGTCGTGACAGTTGGTATGTTATTGTTGTTGTAACCTCTAATGTGATTACAATTTTAATTTCAAAAAATAATACTAGAATATTAACTATTTATCTTTGTTTAAAATACTTACGATATTACAATTTATCTCTTTCTAAATATTTTTTAGGTACTAACTATTAGTTGTATAAAAATGGAAAAAAATAATTTTTAAGATTGAAGAATCATCAATTCTTTTATGTTTGATCTTTTAATTAGTTTAGGAAAAATATATATACATTTACCATATTATTCTAACATATTATATGTAGAACATATATATGATTCAAGATTAAAAATATAATTATTATGTTACCTTGTAAATTTTCAAACTTTTTATCTAACTTTCCATAATTTTCAACAAGGACACAAATTATAAATGGACAAAAAAATAAATGAGTTTGATTTTATTCTCCATTTTAATTATCAAAATCTGGCAAAACACACTATAAATAGCCTCTTGCACTTTGCACCAAAGTAACATTGAAATTAACAGGAGATTAATTTTGTATAAGAATGACCAAGTTCTTGAGCTTTGCTCTTTGTTTCCTTCTCATTATTTCAGGTTTGTCTTGTATACTCTTTAGTAATTTTTAAATTTGAGATTTAACCTCTTCATTTTAATGACATATATGATATTTAAACTTTTTGATATAAATTTTTATATACTAATAATACGAGGAATGTTTCGTAATGTTGTTTTTCATGAATTTGATTCCAGTAGCATTAGATATTAATCAAGTGAATGCACAGTGCAAATGTACTAAAACTCTAAATCTAAAAGAATGTATTTTTTATGATTGCAAAAAAGAATGCTTTAAGAAACACAATGGGAATGGTCTTTGGTACTATTGGACAATATATTTGTACTTGTGTTTACAATTGTAACCTTGATGAATTAAATTCTCTAAATTAATTTTTATTTCAAACACATAAATGATTTACAAGTGGTCTACTTGAAGGTTGTTTTTATATAAGAGAATGATTTTTTTAATCCTTTTCTAAAAATTATTTGTTTATGTTTTTATTTAACCATCTGAATATCAACCTAATAATCCAACCAAACTGAATTTATACCATGTAGACTCCTTAAAGGAGCAAAACATGTACTTTTCAAGTAAAGAATCTCCATTTCAAAGGTAGATCTAACTTCTGTTCAAATTATATAAGTATTTTATGTCGACATGTTGTATCATATATATGAGGAACAAGTTTTTTTTCCTTTCTTACACCCTTATACGAAAGTAGATCCTCGACTATTGTGAGACACATTTCCATCAAACGTTGTGATACGCCTCTGATGAGTATATGATAGTTCACTAAATTGTTATATAAAATTAATTTCTAAACCTGAAATTGATTTGTAGTCTTTTTAACGAATCCAAGCCTAAGAGAAATATCTAAATGTGTCTTTATTTAAACTCAATATTAAAATATAATTTACTATATAAATACATTTCTTTGGTATGGGGTGATTATTTTTATTTATTTTTAAACCTACCAAATAATTCAGTGTAGTTATATACTTGCACGTCCCAATCTATGTGATTATTTTTATTCATTTTTGTATAAGATAATCCAAAATAATATTTCCACAAAACCTATATGAGTACTATACATCAAAGATTCATCCCTCTCATATTAGATCCCTTCTATCACATAGAGATTTCCCCCAAATACAAGACTACTAACTCTTGCCACTCCTTGCCTCACACACCTCCATTATATTGTTGGGTATATAGTAAGAGTTAATGGGAAATGGAGGGAAGATGAAGAGAGGAACTTTGAAAGTTGGGAACTTGAAAAGTCCTCTTATGATTCAGTAAAAAAGTTTTCTCCCTCATCGACGGTGGAAAGAAAAATAGATAAGTTTAAATAGAGAAAAACTTCTATTAATTTTTAAAAAGGGTTGAAAAGAGGGACTTCCACTCACGCCGTCGTCGCTCGCTCGACTCGGTTTTGGCTTTGGAAAATAATCGACAAATTATTTTTTGGACAAAGTTTTGTTTTAATTATTTAGGTAAATTTAATTAATTTATTAAATTAAATTAAATGGCCAAACCATTTCAATTGTTTAGTTAATTGATCGAAAAGTTTCTATTATTTAGTTAATTGACCGATCAAATTCAGATCCACGCGCAAATCCATTTTATTTAAAATTCTTTGCTATTTATTTGAATTTCTCGCCGTTGGAGATTATTATGAAAGGTTGAAACTTTCAGGAACAACCATGACCGTTTAAGGTTGCAAATTTAAATGGTCGTGTGGAAACTGAAAGGTTGCAACCTTTTGGAACCAATTACTTTTTGCTATAAATACCAGTTAATCTTCAGACTTTTTACTTACGAAAATTTCTGATTTCTTCTTCTTCTGCACAATGTTTTTTCGTGTATGTTACTGCGGTTGAGTGACTCGCTGACACCAAGGTTTTGGATATCAATACACTGGTGATTGAGATCATTATATCCTGGGAGGACATATTCCAAATCAAACCTTGGATACTAGAGGGGAATAGTTTCCATAAGGGGTTGGTATGTTTTACAATTTTATCTATTCTTCTATTCTTCACTGATTCATTGAAAACTTTGGTAACTTCATGTTTCTGCAAAGTTTCTGGTAATCAGTATTTTTATTTTAAACACTGATTGATAATAATCTTAAGGAAATTAATATTTTTTTGTTAAATTTGTGTTTCTGGTGGAGACAAAAACCTTCGTGATTTTATATTCCTAGTAACTTTACAATTTAAGTTTTCACTTACTGAGCCATCTGTATTAATTTCTGTTTGTTACAGATTTTGAAATGGCAAACAATAATGTGACGGTCACTGTTGCTGCACCTACCCGAACTGCTGTACCACCAATGAAATCGAGAAAATTCTCTGATGTGAATTTCAAAGGATGGCAACAACGGGTATTTTTCTAGCTTACCACTCTTGGTCTGCAGAAATTTATCAACGAAGAAAATCCAGTGCCTACTACTGATATGTCAGACATAAAAAGTTCATGATCATTGAAGCATAAAAACGGGTAGACTTCCTATGTAAAAGCTACATTCTAAGTGCTTTAGACGATGACCTATATAATGTCTATAGTGTAATGACAACTTCGAAAGAGTTGTGGGATGCACTTGAGAAGAAATATAATACAAAAGATGCATGCTTGAAAAAGTTTGTGGTCGCAAAGTTTTTAGACTACAAAATGTCGTATAGTAAAGTCATTGGATCACAAGTGCAGGAACTACAATTTATTTTCCATTATCTGATAGTTGAGGATATGGTAGTTAATGAAGCGCTTCAAGTAACTGCAACGATTGAGAAGTTACCTCCTTCATGGAATGACTTCAAGAATTATCTAAAGCACAAATTTAAGAAAATGAAGCTTGAAGATCTTGTGATTGGCTCAAGATTGAGGAAGATAATAAGACCGCAGAAAAGATGTCTCGTAAGAGTTCGACAATAATATGAGTTATTATTGTTGAAGAAGCTCCTACCAAAGGGAAGAAGAGAAAGAAGTCCAATGGACAGAGGTCAGAACAGACCAAGAAGAAATTCAAAGGCAACTGTTACAACTGCGGTAAGAGTGATCACAAGTCTTCTGGCTGTCGTGCTCCAAAAAAGGATAAATACAAAGACAAAGACAGACAAAGACAAAGTCAAAAGTCAAATAAACATCGTCGAAAAGATGGAAGATTCAAATGACCTTTTTGCAATGATCTCAAAGTGCCACTTAGTTGGAAATCCCAAGGAGTGGTTTCTCTACTAAGTGCCACTCAACATACTTGCTCAGCGAAAGAAGCCTTTACGATGTACGCTTTTGCTGAGTTCGATGGAGATTTATTCATTGGGAATACGACAACAACAAAGATTGTAGGAACTGGATAAGTAATATTGAAAATGATATTCGGCAAGGTGTTGAATTTGAGCAACGTTCTGCACGTTCCTACTATTAGGAAGAATTTAGTTTCTGCTGCGCTACTCGTTAAGAACGGGTTTAAGTGTGTCGTGATTAGTCACAAAGATGTAATAAGTAAGAATGAGATGTTCTTAGGAATGGGCTATCTCACTGAGAGTCTCTTCTAACTGAATCTAATGGTTATTGATAGTTTTAATAAGAATTCTGCATTTGTTTACTTATTCGAGTCAAATGATTTATGGCATGAATATTTGGGATATGTAAATTACAAAGCCTTGCGGAAATTGATTACTTTAGAAGTATTGCCTGATTTTAAATGCAATAAATTGAAATGCAAAATTTGTGTAGAAAGTAAGTTTGTTAAACATCCTTATGAGTCTGTTAAAAGAAATTCAAAACCTTTAGACTTAACTCAAATAGATATATGCCATATGAAGTCGACACCATTTCGTGGTGGGAAAAAGTATTTATAACATTTATTGAAGACTGCACTCAATTTTTTATGTGTATTTTCTTAACAGTAAGGATAAAACAATTGATGCATTTAAGCAATACAAAAATGAAGTAGAGAATCAATTGAATATAAAGATAAAAATGATTCAGAGTGATATGAGTGGAGAATATGAATCTCCTTTTGCAGAAATACGTTGAAAATATGATATTATTATTCAAATTACTGCACCCTATAACAGTCAAATGGTTTGGCAGAATAGAGAACAGAATATTAAAGGAAATGATGAATGCCTTGATAATCAGTTCTGGTTCACCACGAAACCTTTGGGGGGAAGCCATCCTTACGGCTAATAAGATACTCAATAAGGTACCATGTAGCAAAATGCAATCAATTTCATATGAATTATGAAAAGGAGGGAAACTCAACTTAGAATATTTCAAAGTGTAGGGATGTCTAACCAAGGTAGAGGTTTCTTTACCCAAGAGGGTGAAAATTGGACCCAAACGCTATGACGCATTGATGCCAGCTCGGACTAGTTCAAATTTTTGTAATTTAATTGTGTGCCCCAAAATTTCAGCTGGGCACCGAAACACTAATCAAATCAACACTAGCCATTCAACAACTCTACCAACAAGGATTCAACAATGTTCTTCAAGAACTTCACTTTTTATCATTCAACCAACTAGAAAGTCAATGAATTGAAACAAGTTTGGTGTGTGGGTGAAATGACCCAACACTAAAAGATATCACATACCTTGATAGAGATCACCCCGACGAATTCCACTCACAAAACTAGACATTCTTGGCGAATTCTTGACTACTCTCCTTTTGTTTTCTTCTATTCTCTTTTCTCCAAGCCCCAAGCGTAATTCTAACTTTTCCAAACTGATCTAAGACTTGTTTTTACCCCAATAAACCCCTAAAGCAAAAAAGGAAATTATTTTGATGAAAAGACTAGTTTGCCTTTCCCTAAATTCGGATTAAGATTTTCCTCAATCCAACAGCCCAACATCCGAAAGACATAACTCACTCATACGATATCGAAATCGCGCAAACTCGGAGGCGTTGAAAAGATTATTCCAAGATCTTTCAACCAATACCTAGAAGAACATCTAACTCATCGTGATCTAGGAGTTATGACTGTTTAAAAATGACCAATACTCACTTTATTAAATTCCATGTTTGATTAAATGCTTAAGCATCGCAATGAATCTATATTTCCTTATGATATTATCTTGTCAGTGTTGGGAACAAATGTTGTATTTCAGTGAGCACCTTCTTTTCTGAGAGGTGGAATAGATATCAAATAATACATTCACTTAATTGATAGATGGTATGAAAAAGGGGGAACATAGTAAAATATAGTCTGATGCAAGTTGGTAATTTGAATAATGCTTCTTCATTGGAGTCTATGACAATTTGATATTAAATGTATGATTTTTAAATATTTATGCTTAGAAACCAATTTTTCAGTACATTAGTCATATCAACTCACTACAGATTCAAGCTTAGTCAACATGTATGACTTAAAATATACGTCGTTATTAAGAGGACGGAGGACTGGATGACGAAAGATAAAAGAGTTATTTCTCTTGTTTCATTAGAGGGGTGAAACATATCTTAATAACTTCCTTTTTAGTATACCAAATAGAGGAATTAAAAGGTCGTTGCTCCACGTAGGAAAAATAAATCAACGAACTTCCTGAGGAGCACACTATCAACAGGTCTCAAGACCCAAAGGGAATTACTGCTTGTTCAGAAAAAATATGCTAGCATATAACGTCATAACATAGCTTCAAAATGAAAAAAGAAAGTCTGCATTTTCAACTTCTATCGAATTGTTCTCTGCTTCTGCCATATCTTTATCACCACTTTTGTTTCTTTCTTCGATTTTAGTTTCTTTGTTATCTCGGGTGAGCTTTGAATTTGTTGTCAACGTTTTGTACTAATTATTTAATCATATGCTATCGTGATGGAGCTTGTAAAAATTAGGTTTTAAGATATACAATATATGTCTGTGGATAAAAGATCGATGGTACCAACTTCTTCTTAAATTGCTGTTTTTTTATAACAATTTATCTTTTACTTCATAATATAGTGCATGTATGCAAGATTTTATTATTCACTTCTCTGTTGCAGCCAAAAATCTCTTACCTGAGCCAGCTTAGAAGATGAACACATGTTTTCTGCTCTTTCAGCTACTTAAGTGCACTTGGAAGGGAAAAATCAGTAAAAATGTGGCTTGAATACTTAAAGAGTGTGTTTGGTATGCAGGAAAATGTTTTCCAATTTTCTCATGCTTGGTTGGTTAAATGTTTTGGAAAATGTTTTCCAAATCAATTCATTTTCCTCAAATTTAAGCAAAATGACTTATCTTCAAAATTAAGGAAAACATTTTCCAAAACTTTTTTCCGACCTCCATACCCTACCCACCCCCACCCACCCAAAAAAATTTAATTTATNATATGAGAAAATAAGTCAAAATCTAGTTATTTTAGAAAATATTTTCCTACAAACCAAACACACCCAATGTCTTCATTAATGTGTTTTGATGGATTTTATGCTCAACTTGGTGGCTATGTTATATGAATTAGCCACACAAATTCAATTTAATTGCACATTACCACTATTTTGTAGTTCACTGAGAAATTAAAGTTCATCACAACAAAATAAATATTGGGCGCACGGGCGACTCCCCACTAGTATCACTCAGAAATCACAATATAGTATTAAATTTTGTCAAAATTCTTTATCCGTATTAAGAAATCTTTGAAGTCTGAATGCATATAAATTCATAATTCATAAATTTCAAATTTCTCTATCTTAGTAATTTTTATTGAGTTATTAATTTCATTTAAACAAATTCATTGTACTTTCATGATACGTTAGAGAATATATATAATTCTTTTATATTACTATTTGTATGTATAAGTTTGTACAAATCATGAGTTTTATATCTTTTAAAACAGAATCAAATTATAATATAGCGATCATGCAAGAATCCTCGCCTAACACTTTTTGGGTCAACAACATTCTTTAGTTAAAATTTTTGTTGCAAATCAGTCTTTTTGGAGTCAAATTTGTTTTTAAGGAAACCTTTTACTCATTATCAATAAATCCTATAAAAAAATCAATCTTTTTAATTTTCTTAACATAAATATCTAATGAAATTAAGTTATCTAAAATAAAATAGAGAAACCTTACAAATTAATTCTTGTGAATGAGGCCTTTAGTGGAATTAATTTTGCATTGGTTATACTTTGGAATATGTCCTAATGATCTCAAGTATTGATACCAAAAACTCTGGTGTTAGTGAACCATTCAATAACAGTAAAGTACACGAAGAAACTTTTGTGCAGAAGAAGAAGAAGAAATCAGAAAAATTCTGAAGAATGACTGATATTTATAGGCAAGAGGAACAGGTTCCGAAAGGTTGCAACCCTTTCAGAATCCACACGACCACTGATGAAAGTTTGCACCTTTCAAACGGTCGTGGCTGTTCCGAAAGTATCAACCTTTCAGAACAGACATTTTCAAATGGTGGGGAATTTAAATAAAATCCGAAAAGATTTTAAATAAAACGGGTCGTGCGGATTCGAGACGGGTCGGGTTAATCAACTAAGAAGTTGAAATGTTTCGGTTAATCTCAAATAAATAATTGAAGATGTTTCTGTTATCAACTAACTAATTGAAAATGTTTTGGCCATTTAATTTAATTAATTAAATAAATAATTAAAATAAATTTTGTCCAAAAAAAATTCTCGATCATTTTCCAAAGCCAAGCGAGCAACGACGACGGCACGAGGGGGTCCATCTTTCCAACCCTTTTAACAATTAATAGGAGTGTTTCTATATTTAAACTCTCCTATTTTTCTTTCCACCACTGATGAGGGACCAATGTCTTTTCATTAAAGCATAAGAACTATTCAATTTCTTCTTTTTTTCATCTTCCCTCCATTTTTCATTAATTCTTGATACATACCCAATAGTTTTATCAGTTGTTAGAATGTCGTGCGTCTTGTCTCGACTTCCATCATTGTCAGTTAGAGGCTTCATAGATAGATAATAGAGTTTAAGAAGTTTGTTCATTTATTTAGTTAAATATTTTAAAGACTTAAGTCGTCTATTTTATGGCGAGTTGATTACATTCTTTTACTCAAAATTATTCATTTGAGTTAAAGATTTGTAATTGAGTTCAATAAATTTTATTTGGTTTTTAAACTACGTATGCTTGAGTTAGTCTTTCGCTTGTAGTCAGTCAGGATGATGGTTCGCTTGGGAACCAACAATGATTCTTGAGTACCCAACAAGTCCAGGGTGTAGGCTCGGGTTTTCTCATACCACCCTCATAAAAAAATGTTCAATGGCTTTATGAGAAAGTTAATATACAACAATCACATTTTCAAATTTCGAACGTGGTTCTCAAAAACACGGTGAAATTTACAAGACATAAATTTATCGGGGAAAACTCTTTGCTCAAGGATGTAAAAAATTACGATCTATAGTGTTTAAGCTTTTAACCACCAATCTCCACTAACTTTTCATGAGCAACGTTTTTACAACTCATTAATCTAAAGATCTAACTCTAGTACTTAAACTCAACCGTTCACTCAAACTATTCTAACTACTCTCTCCAAGAATCCAAACTCGCTTCTAGTTACAATCCTCAACCACACAACTACTCTATTCAACCTATAAATTATTACAACTCAGTAATAACTCTAGAACAAAATCAACCACAATCCCAGTAATGAATAGAAGCTATTACAACTTAGTAAATACTCCTAATTTGTATGATTTGGACTCATGTAAGGAAACCTTATCAAATTAAGTATGGAGTTAAAATGGAAGAGTAGAATTAGCAGCCCAAAGTATACACTTTCAAATTACGTAACTTTGACCCAGCCGGCCCTATTTCTTCTAGCACCAGCTACTACCTTATATAATTACTTAAATTTGAAAATGTCATCAATATCATGCAAAATTTAGTCAAAGTATTTATCTTGATGTCTGTGTTTCTCAAATAGAGCAAATAGACTCAGACTCGAACCTACGCAAGTGTAAAAGCAAAGAATGATTACCAAATAACACAATTCTCAACAAGCAACAAAATAAACAAGGCAAAACTAGTTAGAAAACGAGTACTATTTTCATTCCAACCGAACTAACTACAACCTACATAGAAACCAGTCCAACCTTTAGCTTTACTTTTACCATTTTTGGCTCTTTTGTTAAGTGAGATTTGAAATAAATCTCAACAATAAATTATTTATGATCCACGTGACATTAGTCTAAGAGGTGATTGAACATTACTTGAGACAATAGTACTTGACTGGATATTGCTATTCGACGAGTTACATAGTTTTCCACTACAAATTTAATTTACTCTAATTATGAATATTATAATTTGTAGTACAGTTTTTATTTAATAGGTAAATTTAATAAGAGTAAACAAAAAATATCCAGATACTATAGTCTCCAGTCCAAATTATGTAGAGAAAAGTCTGGAATAACGTCCAAAGCCGCCCGTCTCTTTTAGTTTCAAATGATCTATACCCACGTAAAATATTAGGAAAGTAAAGCTGTCATTCAATATAAATTTAATTTTCAATGTACTTATAACTGAATTAAATTCTGGATAAGACAGGACGGACTATCAATTTTGTCACAAAAATCACTGATTCCTCACAAGCAGTTGCCTATAAATAGGTTTCAGTTTGCGACATGTTTGCCATAACATTCAAAATGAGGCAAACTTCTAAATTCACTACTTTTTCTTTACTGTTTTCTCTGGTTTTTCTGAGTGCTGCCTCGGCGCAGAATTGTGGTTCACAGGGCGGAGGCAAAGTTTGTGCCTCGGGACAATGTTGCAGCAAATTCGGGTGGTGTGGTAACACTAATGACCATTGTGGTTCTGGCAATTGTCAAAGTCAGTGTCCAGGTGGCGGCCCTGGTCCTGGTCCTGTTACTGGTGGGGACCTCGGAAGCGTCATCTCAAATTCGATGTTTGATCAAATGCTTAAGCATCGTAACGAAAATTCTTGTCAAGGAAAGAATAATTTCTACAGTTACAATGCCTTTATCACTGCTGCTAGGTCTTTTCTTGGCTTTGGTACAACTGGTGATATCAATGCCCGTAAAAGGGAAATTGCTGCTTTCTTTGCCCAAACCTACCATGAAACTACTGGTATGTGTATAACCATTCAGATCGAACAATTAAAATTTATATATAATTTCATTTTATTTTATTTAGTAATTGATTATATATGTAGGAGGATGGCTTTCCGCACCTGATGGACCATTCGCATGGGGTTACTGTTTCCTTAGAGAACGAGGTAACCCCGGTGACTACTGTTCACCAAGTAGTCAATGGCCTTGTGCACCTGGAAGGAAATATTCCGGACGAGGCCCAATCCAAATTTCACAGTAAGCTACATAAATCTATTTGTCCTATGGTAAAATTTGATGAACTTGTAGTGTCTAATTACGTGTATTTTGACATTCATAGCAACTACAACTATGGACCATGTGGAAGAGCCATCGGAGTGGACCTTTTAAACAATCCTGATTTAGTAGCCACAGACCCAGTCATCTCATTCAAGACAGCTATCTGGTTTTGGATGACCCCTCAATCACCAAAGCCTTCTTGCCACGATGTCATCATGGGAAGATGGAACCCATCTGCCGGTGACCGATCAGCCAATCGTCATCCTGGATTTGGTGTCATCACAAACATCATCAATGGTGGCCTAGAATGTGGTCGTGGTAATGACAACAGGGTACAAGATCGGATTGGGTTTTACAGGAGGTATTGCGGAATTCTTGGAGTTAGTCCTGGTGACAATCTTGATTGCGGCAACCAAAGGCCTTTTGGCAGCTAATTCCATGTAATAACTTCATTATATGTTTTGTTGTATTCTCGCACAATGCAAGGATCAACGATAAAATGAAGTTATAATAATATGATTGTAGTTTGATTAGTACCATGGCTATATATAGTCGTGTTCAATAATAAATAAAGATTTTTATCTAGGATACATATATCTTAATAAAGTCCACAAGCATTACTCTTTCCCTTCAAATTAAGTTCCAACATCAAAAACCAAATCAATGTGCACGTAGTTATAATTCATTTGGTAACCACTCGTACAACTTCAAGAACCAAATCAATGCTATATCATAACACAAAAGATTATATAAACCTTAGCCTCCAAGAAGGTTCCTCTCTAATGCTAGCTAGTTTACCAGTAACAAAGCTAGCTTCTCTATAGAAGTGATTAATATATATATATATATATAGATATATATATATATTGGAGCATTATATTAAAGGTTAGAAATGATGATTAACACCGCTCCCCTAATTAATGAGTAAATAGGAAAGTTAGTGAAATGAAGGGAACGAGTTATTTTGTCCAAATGAGGGAATTAGTAGCTATGGGTAAATCTAGAAAAGACACATCGTACAAATATAATCGAGAAGTATCACTCATTAATTTATTTAATGAAATCTAGGAAGAGTCATCCCCTTATTCTCACTTGACTTCCCGTGATTAATTAGCTTTGTATTAGAGACAATCCTTTCAATGCATCATTTAAAAATAATTGTCTTTTCTCCACCATTTCAAATAATGTGTAGTTACATCCGGTTCAAACAGCCTAGACGGATAGTATAACCTCAAATTAGAATCAATAGGTCGGCTAAGTTCTGGACTTGAAGGCGATTGAGGAATCCATTTAAGTAAGTCTTGATCATATCCAAATTGCATTGCTACCCGATTTGGTCGATAATGCTCTTGACAATCTAAACAAACAAGCTCATATGCCCTCAAGCATCGAACAACAGATTCCATTTCTGATCCAATGCCCTTCAACTACACACTTTAATTTTATCGAGGACCTATCACCCCATCCCCCTGCTGTTTATAACTAAATTATTACCTCTCTAAATGCTTAGCCGGCATAGTGAGTGTATTTCACTCTCTTTGGGAGAGTGAACATCAGAAACTATTATTAAAACTTTATTTTAATATCACTTTTCAATAAATATATGCATTTTTAATTATGTATTTTCCTATTTGTTTTCTTTCTTATCCAGCAGTATAAACAAATCTCTCTATCTTTCACCACCTCTAAGTGATGCCACCACCATCTTCACCGGATTCACTGTTGTTGATTCCTAAAAAAATTTTCAAACTCATGTAAAACTATTGCAAAATCAATCAACGTAAATCAATTGTACATAGGTTTCATATTTATATCACCCCAAAATACTTCAGATCTGATTTGAGAAAAATTAATATGGGTTTACTTTCAAATCCAATTGAACCACCAAAAAAATTATTTTTTTATTAATAGATTGTTTAATTATCAATCTCAAATCTCAATCAGTCAAATATATCTGCGAATTGTCGCTATTAATCTCATTAATTATCCATTGTCGTAGAATTAGTCTTGCCTCGAAATTTGCGTCGCCATCAATGATGATGTGGAAGACATTGTAGGCTCCTTCTCCTCATATTCCTTGAGAAGATTCGTTATCTTCAGTGACCACCATTGATGTCAGTATTCTACTATGTTCGTCCTTTCTCCCCCATTTACTTTTTTTTAATTTGATATTTAGGTTTCAAAAGAGCAAAGCCCGAATATCTCAAGACGAGCTCTGAAATTATTATTCACCTTTCTTCCTTAAAGACCCAGTTTCTATGGACTTATGGTGTTCTAGTGATGGTGAAAATGGTACTTTGGGTGTTTGAAGGGATGGGTAAGAATATAGATGAAAAGGGTAAAGAAATATGAAAATTGAAATTAATTTTTTTATTCTAAAATTAAGCGTAGTAGTATACTTTTAAAAAGTAATCAATTTATATCAACTGAACACACAATTATTTTTTTAAAAAATTCCACGAGGCGTTGATTTCTATGCGCCTTGAAAGGCGCATGACGGTTGAGCCTTACAAGGCTCATGTCAGGTGCGCCTTGCAAGGAACATGAAAATCCATTCCATGCAGCAGCTGCCCTGATTTAAACGTCATCAAATTCTCCGTCAGAAAGTTGCCATTTTGGTTCTATAATTAATTTTGTTTCCTATTAGATTTTTAACAAATTTTCTTACCCTTTTAGCTTCGGACTCGTGAAAGATCACGGCCTACAACACATAGGCTTTCAACCACCAATATCCACTATTTTCTCACGAGCAACATTTTTACAACTCAGTAATCTAAAGAACTAACTCTTGTACTTCAACACAACCGTTCACTCAAACTATTCTAACTACTCTTCAAAAGTCAAATTCGCTTCTTGTTACAAACCTCAACCTCACCACTACGTACTTTCTTCTATCTACAAATTATTACAACTCAGTAATAACTCTAGACAACATCAACTACAATCTCAGTAATGAATAGAAACTTATTACAACTCAGTAATAACTCTAGACAACATCAACTACAATCTCAGTAATGAATAGAAGCTTACTACAACTCAGTAAATACTCCTATTACATGAACTAATTTTTGACATCATACTATCAACATGTAATAACTTGAGTTGCGATCTTAGATCTTCACCTTCTTGCCTCTGTGATTATTCAATTTTATGTGTGCATATAGGTATAGCTAAAGCTTTCCTTTTTTTCACATGTATGGTTCAACTTTTGTACCCTAATTTGTATGAGTTTGACTCATGTAAGAAGACCTTATCAAATTAAGATAAAAGACATAAATTCATCCCTAAAGTTTTATGAAAAAGTCAGTTACACACTTAAATTGTTGAGATGACCTATTAATACTACTCAAAAGTAAATTTAGTATCATCCTCAAAGCTGACATGAAAATAAGATTAAATAAAAAATAAATAAGCTGCATTTGAGTTGAAAAAAGATAACTTTTCCCCTCCCCCCCCCCTCTTCTCCTTAGCTTCACTTACCCTACCTTTCTTCTTCCTCCATTTCTTTTCTTATCACCAACACTCTTTTTGCTATGGCTAATGTAAAAAATAATTTTNAACTTTTCCCCCCCCCCCCCCCCTCTTCTCCTTAGCTTCACTTACCCTACCTTTCTTCTTCCTCCATTTCTTTTCTTATCACCAACACTCTTTTTGCTATGGCTAATGTAAAAAATAATTTTTTCATGTTTTAAAGAGATAAATAGAATACAACATTATGGAGTAGAAATTCATCGCAAAGATTGCGAAGTTGTTCACATAATTAGGTTAACTGTTTGAAAAAAATTTCCATCAAGACATCTCTAAATCAATCATTACTATTACCACATCAAATTCTTCAAGTCAAGCACAAATTATTCAATTAATTTTTGTGTTTTTTTATTGATTGTGAGCATTTGTAATAAGAAAGTTTTCAGATCTTGTTTTTTGTGTGTGTAAAAAGTTTCTGTATTTTTGAACGTAATTCAATTTTTAATGTATATTCTTAAATCTTTCTTCTCTCTCAGAAAAAATCCTCTCCAGATTTTCTTCAAAATCAGTAATAGTAAATGGTGCGCTAGTTTTTCAATTGTCTGACTAAAATTTTTGTAAACAAATATTGCAAGTTTTCATAATTCTCCTCTTTTAGCTTGAATAAAATTTGTGTATTGTGATAATTTTTTGTGGTAGGTTTGGTGATGGGTGAAAAATTAGAGTTGGTATGAATTTTAATTTCGATAATGATAATGAAACTGGTGATTTTGATGTGGATGGTGAATTTATGCTTATGATTGTGATGAACTTCAATGATAGTGATATGGTTTTGATGGTGAATTTAGTTAAATTTATGATGTTAGTTATCGATTTTTTATGATGGAATGGTTGTAGGAAGATTTTGGTGGTAAATTTGATTATGGGTGGTGAAATGTATGGTGGAGGAGAAGTGAATTCGATGATTATAGCAACAATGGAAGTGATTTAATGGTGGGTTTGATGGTGTATAGGAAGAAGAAGAAATTGGGTGACATATATTTTTTTATAAAAAAATCTGACGTAATTATTGATGTGCATGGTGAAGATGTGGCGGCGTGTGAAACACTTTCTCATCATTGACTAGTTGTATGTGTGTCAGGGTTGAAATAAATTCACTTTTAAGTAATTCATGTGTGTGACATGTCGTCACCACAGTATAAGCGTGTAACTGACTTTTCATAACAAGTTCATGGAAGAATTTATGCTTTTTCCCTCAAATTATGTAGGGCAACTTTCACATATAACAAACACAAAATTCAAAATTTGTATGTTATAGCAAAGTTTGCATAATTGCGCTCCATAGCAAACATATATATGTATAATTCGCTATACATATACAATTGAAAGCTCTGCCTATTTCGCTATACATATATACAAAGAAGTAATTGTATAATTTGTTGGTTCCTCTTCAGATTTGTATGATTTTTCAGGCAGACCATTTGTATAAATTATTGTTAGCCTCTCATTTGTATAATTGTTGTTAGCCTCTCATTTGTATAAATCGTAGTTAGCCTCTCAATCAACTGTATGTGTTTGTATATCTGTATAAAATTTGAATTTGTATACAATTGAATCGAATTGTATAAAACGAGAAAGAGAGAGAGACAAAAGAGAATTGGGCAGGGAATATACAATTGAATCGAACTGTATAAAACGAGAAACAGAGAAATTATATACAATTTGAGTTTGTATAAAACGAGAAAGAGAGAAAGGCAAAAGAGACTTGGGCAGGGAAATATTTGTATTGTATAATTATAAGTGTATAGGACGGAGATATATGTATTTGCATATGTATATATACATAATTTTTTCTCGCTTTATACAAATAGAAACACAATTTATACAATTCTATTGTATAAAGCGAGAGAGTCGAGCTATAAGAAGCGAGCGAGAGAGGGAGAGTGGCGAGCGAGAATAAGAGGGAGAGAGGGACTAACAAACAGTTTGTTATGGAACACAAATAAATCAAACGGTAGCTACTGTATATATTTTATATTATTAGTTTGTCATTCTATACAATTATCTCAATTAAGTACGGAGTTAAGGAGGAAGAGTAGAATTAGCATCCCTATTATCCCTTTTCAAATTATGTAACTTTGACCCAGCCGGCCCTATTTCTTCTAACCCTACTCCCTTAGATAATTATTTTAATTTGAAAATGTCTATAACTAGGGCTGCTAAATCATCAATATTATGGAAAGTATTTATCTTTGAATATATTCACAGGGTCAGAGCTATGTATATTAGTGTGGGTGCACTTGGTTAAAAGTACATGTATTTATATGTATTTTCTTTTTAAAGTCAACATATACAAAAGAATGATATTGGATAGGTGTCAAGATTCAAAAATGGATGTGATGACACTCGTTTATTTCCACCATGGCAAGTTGGTCTTAATCGACATATATTCTAATAATAATTTATAAATCCTTTTTAGGGAAATAAACTTATCCACTATTTGGCTAAAAAATTACCAATTAACCCTTCATGTGAATGAAGTTTGATGATAAGGATAGAAGGTTAGTGAATAATATAGTGTTATGATCGTACGATGAGAGAAGTAGGGGCCTAGCCTCCTCCTTTCTTCTTCTCCATTTAGTGAAATCAGTTAGTTTCTCAACATTATGTGTATTACTATGATATATTAGTCATTCGTTTTGTATCTTGGTATTTTATTTTTTTATTTTATTTAATCCTTCATCAAATACTTATATTTTGAGCTGAGGTTCTCGAAAAAGATCTCTTTGTCCATCAAGGTAAGGATAAAGCATGCATAGTTGGCTACTTTGTATTCCCTCAAGATATCAATTGTGGATTACATATGATATTGTTGTTTTAACCAAGCGAATACAATTTTAATTTTCATAAAACAATACTACAGTATTAATTATTGATATTGCTTACAACACTTATGATATACAATTTATCTCTTTCTCAAATATTTTTTGGTACTACCTGTTACTTGTATAAAAATGGAAAAAAAGTAATTTTTAAGATTTAAAAATCATAAATTATTTTAGGTAGGATCTTTTAATCAGTTTAGGAAAAATATATATACATTTGTCATTTTATTCTAACATATTAGACATAGAACATATATAAGACTCTGAATTAGAATATATGAATTATGTTACATTATAAGTTCTCAAAGATCTTATCCTAGTAAAAAAAGTGAACAACCTTCCATAACTTCTCGACGAGGAAATGAGTTATAAATGGACAAAAAATAAACGAGTTTGATTTATTATCCATTTTTATTTATCAACATGTTGCAAAAACGCACTACAAATAGTCTCTTGCACTTTATACAAAAGTATATCATTGAAATTAACTTGAGAATATTTTTGATTAAGAATGGCCAAATTTTTTAACTTTTCTCTTTGTTTCCTTCTCATCATTTCAGGTTTGTCTTTTGTCTTTTTTTTTTTTGAGATTTTTCCTGTTCATTTTTATGACATATATGCTATTTAAAGTTCCGAGGCATAAATTTTATATATTGATAATGTGAGAAATGTTTCATGATATATATGTATAATATCATTGGTTCTAATAGGTTGTTTCTTTGTTTTTCAAGTAATCATCTTTGAGTTTATATAGAGAGTTAATTATCTTATGTTATAGGTCAACTTCACATGAATATATAAGAATTTTCTTTGTTAATAGAAGGCACAATCAAACTTATGATGAAAATAAACAATTAAAGTCTTTTATTTTTACATGTGTGTAGTGAATATTGTTTTTCATGAATTTGATTGCAGTTGCATTGGATATCAGTCAAGTGAATGCACAACACAGATGTACGAAAATTCTGAATCCAGAAGGGTGTGTTCTTTCTGATTGCAAAAAAGAATGCTTTCAGAAATACAATGGAAATGGTCTTTGCTCAAGTGGTGGTACTATTGGAAAATATGTTTGTACTTGTGTTTACAATTGTAACCTTGATTAGTCAAATTCTCTAAATTAATTTTTATTTCAAAAATGATTTATAAGTAGTCTATTTGAAGGTTGTTCTTTATATAAGAGAATGAATTTTTAATCCTTTTCTAACATTTATTTTATTATGTTTTAATTCAAAATTCTGATTATGAAACCTAATTATGCAACTGAACTGAATTCGTACTACATAGACTCCTTAAAGTAGCAAAACATGTACTTTTCAAGTAAAGAATTTCCATTTCAAAAGTAGATCTAACTTCTGTTCAAATTATATAAGTATTTTATATCGACGTGTTATATCATATAAATATATGAGGATCAAGTTTTTTTTTCCTTTTCTAAACCCTTATACGAAAGTAGATCCTCCACTATTGTGAGACACATTTCCATCAAAGGTTGTGAGACGCCCTCTGATGAATATATGAAAGTTTACTAAATTGTTATATAAAATTAGTTTCTAAACCTGAAATTGATTTGTAGTCTTTTTAACGAATCCAAGCCTAAGAGAAATATCTAAATGTGTCTTTATTTAAACTTAATATTAAAATATAATTTACTACATAAATACATTTCTTTGGTATGGGGTGATTATTTTTATTTATTTTTAAACCTACCAAATAATTCACTGTAGTTATAAACTTGCATGTCCCAATCTATGTGATTATTTTTATTCATTTTTGTATAAAATAATCCAAAATAATATTTCCACAAACCTCTATGAGTACTATACATCAAGTAGTTGGGACAAGACCCCAATAAAACCAAAAAAATTGTACAGATAGAACTCAAGTACCGAACATATAGACGACCAATAGTTCGGAAACAGTGAACCATAATCTCCCTAAGTGACGAGACGTTGATACGAATAGAAGTGTATTGGTATGCAAGATAAAAAAAAAGAATTATTTGTAGTTACAGTAAAATGGGTAGTAGAGATATTAATTTAAACTTAAATCCTCCTAGCCACAATGAGCAAACAATTGAACTGGTAGCATCATCGATCGACCCAAACCTACAACATATATATCATTTACGATGATCAAAGAAACATGCAACTTGAGGGCTAGATAAAGATACACTATACTCTAGCCCAAGTCACCACACCCTTCTGTTGCCTACTGTGAGATTCAAAGATTCATCCCTCTCATATTAGATCCCTTCTATCACACAGAGATTTCCCCAAATACAAGACTACTAACTCTTGCCACACACACCTCCATTATCTGTTGGGTATATAGCAAGAGTTAATGGTAAATGGAGGGAAGATGAAGAAAGGAAGGAACTTTGAAAGTTGAGAACTTGAAAAATCCTCTTATGCTTCAGTAAAAAAGCTTTCTCCCTCATCGACGGTGGAAAGAAAAATAGATTAGTTTAAATAGAAAACACTTCTATTAATTTTTAAAAAGGGTTGAAAAGAGGGACTTTCCTCACGCTGTCGTCGCTCGCTCGGCCCGGTTTTGTCTTTGGAAAATGATCGACAGATTATTTTTTGGACAAGGTTTTGTTTTAATTATTTAGGTTATTATTTAATTAATTTATTAAATTAAATTAAATGGCCAAACCATTTCAATTGTTTAGTTAATTGATCTAAAAGTTTCTATTATTTAGTCAATTGACCGACCCGACTCAGATCCACGCGCAAACCCATTTCATTTAAAATTCTTTGCTGTTTATTTGTTTTCTCGCCGTTGGAGATTATTATGAAAGGTTGCAACTTTAAGAAACAACCATGACCGTTTAAGGTTGCAAACTTTTAAATGGTCGTGTGGATTCTGAAAGGTTGCAACCTTTTGGAATCAGTTACTTTTGGCTAGGCGACTTATTCGAGACATCAGTTGATAGATACTTGAATGCTTGAAACCAAGGTTGAGTTACCCTTCTGCGCTACCATGGATTCATCTTTGTCTGTTTGTCAATCTTTTCAGATTCAAACACTTTCGCCAATTAGATTTACACTTTATATTTTTAGGGTTGCATCTCCATTAATGATTGTTTAGAGTTTTGGTATAATGACTTTGAGATTTTAGGGGTTTTAATTTTGAAATGTTTTTGACAAGAAATTGAGTTTATTAGTGCAATATTTATTTTTAAACTGCTTCTTAGTTGTTCTACTTTATGATTTGGATTCTTAAAGTGGTTTGGTGGGCTGGTTCTCCAATCGGAGGGTAACTATAGGTGTCACTCATGATGATTTGGATCGTGACACTCTTTGACTTAAGATCCTACATACAAATCATTTGTTCGCTATGGAAACCTCACTAACTCATAATCTTTTGCTATAGTGAAGCCCAAACAAGATTTCAGACATATATTTCCTATTTTAGATTTTGACCAACTCTTAAAAACCACTGTAAACTCCATTAATGGAGATTCATAAGTTGCTAACTTGTAGAGAAAGAAAAGGATAGAAGAGAGAAGAAATGAACTGAAGATTACTTTTACATTGAATTGACTTAGCTGACTATTACATTCATGTAGCTGACTATTTATAGTTCAGCTTATACACATTCAGTTATCAACCAAACTATGTACAATTGTATATTCTCTAACAAACTAACTGATTCATACAATATGGATTGTACATTGAACTTCATTGATCAACACTCCCCTCAAGCTTATGGTTGAAAACACATCCTTCATTCCAAGCTGGCTCACTAACCTATTGTGTTGTACCTTTCCTAGACTTTTAGTAAGCACATCTGCAAGTTGGTCTTTAGTATTAATATGCTCAGTTTTCAACATCCCTTGACATATTTTTTCTCTAACAAAGTGACAATCAATGTCAAATTATTTTGTTCTTTCATGAAAGATTGGATTGGCAACAATTTGAATAGCTGCCTTACTATCACATATCATTCTCACAGGTAAGTTTATCTTGACACCTAACTCTTTGTATAGGATTACCAACCAGGTTATTTCAGCTGTATATGCAGCCATACTTCTGAACTCTGATTCTGCTGAACTCCTTGACACAGTCTCTTGCTTATTTGACTTCCAAGAGACAAGACCTTCTCCAAACTTTATTGCATATCCTGTAACTGATCTTCTAGTCTCCACACATGCTCCCCAGTCAGAATCACAGTAGGCTATCAGTTTATTGGTGTCATTTGTTGGCATTAACAAGCCTAAACCAGGTGCCTCTTTAATATATCTCACCACTCTTAAAGTTGCCTCTATGTGTGATTCTTTTGGACAATGCATGAATTGACTCAATACTTGTACAGAGAATGCAAGATCAGGTCTAGTCATGGTAATGTACAAAAGTTTCCCTACCAGTCTTTGGTATTTTGTAATGTCGATAAGAATTGTGTCACCATCAGGAATTTCATTATTCATGTGTTCATCATATTGTACAGAAGTGAGTTTCTGATTCATCTCAAGTGGTGTGCAGGCTGTTCTTGCTCCCTCTAGCCCAGATTCAAAAATTAGCCTAATGCATATATTCTTTGAGACATGAGTATGCCTTTGTCGGACCTAGAAAACTCAATTCCTAGAAAAAACTTTAGTTCACCTAGGTCCTTCATCTTGAACTTCTTTTGAATCTCCTGTCTGGTGTCACACAAGAGTTTTTGATTGCTTCTAGTAATTATAAGATCATCCACATACACTAGTACTATCACTGTGACATAGCCAACCAACTTTGTGAATAAAGAGTAATTATAGTGACTTTTTTTGAACCCCATATCTACTAATGCTTCTGTTAGCTTCATGTTCCATTGTCTTGGTGCCTGCTTGAGTCCATATAATGACTTGTGGAGTTTGCAGACCTTCTGAGTCTCCCCTATCTAGCAAAACCACTGGGAATAGTCATGTATACCTCTTTTAGTAGATCACCATTGAGGAAAGAATTATGGACAACCATCGATATATATACCACCCTTTAGAATCTTTTAGAGCAACCACTGACCTGACTATAACCATCTTAGCCACAAGACTAAAGGTTTCACCAAAATCAATGCCTTCTTTCTGACTGAACCCCTTTGCCACCAACCATGCTTTATATCTTTCTATTTCCCCTGAGGAGAGATACTTGATTTTATAAATCCATCGACAACCAATGGGTTTTTTTACCAGGTGGAAGATCAACTATGCTTCATGTATTATTACTTTCTAAAGCTGCTATTTCCAGTTTCATAGCTTTTACCCATGCAGGATCAGAAATGCAGGTTCACATACAGCTGAGTAAGCCTTTAACACCTGGTTGTAAGCTTGTGACAAATGAGAGTAAGAGAGCTGATTAGTAATAGGGTAGGCACATGCATTGCCTTTAGATGTAGTGACAAAGTCCTGCAACCATATGGGGGGTTTACTCTGCCTAGTTGATCTCCTGGTTGGCTCAACTGTAGTAGACAAATCTGGAGTCGGCTCTGTATGAATGGATGGAGCTGGTACAACTGATTTTGTGGTGGAGGGTAAAGTGACAGACAGCTCACCTAGACTTTAAAATCAGGGAAAACTGCTTCTAAGACTGGAAATATAGGATTAGAAGATGCTTTGAGATCTTTAAAAGGATATAGATGTTCATGAAAAACTATATGTTTGCTCATAAAAAATGAGTGAGCATGAACATCATATAAAATATACCCTTTTTGAGATGAAGAATAGCCCATGAAAACAGCAGGAATTGCTTTAGAGGCAAACTTATCTAAGACTTTGGGACACGCAACATAACACAAAACCCCAAAAACTTTAAGGTGAGATAAGGAGGGAGGGTGAAGATAAAGTTTTTCAAAGGAGGACTTGAAACCAATGACTTTAGAAGGAAGCCTATTTAGAATATAAACAGCAGTAGACACACATTCACCCCAAAACTTGAGTGGAATACAGGCTTGGAACCTGATAGCTCTAGCAACATTTAGTATGGTCCTATGTTTTCTCTCAGCCACCCCATTTTGTTGTGGGGTGTATACACAAGTAGTTTGATAAACAATACCAAGATCACACACTAAATTTTTAACCACATGACTAAGAAACTCACAGCCATTATCTGTCCTTAAGACTTTAACTTTAGTAGAGAACACATTTTCAACCTCTGTGATGAATTGTTTGAGAACAACAACAGTGTCAGCCTTAGATGCAATCAGAAAAACCCATGTGTATCTGCTGTAATCATCTACAATAGTCACAAAAAATCTTTTTCCATTATGAGTGGGTACTCTGTATGGTCCCCAGATATCACAATGTAGCAACTCAAAAGATGATTTGGACATAGTAGTGCTTACATAAAAAGAAATTTTGTGTGCTTTGCTAAAGGACACACTGTACAGTGAGTGTGATCCTTGTTTTGTAACAAACTAAGAGACTCATGTCATTTTATTACATCAATAGGTGCATGACCTAACCTCCGATGCCATACATCAACAGTTTCAAAATTAGACATAGACTTTGACAAAGATTCATCACTAGCAAGTCTTCTACTACTAGTATTGACCAGCTTTTTTGGAGCTTGATGTGATCCTCTTTGTAGTATGTAAAGCCCATGATCCTCCTTACCAATCCCCTTCACCTGACCAGTGAAGAGATCCCGGAGGATACAAAAATCAGGAAAGAAGCTTACCATGCAGTGGAGTTCCTTAGTCAGTTTAGAAACTGACAATAAATTAAAGTCAGGTAAAAAGAGAACATTGGAGATAGTCTGATTAGTACATATATTAGTTGTACCAATGTGAGACACTGAAACTGTATTTTCATTTGGCAAGTGTACTCTACTATCTGAGTTAGCATGTGCTTCCATACATGTAGTTAGTGTGTTAATTTGGGAGGTGACGTGATGCGTAACTTCGATATCTATTATCCATTCATTAACATCATAGGTACACACAAAAGCGGAAAAAGGAATACCTGCATATACAGAAGCCACTCTAGGAGGAGGAGTAGATGCAGTTTCACCACCAGACCTGGATAATAGTTCCAGGATCTGTTGATACTGGTCCTGAGTGAAAAGAGCTCCACTTTGTTGAACTTTAGTTGACTGAGCTCCTGATTCAAGACTTTGAGACAGTTCAACTTTATTAGCAAAGCTTCCTGAATATTGACCTTTCCTTTTTAGACTTAAAATCAACTAGATATCCAACTATCTTGTAACACTGATCTTTGGTGTGACCTCTGCATCCATAATGATCACATTGCACCATTGGCCTCCTTCCTTTGTAAGTTCCAGATGTGCTAGCACCACTAGTAGAACCTCCATTTGTCATTGATGAACTTCCCTTCAAGGATTCAGATCCATGGGTACATGCAGTACCTCCATCAATTGAACCAGTTCATGAATTAATTGAAGTAGAGAAAACCAAAATTCCTTGACTCTCTTGATCCATAAGAAGAGCATATGCTTTATTTATCGTATTAATTGGATTCATCATAAGAATTTGATTTCGGGGAGGAGAATAGGACTCATTCAAACCCATTAAGATTGTAACAACCTTTGGTACTCACAATGTTCTCCAAATTTCCTTGACTCTGGACAGGGACATAAAGGACAGGGCATTAGTGCATCATACTCATCCCAGAGATATCTTAATTTCGAGAAGTAGTTAGCAACTGACATTGTTACTTGTGAGAGAGTGTTGATCTCCCTGTGAAGATGAAAGATCCAAGATACATTAACAGTGTCGAACCAATTTTTCACATCCAACCATACTTTTTTAGCATCAGAAGCATACACAACAGAACTCAGCAATCTAGGTCGAATTGATTCATAATCTAGGATAACACCACAACATTACATTTCTCCCATTGATCATGCAACAGTGGTTCGAACAGAGATCTAGGGAAACGACCATCGACAAACCCTAACTTGCTTTGACCTACAAGTCCAATCCTAAAAGATCTACTCAATAGTGCATAGTTCTCAGATCCAGTTAATTGGAGAGATGAGTGAGCTACCTGGAGTTTCTGTATATTGTAGAAAGAGTGGGTGATTATGATCAATCATTGGAAAAACAGCCATGGATGGAGCACTGTCACTTGTAACAGTTGTAGCAGCTGGAATTGCCATTTGAATGAACAGAGAAATACTTCAATTTGTCTTTGATGCTCCCTTGTGATTCACCTAAAAAACACTGGTAAGATCCGAGCACCTAATGACGGAATTTGAGTGCGGAATGAACCTATGATCTTGGGCTCTGATACCATGTGAAATTAGGTCTCAGGCCTAACTCACACCCCAAAAGCTAGCACAAAGAGAGGAGGATTGCCCAATCCTTATAAGGACTCCACCTATCTCATTAACCACCGATGTACCATGTGAAATTAGGTCTCAGGCCCAACTCACACCCCAAAAGCTAGCTCAAAGGGAGGAGAATTGCCCAAGCCTTATAAGGAGTACACCCATCTCATTAACCACGATGTGGGACTTTTATCATTCTTTAACACCACACCTTACGCCCAGTGCTTAGCATCTGGTGCGTGGACAATTTTGAGTTTTGGGGTCCCAACATCGGGTGAGACGAGCCCTACTCTGATACCATGTAATCTCCATTAATGGAGATTCATAAGTTGCTAACTTGTAGAGAAAAAAAAGGATAGAAGAGAGAAGAAATGAACAGAAGATTACTTTTATATTGAATTGGCTTAGCTGACTATTACATTCATTAGCTGACTATCTATAGTTCAGCTTATACACATTCAGTTATCAACCTAACTATGTACAACTGTACATTGTCTAACAAACTAACTGATTCACACCATATGGCTTGTACATTGAACTTCATTAATCAACAACCACAATAACCTATTTTAGGGTACTATGGTCCTAAACACCCATTACGACAAAATAGGTTTTTATAGGATAAAAGGGAGTATTAATTAATTAAAACTATTAAATGCATATAATTTCATTTCTCGTTGCATACAACGTTTTTCAAGGTTTTAATTGACATATATTCTAATAATAATAATTTATAAATCCTTTTTAGGGAAATAAACTTATCCACTATTTGGCTAAAAAATTACCAATTAACCCTTCATGTGAATGAAGTTTGATGATAAGGATAGAAGGTTAGTGAATAGTATAGTGTTATGATCGTACGATGAGAGAAGTAGGGGCCTAGCCTCCTCCTTTCTTCTTCTCCATTTAGTGAAATCAGTTAGTTTCTCATCATTATGTGTATTACTATGATATATTAGTCATTCGTTTTGTATTTTGCTATTTTATTTAATCGTTCATTGAATACTTTTATTTTAAGCTCTGTATTTTGCTATTTTATTTAATCATTCATTGAATACTTATATTTTGAGCTGAAGTTTTTCAAAAATGACATTTTTACCCATCAAGGTAAGGATAAAACATGTGTATTTGGCTACTTTGTATTCTCTCAAGATATCAGTTGTGAATTACACTTGGTATCTTATTGTTGTTTTAACCACGCGAATACAATTTTAATTTTCATAAAACAATACTACAGTATTAATTATTGATATTGCTTACAACACTTATGATATACAATTTATCTCTTTCTCAAATATTTTTTGGTACTACCAGTTAGTTGTATAAAAATGGAAAAAAGTAATTTTTAAGATTGAAAAATCATAAATTATTTTAGGTAGGATCTTTTAATCAGTTTAGGAAAAATATATATACATTTGTCATTTTATTCTAACATATTAGACATAGAACATAAATATGATTCTGAATTAGAATATATGAATTATGTTACCTTATAAGTTCTCAAAGATCTTATCCTAGTAAAAAAATTGAACAACCTTCCATAACTTTTCGACAAGGAAATGAGTTTTAAATGGACAAAAAATAAACGAGTTTGATTTATTATCAATTTTTATTTATCAACATGTTGCAAAAACACACTATAAATAGTCTCTTGCACTTTATACACAAGTATATCATTGAAATTAACTTGAGAATAATTTTGATTAAGAATGGCCAAATTTTTTAACTTTGCTCTTTGTTTCCTTCTCATCATTTCATGTTTGTCTTTTTTGTTTTTTTTTGAGATTTTGCGTGTTCATTTTTATGACATATATGCTATTTAAAGTTCTGAGGCATAAATTTTATATATTGATAATGTGAGGAATGTTTCATGATATATATGTATAATATCATTGGTTCTAATAGGTGGTTTCTTTGTTTTTCAAGTAATCATCTTTGAGTTTATAGAGAGAGTTAATATATAAAAGTTTTCTATGTTAATAGAAGGCATAATCAAACTTATGATGAAAATAAACAATTCAAGTCTTTTTTTTTACATGTGTGTAGTGAATATTGTTTTTCATGAATTTGATTGATGTTTCATTGGATATCAGTCAAGTGAATGCACAACACAGATGTACGAAAATTCTGAATCCAGAAGGATGTGTTCTTTCTGATTGCAAAAAAGAATGCTTTCAGAAATACAATGGAAATGGTCTTTACTCAAGTGGTGGTACTATTGGAAAATATGTTTGTACTTGTGTTTACAATTGTAACCTTGATTAGTCAAATTCTCTAAATTAATTTTTATTTCAAAAATGATTTATAAGTAGTCTACTTGAAGGTTGTTCTTTATATAAGAGAATGAATTTTTAATCCTTTTCTAACATTTATTTTATTATGTTTTAATTTAAAATTCTGATTATGAAACCTAATTATGCAACTGAACTGAATTCGTACTACATAGACTCCTTAAAGTAGCAAAACATGTACTTTTCAAGTAAAGAATTTCCATTTCAAAAGTAGATCTATCTTCTGTTCAAATTATATAAGTATTTTATATCGACGTGTTATATCATATATATATGAGGATCAAGTTCTTTTTTCCTTTTCTAAACCCTTATACGAAAGTAGATCCTCCACTATTGTGAGACACATTTCCATCAAAGGTTGTGAGACGCCCTCTGATGAATATATGAAAGTTTACTAAATTGTTATATAAAATTAGTTTCTAAACCTGAAATTGATTTGTAGTCTTTTTAACGAATCCAAGCCTAAGAGAAATATCTAAATGTGTCTTTATTTAAACTTAATATTAAAATATAATTTACTACATAAATATATTTCTTTGGTATGGGGTGATTATTTTTATTTATTTTTAAACCTATCAAATAATTCTGTGAAGTTATAAACTTGCACGTCCCAATCTATGTGATTATTTTTATTCATTTTTGTATAAGATAATCCAAAATAATATTTCCACAAAACCTCTATGAATACTATAGATCAAGTAGTTGGGACAAGACCCCAATAAAACCAAAAAAATTGTACAGATAGAACTCAAGTACTGAACATATAGACGACTAATAGTTCAGAAACAGTGAACCATAATCTCCCTAAGTGATGAGACGTTGATACGAATAAAAATGTATTGGTATGTAAGATAGAAAAAAAAGTATTTGTAGTTACAGTAAAATGGGTAGTAGAGATACTTATTTAAACTTAAATGCTCCTAGCCACAACGAGCAAACAATTGCACTGGTAGCATTATCGATCAACCCAAACCTACAACATATATATCATTTACGATGATCAAAGAAACATGCAACTTGAGGGCTAGATAAAGATCCCCTATACTCTAGCCCAAGTCACCTCACCCTTCTGTTGCCTACTGTGAGATTCAAAGATTCATCCCTCTCATATTAGATCCCTTCTATCACATAGACATTTCCCCCAAATACAAGACTACTAACTCTTGCCGCTCCTTGGCTCACACACCTCCATTATACTATTGGGTATATAGCAAGAGTTAATGGGAAATGGAGGGAAGATGAAGAGAGGAACTTTGAAAGTTGGAACTTGAAAAATCCTCTTATGCTTCAGTAAAAAGGTTTTCTCCCTCATCGACGATGGAAAGAAAAATAGATAAGTTTAAATAGAGACACACTTCTATTAACTTTTAAAAAGGGTTGAAAAGAGGGACTCCCCTCACGCCTTCGTCGCTCGCTCTGCTCGGTTTTGGCTTTGGAAAATGATCGACAGATTATTTTTTGGACAAAGTTTTGTTTTAATTATTTAGGTAAATTTAATTAATTTATTAAATTAAATTAAATGTCCAAACCATTTCAATTGTTTAGTTAATTGATCGAAAAGTTTGAATTATTTAGTTAATTGACCGATCCAACTCAGATCCACGCGCGAACCCATTTTATTTAAAATCCTTTGCTGTTTATTTGAATTTCTCGCCGTTGGAGATTATTATGAAAGGTTGCAACTTTCAGGAACAACCATGACCGTTTAAGGTTGCAAACTTTTAAATGGTCGTGTGGATTCTGAAAGGTTGCAACCTTTTGGAACCAGTTACTTTTGGCTCTAAATACCAGTTAATCTTCAGACTTTTTACTTACGAAAATTTCTGATATCTTCTTCTTCTGCACAAAATTTTTTCGTGTATGTTACTGCGGTTTAGTGACTTGCTGACACCAACGTTTTGGATATCAATACACTAGTGATTGAGATCATTATATCCTGGGAGGACATATTCCAAAAATCAAACCTTGGATACTAGAGGGGAATAGTTTCCATAAGCGGTTGGTATGTTTTACAAACTTTATCTAGTCTTCTATCCTTTAGTGATTCATTGAAAACTTTGGTAACTTCATGTTTCTGCAAAGTTTCTGGTAATCAATATTTTTGTTTTGAACACTGATTGATAACAATGTTAAGGAAATTAATATTTTTTTTGTTAAATTTGTGTTTCTGGTGGAGACAAAAACCTTCGTTGTTTTATATTCCTAGTAAGTTTGCAATTTAAGTTATCACTTACTGAGCCATCTGTATTAACTTCTATTTGTTACAGATTTTGAAATGGCAAACAATAATGTGATGGTCACTGTTGCTGCACCAACCCGAACTGTTGTACCACCAATGAAATCGAAAAAATTCTCTGATGTGAATTTCAAAGGATGGCAACAACGTGTATATTTCTAGCTTACCACTCTTGGTCTGCAGAAATTTATCAACGAAGAAAATCCAGTGCCTAATGCTGATATGTCAGACATAAAAAGTTCATGATCATTGAAGCATGGAAACGGGTAGACTTCCTATGTAAAATCTACATTCTAAGTGCTTTAGAGGATGACATATATAATGTCTATAGTGTAATGACAACTTCGAAAGAGTTGTGGGATGCACTTGAGAAGAAATATAATAGAGAAGATGCATGCTTGAAAAAGTTTGTGGTCGCAAAGTTTTTAGACTACAAAATGTCATATAGTAAAGTCGTTGGATCACAAGTGCAGGAACTTCAATTTATTTTCCATTATCTGATAGTTGAGGATATGGTAGTTAATGAAGCATTTCAACTGACTGCAACGATTGAGAAGTTACCTCCTTCGTGGAATAACTCAAGAATTATCTAAAGCACAAACTAAGGAAATGAAGCTTGAAGATCTTGTGATTCGGCTCAAGATTGAGGAAGATAATAAGACCGCAGAAAAGAAGTCTCGTAAGAGTTCGACAATAATTTGAGTTATTATTGTTGAAGAAGCTCCTACCAAAGGGAAGAAGAGAAAGAATCCCAATGGACTGAAGTCAGAACAAACCAAGAACAAATTCAAAGGCAACTGTTACAATTGTGATAAGAGTGATCACAAGTCTTCTGGCTGTCGTGCTCCAAAAAAGGATAAAGACAAAGACAGACAAAGACAAATGCAAAAGTCAAATAAACATCGTCGAAAAGATGGAAGATCTAAATGACCTTTTTTCAATGATCTCAAAGTGCCACTTAGTTGGAAATCCCAAGGAGTGGTTTCTCGACTCAAGTGCCACTCAACATATTTACTCAGCGAAAGAAGCCTTTACAACGTACGCTCCTGCTGAGTTCGATGGAGATTTATTCATGGGGGATACAACAACAACAAGGATTGTAGAGCTGGATAAGTAATACTGAAAATGAATATTCGGCAAAGGTGTTGACTTTGAGCAACGTTCTGCACGTTTCTACTATTAAGAAGAATTTAGTTTCTGTTGCACTACTAATTAAGAACGGGTTTAAGTGTGTCGTGGTTAGTCACAAAGATGTAATAAGTAAGAATGAGATGTTCTTAGGAAAGGGCTATCTCACTGAGAGTCTCTTCTAACTGAATCTAATGGTTATTGATACTATTAATAAGAATTCTGCATTTGTTTACTTATTCGAGTCAAATGATTTATGGCATGACTATTTGGGATATGTAAATTACAAAGCCTTGCGGAAATTGATTACTTTAGAAGTATTGCCTGATTGTAAATGCAATAAACTGAAATGCCAAATTTTTGTAGAAAGTAAGTTTGTTAAACATCCTTATAAGTCTGTTAAGAAATTCAAAACCTTTAGACTTAACTCAAACAAATATATGTGATATGAAGTCGACACTATTTCGTGGTGGGAAAAAGTATTTATAACATTTATTGACGACTGCACTCGATTTTTTTTGTGTGTTTACTTAACAGTAAGGATAAAACAATTGATGCATTTAAGCAATACAAAAATGAAATAGAGAATCAATTGAATATAAAGATAAAAATGATTCAGAGTGATATGAGTGGAGAATATGAATCTCCTTTTGCAGAGATACATTTAAAATATGATATTATTATTTAAATTACTGCACCCTATAACAGTCAAATGGTTTGGCAGAATAGAGAATAGAATATTAAAGGAAATGATGAATGCCTTGATAATCAGTTTTGGTTCACCACAAAACCTTTGGGGGGAAGCCCTCCTTACGGCTAATAAGATACTCAATAAGGTACATGTAGCAAAATGCAATGAATTCCATATGAATTATGAAAAGGAAGGAAACCCAACTTTAAATATTTCAAAGTGTGGGGATGTCTAACCAAGGTAGAGGTGGAATGGATATCAAATAAAATATAGTCTGATGCAAATAATGCTTCTTCATTGGAGTCTATGACAATTTGATATTAAATGTATGATTTTTAAATATTTATGCTTAGAAACCAATTTTTCAGTACATTAGTCAAATCAACTCACTACAGATCCAAGCTTAGTCAACATATATGACTTAAAATATACGTCGTTATTAAGAGGAGCGAGGACTGGAAGACGAAAGATGAAAGAGTTATTTCTCTTGTTTCGTTAGGGGGGTGACACATATCTTAATAACTTCCCTTTTAGTATACCAAATAGAGGAATTAAAAGGTCGTTGCTCCACGTAGGAAAAATAAATCAACGAACTTCATGAGGAGCACACTATAAACAGGTCTCAAGACCCAAAGAGAATAGAGAATTTGTTGTCACTGTTATCCTAGGGAATTACTGCTTGTTCAGAAAAAATATGCTAGCATATAACGTCATAACGTAGTTTCAAAATGAAAAAAGAAAGTCTGCATTTTCAACTTCTATCGAATTGTTCTCTGCTTCTGCCATATCTTTATCACCACTTTTGTTTCTTTTTTCGATTTTAGTTTCTTTGTTATCATTGTCAACGCTTTGTACTAATTATTTAATCATATGCTATCGTGATGGAGCTTGTAAAAATTAGGTTTTAAGATATACAATATATGTCTGTGGATAAAAGATCTATGGTACCAACTTCTTCTTAAATTGCTGTTTTTTATAACAATTTATCTTTTACTTCATAATATGGTGCACGTATGCAAGATTTTATTATTCACTTCTCTGTTGCAACCAAAAATCTCTTACCTGAGCCAGCTTAGAAGATGAACACAGGTTTTTTGCTCTTTCAGCTACTTAAGTGCACTTGGAAGGGAAAAATCAGTAAAAATGTGGCTTGAATACTTAAGGCCGGGGGAATTTAAAACTGAAGTAAGATAAAGAGTCTGTTTGGTATGCAGGAAAATGTTTTTTAATTTTCTCATGCTTGGTTGAGTTAAATGTTTTGAAAAATGTTTTTCAAATTAATTCATTTTCCTCAAATTTAAGGAAAATGACGTATCTTCAAAATTAAGGAAAACATTTTCCAAAACTCTTTCCGACCTCCATACCCCACCCACCCCCACCTCCCACAAAAAATTTAATTTATTTTAAAAANCGCCTCTACCAACCAACCCCCCCACCACCACCAAAAATTCTTGATTGCGGCAACCAAAGGCCTTTTGGCAGCTAATTCTATGTAATAACTTCATGATATGTTTTGTTGTATTCTCGCACAATGCAAGGATCAACGATAAAATGAAGTTATAATAATATGATTGTATTTTGATTAGTACCATCGTGTTCAATAATAAATAAAGATTTTTATCTAAGATACATATATCTCAATAAAGTCCACAAGCATTACTCTTTCCATTCAAATTAAGTTCCATTCTAGATTCTGAGTTGTGTTCTTTGAGGCAACGAAAAATAGAGTATATGTTTTCTTTGATTATATGATATCAAAAGCATTAAACGAGATGGAAAAAGATAGTAAATTCCTTTAATATGGAATACTAGACCGGGATATAGAGACAACCTCAAAGGAAATCTTTTTTTTTCTATTGATGAAAGGTCAGAAAACCTGATTGATGAAAGGTCAGAAAACCAATCAACTGAGCTGCAATCGAAACTTTGAGCCTTCTTCTCCCATTGTACCATTGTGTCTGCATGAGTATATATCATGAAAAGAGTGAATTGAATTGAAAAGGTAAGCAAGCAAAACGTGAGTATGTGTGTAAGGTAGTGGTGAAATGGCGTGTGTTTCAATATGTATTGTTATTTTGTGTGTTGGAGTGTATGTATAGTCCAGATGGTGACCATGGCAACAACGTGAGTTCATTAGAAGGAATCTTGTGAAGGTGGCAATGTCTCATTGGTTTATATTTTATTTTATTTTTTGAAAAAGAGTCACTAGGAAATACAAAAAATAAAGAAAATAGGCATAATACATAATTTTTTCCTTTTAAACTTTGCTTTATCTCGTAACTATGTCCTTCAATTTTGGATATAAACTTGTAGACACTTATTTTATAGAGTTCAACAAGTGTCACGTCCTACTTGATGTCATACGTATCATGTTATGTAGGACGTGTGTGTCCATTAGTTCAATTTTATACAAACTCAAGTGTGTTTACTTGTAAACAACCAAAGTTGTAAAGTATAAATGTGATCTGAGGCCAAGGATTGAGGTACTCCAAAGTGTATTCAATCCATTAACTCCTTTGAAGGAATTCCAAAATTTGAACAAGTAAACACACATGTCCTACTTAATTTCTTATGTGTACCATGTCATGTAGCACATGTGTGTCTACTTGTTCAACTTTATGAAGAAGCTTGAGTCTATGAATATGAATATATTTTTATGAAATCATATATATATATTTTCATGAAATCAATATGTGTGACTTAAGTAAGCTTATAGATGAAGTTATCTATATGTTCACCACAACAAATTCGATTATCAGGGACAAATAATTTTATCATTTATAAATCATATTTCGTCGGTGTTATCTCTGTATAGTTACTCTACGTACGTAGTGGAATTACTATTAAGTACGTATATATTCATAGACAGAAGCAAATAGATCGACTTAGTCTATGTAGTTTATCAATCACAAATCAATAGACAAACACAAAAATTAGCACAAAGACTAGAGAATTTTTTTTGTGCTTATCAATGAACGTGTATCAAATAAAAGATAAAAGTGCTGAACCAACAAATATTAGTGATCTAGTGGTAGAACTCTGGCCCACACACAATACTTATAACCTGGATTGTATTTTTCAAATGATGCATTTTATAATTATGTAATTTAAAAAAATTGATGTATTAAACTTTTTCATTTTTACAAAATAGACTGACACTATAAGAAAAGTACTGATTACCTGGGGATTTTCCTAGGGATAATATAGTAAAATCTGCATGTAATTTGATTAGCTGCGAATTTTCTCGCAAAATGAAATCCGATGCAAAAACCTTCTTAGGTAACTCTAACCTGCGGATTTAAACAACCCCTAGGTAATTTACCTGGGGATTTAAATCTTCATGTATTACCTGCGGATTTATCTGCGATAAATATAAAAAATTCTTGTGAATTTTTACCAAAATTTCTTATAAAAACAAAATTTCTTGCGAATTTTTCGTAGAAATATTTCGCAAGCAATTCCCTATAAAGATCCCCAAGTAAATTTGTAGGATTTTGGACATAAAATTTTGTGAAACAAAATGGAATTTCTTGGGGATATATATGAAAATACTGCCTAAAAAGAAACTCGCAAGGACTAACAAAAAAAATACAATTCACGTTATATCACTTCAATTTAACAAATAATAGAATTCATAATTCATAATTCCAATGAAAAGAAACCCGCAATATCAATAGTTTATGATTCTTAAATAGACAAAAATAAATACAATTCAAATTTGAATCCTACATAGTACTGTTAACTATCTCAATCATTATTATAGTCACTCTCATTCACGCTATCAGAGTCATCGGTAGAACCACTATTTACCAACCATTTTCGATGCTCGAAAATTTTCATTTTTCTGAACCAAAAAATAAATATATTTGTAAACACATAAAGAATGAAATTTAGATGTTGTATGGTTCAACAATGGTTGGAGAAAACTACTAGGCAGTCACATGAATCTAAAAATATGCACATAACAATACAAGAACAAGGACAAAATAAACAATACGATACTTGCCTGAAAAGAAACTACATGAGAAACAGAACATAATTATAATGTACATGGAACCAATTCTTTCGAACACTTCCCTATATATTTAGAATTTCATACACTTTTAATCATGTGAACAGAAAGTATATATAGCTAGCTAAAATATATTAATATCCTACCTACTCAAATAATCTCTAAAGCATTCTAATATGAGAACACACAACATATATATGATGTATTAATTGAAGCAGAGGTCTAAAAATAATGAAATTGTAACTAATTTTCATAGATGTGTCAGCCCAGTACTTTCGACCTTTCGCATTCTACTCATGGTCAATGAGACAACTTGGTTAGGGAACAAAATATAATCACAAAATGGCTTGTATTGAAGTAACTTAATTTTGGGTTGTTCCATCAAGTAAAGAAAACAGAATGAGGAACACGATCCAACATCAAGCGATCACATCACTAATAATTGGAATATAATTACAAAATGGATCAATAAAACTTGATTAAAAAATGAAAAAGCATCTTCGTCACTCTAAGCAAGAGCACCCACATTGAAGGTTTCCTGCAGACGTTTGGATACCTCAACTATCCCTGAAAACAGAAGCCCAAACTTCTCCAGTGGTTGTTTTAAGTCAGAGTAAAATCAACACTTATCAAATTTTAGTGAATCAGTTCCACATGATCCCTGTGGGAACCTTTTTCAGAAATTAAACTATAAGAACATAAACTGAAAGGTGCAAAGCAAGCATGTTCTTCCACTGTTGAATTGAGCAAGGAGAAAAACTGATGAACATGCAAAGAAAAGATGACAGCAAGTTGTACTAAGTTTCAATATAATGAATATATTCATACTTGTCATTTTAGCTCTCTCTCATATTGTACTTGACTCTACTACTCATTTGCAGGATTCTCTTAGTAAAAAAATGGACCAAGGAAACATCAATGCAACAAGCCACTCACCTATGCTTCTAGATATAAACTTGACTTCATGAAATAGTAAACCCTATTCAGATTCTTTAATGTATGAGTAAATCATGAGACATTTGTTCTTAAAGTATAAAGAAGTTGGACTAACATATTATATGGTAATAAGTGAAAGCATATAAGGCAAAAGTTCAAAGAGTTGAAGCCACACTTAAAATTACTAAACAATTATAATTACAGAGGAGTAAAAAAAAAGACCTAACTCATGAGACACTGTTTAAACTTAGTACAGTCCAGCAATCACAAGTTACCAAATTAAAAGAGCAGTTGAGTTAAAGTAATAGTTCAATCTTTAAGGATGTCAATTGTGGCGAGGAAGGGTGGGTTTAAGCTTTACATTTTTAAATTTTAAAATGGGAAAGGGAAGATTTCATTTTCTAATTTTTGAACTTGCTTTATTCCATATGCCTCAACCCATTTGTTTTAAACAACCTTATTTCAAGTTATTAGGTTCAAGTAAGGCAAGAAATAATGCTATGAATCAAAAAACTTTATATACAATGACTTGCCTCCATATATTATAGATTTATGTAACACAACAAGACCAGTTAGCCCATAGATTGCTTGATGAAATAAGACACCAAATTTCCACATTTCTCAGAAAGTGTCCATAGACTGTATAATTAATCAAAGTAAACAAAAAAAGAATTGTATCACTTTTTTTTTTACTACAGCATCACTATACAGTTAATTCATCAATAAGGCTAATCACTACATGAGGACATAAAGCAAATACTTGATGACATTTAAAAGGAAGTAATAATCTATTGGTGTCAAGACTAAAGACGATTACTCCTAGAACAAAACTCTATCATTTAAAATGAACTGATAATGTGGGCTAAGTCAGAGTTCATAATTATTCAGGGTACATTCCTATGTCAAGGGAAGTCAACCTTCTTAACTAATAACCTATTTTCTATGGTTAAAAATAAGAAGGATGCAATGAGATTAGCTTTATTTCCCATGCCTCAAGTTTGAACTAGAAGAGTATTCTATAATCTATTCATATCATATTCATTTATTTGATTAGTATAGATCTCAATCATACCAGAAAGATGGTTTAGAGAGTAGGAAATGGTCATCTCAAGTGCTAACCAATTAGCAAACCAGCACCAATAGCAGTCCTCAGTTCTTAAATTAATTACACATGGTTGTTTCACATTGTGCCATCATCGTATTCTCACCCCCACTAACCATATTGTTATTCCGAGCCTAATCTGGTTGCGAAGGTACCAACCTCTCCCAAGCCCATGAACAAAGAACAATGGCACCAAAGGACTCAAGAATGTCAAATCTGTCCACCATTATATATATATA